>NW_027461550.1:95782-506974 GCF_027571235.1 Dermatophagoides pteronyssinus | reverse complement strand
CGATTTATTAGGTTGTTCGGAAAGTACTGTCGGCACCATTTTTGATCGTCTCTAAAAAATCTTTGGTTGAAGATTTTGAAATTTTTAAAAAGCCAATTAATTTCTTGGTTATCTGGCTATAATTTGATCAAAAAATTTCATCAATTTCCCAGCCCAAAATTTTGCTAGGGCCGTTGGAAGTGTCCCGTCTATTGCATAGCCGTCTGAATGTCGTGTCGTTTTGTGTGCATAGCCTTTCAATGCGTTTGTCGATCATCGAGAATTGTGGATTTTTTTCTCAACCCAAAGTTTTTGTTGGCTTTTTTTGGTCTCAAAAAATTCTTGAATTGATCATCATTCAAGATTTGAAAAAAAATTGGAAAAAATCATAATGGTATAGGGAAAACAGCACATCAAACATTCTTATTCCGACCGGAAATCAAACCGCTTTTGAGGATGATCGCGTTGCAGCAAAAATTTGAAAATCACTTCTGGTTAGTCCCAAGACATGAGAGATCATCAGTTAGGGGCCAAAAGTTGTTGGACAATTTTTTTGATGTCACAGTGGACTGAAAACAAAAAACGTCAAAATTTTGAATTTGACAAGGGTCACTTCCAGCGGCCCTAGCAAAATTTTGAGCTGGGAAATTGATGAAAATTTTAGATCAAATTATAGCCAGATAACCAAGAAATTAATTTGCTTTTAAAAAATTTCAAAATCTCCTACCAAAAATTTTTTAGAGACGATCAAAAATGGTGCTCGAAAACGCCGACAGTACTTTCCGAACAACCTAATAGAATCATATTTGACAAAGTTTAGCTCCTTTTTCCTTTCTGTTGTTGCCATACAATAATAATAATCTCCGAAATTTAGCAAAAGTTTCCAATTATTTTTCAAATGTAAAAATCACTTAAATATATACACAAAGACACATATCGACTAAACTAAACAAAAATCGATCACTTATTATAGGCATCTTATCATCATTACATCTATTTATGTGTGTGTGTGTTTGTGTTTGTGTAATTGAAAAAAATCTTGATTTGATACATTCATTTTTATTTCCATTTAAAAAACACCGAAATTCTTTCCACTTTTTTTATCACATCTCTCCTATCTCTTACTTATTATTTATACATATGATACTTATTGTTATTTATTTGATAACAACAACCAAAACAGAAAATGATTTGATGATGATGAATAATCTGTAAATATTATAACAGGGGTGGCCAAGCTTTTTATACTCCGAGCCATTTTTCAAAATTTGAAATTTTTGGCGAGCCGCAAGCCGGGTTTTTTAAAAAACGCAATGTAAACATAGAAAACTGTTTCTTTTTGAATTCGTTCTTATCTATGCTAATCCATAGAGTGGATTAAACAGCATGAGATAATGAAAAAATCCATTGGATCATCACTTTTCGATGATAAAGATGAAAATTGTATCTATCGAAATGAGTGATCGATTAAAGGTCTTCATAATGATCAGTAACAAATCCAAATTCACTCGCTTATCGATGTTCACTAACAAAACTATCCAAATTTCCAATCTAACATGAAGAATATCTTCATTTAGCAAATCCAAATTGGTAATCTAAAAAGAATATCGTCAGACAGCAAATCCAAATTGGTAATCTAAAAAGAATATCGTCAGACAGCAAATCCAAATTGGTAATCTAACATGAAGAATATCTTCATTTAGCAAATCCAAATTGGTAATCTAAAAAGAATATCGTCAGACAGCAAATCCAAATTGGTAATCTAAAAAGAATATCGTCAGACAGCAAATCCAAATTGGTAATCTAACATGAAGAATATCTTCATTTAGCAAATCCAAATTGGTAATCTAAAAAGAATATCGTTGTACAGCAAATCCAAATTGGTAATCTAACATGAAGAATATCTTCATTTAGCAAATCCAAATTGGTAATCTAACATGAAGAATATCAATCTTCAGCAAACCCAAATTTCAAATCTAACCCAAAGAATATTTTTTCATAACAAATCCAAATTTCAAATCTAACCCAAAGAATAACTTCATTTAGCAAATCCAAATTGGTAATCTAAAAAGAATATCGTTGTGCAGCAAATCCAAATTGGTAATCTAACATGAAGAAAATCTTCATTTAGCAAATCCAAATTGGTAATCTAAAAAGAATATCGTTGTGCAGCAAATCCAAATTGGTAATCTAACATGAAGAATATCTTCATTTAGCAAATCCAAATTGGTAATCTAACATGAAGAATATCAATCTTCAGCAAACCCAAATTTCAAATCTAACATGAATTTTGGAATTTTACAAATTTGGAATCCACCTAAGCCCAGAAAAGTGTTTTCTTATTCAAAACCAAAATCTTTCAAAAATTAAAATTTTTAGAATTTCCCATGAACCATATTCTCTCATAGCATTCATGGATGACCAGTCGAATGGGATACCACATTATCAATTGACAATTCTGAATTCTTTCTTTTTCTCCATTTTTGACTGAAAAAAAGGAAAAATGGAGAAATATATGAAAAATTGTTAAGATTGATAAAATTTGTTTAAATTTTCACTCTTTGTTGGACTTGTTTCGCAAATGATTTCAGATTTGTTAGCGAACATTATTAAGCAAGTGAAATTGGATTCATTCAACCAAAAAGAATCACTTTCATTATGTTTTGATATTTCTGGATTAGGCATCAATTCTCATAAGTAAAATGTTGTCTTTGTTGAAAAAATCAAATATTCATCATTAATCATACGCAAAAAATCAAAATTTTATTAATCAACCGAAAAAGAGGTAATTTTTCATAATAAATTTTATCCTGCCATGTTTACGTAGTAGCTGCATAATTCAACAATACCGTATCTAATTGTAACCAATCAATGAAGAGGATGAAAAATAATCAAAACGATCAAGAGAATTCCGTAGAAAACTAGGAAAATTTTTTTATTTGATAATTAATATCATCATTATTTTGACAAACTGCTTTTTATTGAATAATTCAAATTAAAACTATTTTATTTAATTCAGTACAATTTGGATTGAAATAAATGTTTTGGTCATTTTCCAAAATTAAACGAATTAAATACAATTTGCAAAGTTTGATTCCAGACGGTTGCTTTCTCCAGAAATCATACTTTGTTCATATTCATGATTCAGAATATCGATTTTAA
The DNA here is from genome assembly GCF_027571235.1 of Dermatophagoides pteronyssinus. Classification (NCBI taxonomy): domain Eukaryota; kingdom Metazoa; phylum Arthropoda; class Arachnida; order Sarcoptiformes; family Pyroglyphidae; genus Dermatophagoides; species Dermatophagoides pteronyssinus. The sequence continues at coordinate 503,833 of NW_027461550.1, read as the reverse complement.
CGCGTTCGCTACCGGAGATTTCGAAAAACACATAGAACTACAGCAAATAAACGACGCATATATGCGTCGCTGGTAGCGAACGCGTTAACCTGGGTTAACGATAATTTTAAAAATAATTTTTTTGATTTTTGCGTATGATTAATGATGAATATTTGATTTTTTCAACAAAGACAACATCTTACTTATGAGAATTGATGCCTAATCAAAAAATTTTATAAAAATTACAAGTTCAAAACATAATAATCGCCAATCGAAAGTGATTCTTTTTGGTTGAACAAACCCAAATTCACTTACCTGACAATGATCATCAATCCAAATTCACTTACCTGACAATGATCATCAATCCAAATTCACTTACCTGACAGGAACGGACAACCGTCGTCAACTGAGGTGCAATTCTAATATCAATTATGGTTTCTTACATTCGAAACATTATTATTCGTTATTTATAACTTTATTTATATTATTAATCACTAGTTATTTGCATTCAAATCCATTTAAAAAATATTTTTTTAAATATTCTGAATACGCGCCAAAAATTTTCAAAATATCGCATGAATGTGTCCATTTCGACAGAATTTGTAGTAAATTTTTAACAACAGACTACTTTCAAACAAAAATGCTGTCGCATTTGACGTCTATTTCGACAAAATTCGTATTAAATATGTTAAAAAAGACCAAATTATTTCGCTTTGTGTACAAAACAATAACAATTTTTAAAAATATAAAAATTTTTTGAAAAATTTTTTGAGAGCCACAAATAATCCATCGAAGAGCCGCATGCGGCCCGCGGGCCGCAGTTTGGCCACCCCTGTATTATAATAATAACGATAATGATGATAATAAATAAATAAATAAATGAAATAAAACTTAGTTCATAGTTGTGAATTATGTCTATAATTTTCAGTGTTATGTCTGATTATAATAATTATTTTTTTCATTATTAGTTGGTCATCGTTTTGAATTTCATTTCAACAAAGTATGTGTGGTTTGGTTTAGAATGAATGGTTTGGTCATTCTCAATATGGATGCTTAGATGTTTACACAGGCAAAAAATTATATAGCTTTTGCACTGTTAAAAATGGTATGACTTTATAAGTTCATAAAGTGGAAGTGTGGACTTATAAGTTCACATTTTTTCTCGTATGAAGTTATAAACTCAGATTATTTCTCGTATGAAGTTATAAACTCACAACGTTTTTCGTATGAGTTTAAAAATTCGAATTTTGGATTTTATTTCTAATTAAAAACTCATAATGTTTTTTCGGATGGACTTATAAACTCACATGGTTTTTCGTATGAGTTTATAAGTTCACAATATTTTTCGTATGGAGTTATAAAATCACAACGTTTTTCGTATGAGTTTAAAAATTCGAATTTTGGATTTAATTTTATTTTTTTAAAATTAAAAACTCATAATGTTTTTCGTATGAAGTTATAAACTCACAACGTTTTTCGTATGAATTTATAAGTTCACAATTCCTTAAAGTGAAGTTATAAAATCATAACGTTTTTCGTATGACTTTAAAAATTCGAATTTTGGATTTTATTTTATTTTTTTAAAATTAAAAACTCATAATGTTTTTCGAATGGACTTATAAATTCACATGGTTTTTCGTATGAGTTTATAAGTCCACACTTCCACTTTATGAAGTTATAAAATCACAATTTTGGATTTTATTTTTTTTCAAAAAAAATTTGGATTTTTGGACTTGGAAAATTTTTTTGAAAAATTTTGAATTCATGTGGAGGCGACGAGCGCCCTCATAATTGAAATTAGCTGTTAAGGTTCTGTTTTGATTATTTAAACTACTGTTCGATTAGTTGTTATTCATTATTTTTGTTAAGTGTGGTTCGTTTACAAAATTTGGTTATCAGGTTTGCTCATTGAATATGATTGTTGTTTATGTCTAACTTGTTCCATATTTTTTCCTAATCTCATTGGTTTTGTTTTTAGTATTTTTTATCACTACCTACAATAACACGGAATCAAGCTAAGATTGAGAAAGAATGACATTTATGTTGGGGATGGTCGATTGCTATCTGTCCCAACTTCAATGCCGACAAGTGTCGAACGAATGCAAAGATTCTAATTTACTTTATTTGTCCATTTGATCACGAGGTCATAATCTATAAAGATGGATAGAACAATGAAAACCAAGTCGGGTCCTCTTTTCATGTTCCTGAGACGATTTCTATTGATAAATTTCTATTAGCCTTGTTTAATAATTATAATAATTAATAATATATCTTTAAATTTAAAATAATTAAAAACTTCGATAATTCAATTTAATTTCACTTGCGCATCAAGATTTTTTTAATCAAAAAAAAAAACGCTTGCGTATAGGGGTTTTTATTTTTATTTTAAAAACCTCACATTTTTTCTCGTATGAAGTTATAAACTCACAACGTTCTCGTATGAGTTTATAAGCTCACAATTCCTTAAAGTGAAGTTATAAGTTCATAAAGTGGAAGTGTGGACTTATAAGCTCACAATTCCTTAAAGTGAGTTTATATGTTCACTTGGTCAACGAGAAATAATGTGAGTTTATAACTTCATACGAGAAAAAATGTGAACTTATAAGTCCACACTTCCACTTTATGAACTTATAAAGTCATACCATTTTTAACAGTGTGTTTGTCTGCTTAATATTTCATAATAATATTACTGCATAATTATGATTAAATTATTGTTCAATCGTGATATATTGATGATAATGCTCTTGTTATCGTTGTTGTTGTTGTTTGATGTAATTTAGCACGGTAATTCGTGCCATTTCAAACAAACAACACATTGGCTAACTGAATTTCTGAAAAAATAACCCAAAGCTTGTGATTATGAAGATGAAGAAAATTACTACTCATCATTATATTATATAGACCTTTGAGCTCCACGATTTGTGATTTGATCTAAATCAAATCATGTCAATGATTAATGGATTATAATTTTTTTCAATACTGTTTTTTTGGATTTGTAAATGGATTAAAATAATGGATGATAATAAAAATGATTTTAAACCTAAATGTCGGATCATGATTTTTTTTTTTGATATCGTTTCTACTGCATGATGTTGATCTAATTGGACCAATTATGATCTCCTCTCCAAAGTTTGTTTGTTTTTTGTTTTTGTTCATTTGTTTGTTTAGTTAGTTGTGTGTGTAATTTTTTTTCTCGTTTCTGATTCGTGTGGTGAACAACAGCAAAAAAAATTTTTTGCGCACCCAAAACCCATGATACGACTCACCCAATGGCCAATTATTTAATTACATATCTATGAATCTTGAAGAAGATCTGATTATCATGTGTGTTTAAGATTCTTTCGCTATTACATGATCATTGTTTTTGTTCTTTTCTTTTTGTTAAAAAGAAAATTATTCAAACATGTGTTTTTTGTTTCTTTGAATTGGCCACATTATTAGATACTACTAATTCAATAAGAAATGATTATCATCACCATTGTTGTTGTTGAGGTTCTGTAGATCATCAAATTATTGTTATTATTTTGTAAAACGATATGTGATGGTGGCGAAATAAGAACAAAAAACTTCGTATTATATGTGATTAGAGAAAATTCAACGTGTTCATTTCGTGACCTTTTTTTTCATTTTTTTCTGATTGAATTTTTTTCAAAAGATTTTAACCATTGATTCGAATTTAATTTTTGATTCAATTTTAATTTTTTTTTCGCGAGATTTTAAATTTTATGAAAAACTAAAAAATAATCGGTGACAAGTAAACAAACCATAATGATATGTGCAAGTGAGATTCTTTTTTTGAATAAAATTTGAAAATAAATAATGATAGGCTGTATTTTGTATAAAAATTCAAAAGAAATTTTCATTTCTTTTCAAGCAAAAAAAAAGGTAAAAATCAATTTAAATAAAATGGCCATTATCAATTCATAACGATTTAGATGATGATAATATTAGATGGTATTATATCATCATCATCATCATTACTATGAATAATGCTAAATTATCTTGCTCGATTAGTTGTAGAATGAATAAATAAGAAAAAGATTTGATTTATTCAATTTTTTTCTTTTCGTTTATTTGTTTCTTTTACTCTCAATCCTTATATAATGATGATGATGATGATTATGATCCAATGGGTCCATTTATTTAATGTATGCCGTTTTTTTCTCTTCTTGTTTGTTTATCAATACCAATTCCGATTATATGGAATAAAATTTTCATTGATTCAATCAAGATCATTTGTATGATAATAATGATGAAAAAAATAGAAGAAAGAAAATATTGTTTATCATTGTGTAATTGATGATGATAATGATTGTATCATCGAAAAAAAACTCGAATCTTTTCCTCTCTCCCTAAACACAATCACTTATGTGATTATTATGATTGGATATTAGAATTGTCATCACTTTCAACGCTATATATAAACCATTATCATCAATCGGATATCTTATGTTGTTGTTTTTCTGGTCTCACTATTTATTATTTTCAACAAATTCTCATCAGATTATTAATACAATAAATATATTACAATAGGATCATGACCCGGGTCGGTTGGCCTTTTTTTCTGTCCGATCATCATCATCATAATTGACATTCGGCATTATTCGATCAATAGATCAAAAAAACAAACAAGCCCCAAACAAATAGAAATATACACACACAAAACAGTATTGTATTAATATTTATTTAGACAAACAATAAACAATGCCATTAAAAAGCACTATACACATTCATTCATTCATAAAGCTAACACATACTTCATTTACATAATAGAAAATTTTTTTGTTCCCCTCGATTTTTGATGATGATAATGACTAAAATCGGTAATCCGATTTGAGGTCGGTAAAAATAAAGTAAGTGGCAATGTTAACGATCTGATCCTATTCGATCAAAAACGTAAAAGAACAAAGATTGTCTATTTTGTATTGTGTCATGCCAAAAAAAAGGGGGGCACAATTTGAACAATGTTGTATAATAATGGAAACGCGTGCCCAACACGTGATCATCAATCGATGTTGTCGTAAGGGATCGTCGTCATTCAAATTAGCTTATCGTTGATACTAATGATGATAAACATTGAATACAGAATTGAAGAATAATTTTTGGATGAAAAAAATAGAGGCTAGTGAAGTGAAAAAAAAGAAACTTTCACGGATATCAAATGGCATGAAGATAAATCAGCTTGACCTTTTTTTTCTCCTTTTTATATCCTAGCCCATCATTGTATTTCCGATTTGTCATGAATTTGAGATTTTGCTTTTGTTGTTGTTGTTATTGTTGGCCACAAATATTCTTGGTAAAAAATATATATTTCAATCACTAATGGAACAGCTCAACAAAAGAAACAACCGAATCAAATCATTATAGGCACAATAACATTATTCTCCAATCGAATAACAACAGCATGGATAATATTTTGCAATAAAAAAACTAAAACAAAAACACAAATCCAAACGAAAAGAAAGAAATACTGTAAAACGGATGACTTACGTGAAGAATCAACTTGTATAAATCGAGTAACATCATTGATACATTATTATTATTATATGATTCTATGGACATCGAAATAAACTGACTTAAATTCACTACATTCATTCATATTGATGACAATCAAACAAACATTTTCAGAAAAAAAAACGGTTTATCACTAAAAATTTACTGTTATTCAACCATTAATGGTCTCTTTTTCTCACTAAATTGAAAGGCGATTTGTCATCCAATTTATCCCAAATGTGTTTGTGTGTAGTCACCTTTTTTCACATTGTATTTATTCACAAAAGACAGGAATGCTAATTTGTTTCCGAAAACACAACATTTGTAAAGACATATGTGTACGATAAAAAAGATCAATGAAAGATGATACCAATACTAATTTTAGCAATTCTATTCACATACATTACCGTATTTGATATACTTTGATTTTTGTTTCCATTTTGTTTCGATTTGAAACTAATCAAATTAGGCAAGGACACAATGATGATGATCGAAAAAATCGATCTCTGTAGACAATTTATCTTTGTCGTCGTTCGTTTTTTTTCTGTTTGAATAATATATCGATATAGTCGGACGTATTATCATATTGGAATTTATTTCTATTTCATAACATGCGGATGCAAATTTATTTCCATTGTCTACATTTACCACACGAGAAATATATGTGATAATAAAAACCAATTTTTTTATTGGATAAGGAATCATCATCAATACTAGATCAGAAAATTATTTGGCTATGAATGAATTTTGCAATTTGGAAACAGTTAGTATTTGTAAAATGAATTTAAATACAATCTATAAATGGGGACAATGAAGAAGGCAATGAAATTTGCCTCAAAATATCATTTAATGATAATCGAATTTCAAATTTTTATTTTTCCTCATCATCCATATGTGTTAACAGGGACAAAAAAAAAGCCATTATTATCATTGATGTAACGATTTTTCTATTTAAAATAAAGGTCAGTTGATAGGTGTTTTGTTCATATATCGTCACACACTGACAATAAATACAGTGAATATTTTGTAGAAATTATCAGGGAAATAGTGAATTACCTAAATGAAATGAATTGAAATCAAATTTTTTCTGTTTAAAATTTCATTTTACACTTTTTTAATTTTGTTTTGTTTACTTTTTTTTCTTCATCAATAGTAAATAAAAAAAATTCTGAATAATTTATGAATTTCCTATCCGGTTACTTGAATTGAATTTTTTTTTACAAGTTGACCAAAACAAATAGGATTTTGTTGTTGTTGTGTTTTGTTTGTCAAAATTTCCAGTGAATTTAATAAACTTTATTATTCTGTATTTGATAATTAAAATATTAATTATTCAAATTTCAATTTATATTTATGTATTTTTGGAACACATAAACAGATCATATATTTTTAAATAAAAATTTTTTATTTAAAAAGAGTTAAATTGATAAAAAAGTGAGACAACCAACACCAACGACAGTTCCAAAAAAAAAGAAACAACGAAATTAAAGAATTTTCAAATGTGACAATATCATGGAAAAAATGATAGTAAATGAATGAATCATCTAGTTATGGGTAGTTGGGAAAAAAAATGAATGAATTGCAATAACAAATTGATCCATGAATATAAAGTGAGGATGAAACTCAAATATATTTCCATACACACACGCACCATACACCAAACATTGAACAATTAATCATCAAAACACCAAACACACTTTAGTTATTGAATTGAAATAAAAAAGGAAATTATGGCCATATCTGTATAGAATATTTTTTTTCGATTTTGGTCGTCTGTCATATACACATATAATAGATAGATTCTTTGGCAAAAAAAACGGAGTAATAATGTATGTATAGGGATGGATGTGTTTTTTTCAATGATGATGGCCGAAAAGCAGAAAAAATTGTATTAATATTAATGTTTTTTTTGCAAAAAAATAGGAACAAAAAAAACAATGAATATCGAAAAAATTGATTCCTACAGTGTAATGACAATTTTTCGTTGTTGTTGTTGTTGCTGAATCTTTTGATTGAATCTTTTGTCCTGGAATCTATATTCTGAAAATATATTAATGTTTTGGTATAGTTGTTATTTGTGAATAGAATTTCACAGGAATAGTATCGCGAAAAGTCATTTGTCACACATACATTTGACATTTAATATTTCTTCAAGAATTTTTCATTCGATTTTTTTTGGATGATGAAGAAATTATTTATTAACTATATGAAATTGTTAAAGACCATGATCCATTTCCTGCAAAAAATCATTTCTTATGACATAATCATCATGATCATTAGTATTAATTAAAAAATGTAATGGAATTCTTTCCACTATTTTTTTCTAATAGACAAGTTTTTCTCACTTTTGTAATTTCATTTTGCTTCATATTTTGATTTCAATTCAAAGGAATATCGTACACAAAAAATTTTGATTTTGGAATGAAATTTCTTTTTATTTCTTCTTTAAAGTTCGAAAGAAAATTACAATTAAATTTACGATGAAAAAAGAATTTCAATTATAATTATTGTTGTTATTATTATTTGATTCGGTAAAATCGATTAAAAATTTCAATGTTTAAATTGAAGAGAACTAATGAAATAAAAATTAATGATTTCATTTGATTTCTCGAAAATATTACCCGTTTTTGTGATAGAATCAAGGTTGATAGCATCACGAAATGAAACTTTATCCAGTTTTTCATTATAATAAAATCAAGATAAGAATAAATCGTAACGAAAAGTAAATTTCTCTGCTTCTCTGTCGAATTCGTAGTGATCGTCATTGTCGATTTGTTTTTGTTTTTGTTCACTGTCAACATCAACGTCTGGTTATTGTTATTATCAGATTGGATGATTGGATTTTCAACGACAATGGAAAAGTTCTTTGCCCATTCAATGATTTCATCAACATTTCATTTTACGAATGATGTGTGTGTGTAACGCCCGTATAAAATGTGTTTGTATGAGTTTTTTTTTGGAGATTATTTTTCTTTTTATTTTGCTATAATAATCATTTTCTTTCTTATCATCAAATACTAAGCCTGTTTGAATCGTTATCAAGAATCACTCACTCGCAATCTATAACTGATGATTGTTTTTTCCCTTTTTTTCTATTTGTTGTTATTTGTTGTTGTTCCAATTGAAATTCTTTGCGCCTGTTAGCATCCTAATGATGATATATATTGTTCATGCGTATGTTTTTAGTATCGTTTTGTGTTGTTGTGTTTTGTAAAGCACATCACAAATAGATAGTTTGGATGCTGTAAATCGATAAAATCAAGTCAATATAGTATTGAAAATAATGAAAAGTTTGTGTGCGATTCTTTCTTTAGATCACAACAGAATTTCGATTGATTCAATCAATTCTCATCTAAATTACATTTTTGTCATTCTATTTCGATTCTTGTTGTTGTTAACTAAAGTTTTTTTCCGCGCTCGGTTTCATTTGTTTTTGTCATCATCATTTTCTGTGTTCGGAAGGGGAAAGCTGTTTACTACTGTTGTTTTAGCGCACATCATTTTTCGATTTGTATCTTCTGTATACTATGTAAAGGAGGAGAGTAGAAAATCCTCAAACAATCTCGATTATTGATGCTATCGTAAATATAACATTCAATCAATCGATAGTATCTCTCTCTCTCTTTCTCAGCAACGACCAATAGAAATTGATCGAAATGGTCTCAAAAGTCTCTAAACTGTTTAAATATTAACACATTATTGACGATGACAAAAACACGAGAGATAGGAGATCCGCAACAACCATCAGCAATAAGAACAAATTACTTTTCTATCAGCAATTTATTTGAAGAAGTGAAAAAAATCGAGTCCATATGCTTCATACATGGTTAGAAAGTTTTTTTTGTTTGTATATCACAAACTCTGTAATTGGCCAATGGTTTTGTCCATGTCATACGATACAAAATTCGATGATCGAATGAAGAAACAGAAACGGTAACAATGTTCCAAGAGGATTTGAGATTGTATACATACGATGCGTTAGTTAATGGTGTCAAAGTGAAGTTTCGGAATCTATAAGTATAAAAAAACAATGTCAGATTAGAAAGAAAACGAATAAAACCATTTTGAACTGCCGCAATATCACTACACAGACAAGAATCGAAGAAAATTACTATTTTTCAATCGATTCTTTTACTGATTTGATTTGTGTTCAATGTTCATACACGTATTTTATATGGATTTGGTATTCATTTAGAAAAGTTAACAAGTTACACACACATTTTAACACATGCATATCATATGACATGATCAGAGAGAGATAAAAAGAAAGAAAAAGAAATCAAGGTTTTTTCTATTCTATAATGGACATTTTTTATTGAAAAAAATTATATACAAAACTAGAGTGTTGTTTTTTTTTGGTGGTCATCTATTTTGATTATCGATCGATAAAATACATTTAGCTTTTTTTTGGATTTCGTTCGTTTTACAGCCTACAAATTGACAATTGTATTTGAAAGAGTGAGCAAAATAAAAAACATTGATTCTTACTTTGCTATTCTTTTCCTTTTTTTTTGTTTTGAACAATCACTATTGTGAATGGATATTGTTATTATTTTATTTTCTTGCAATTCATTCGAATCATGTACATTATCATGATCAATGGAATGAATAAGAAAAAATAAAATAAAATGAAAAAAGTCATCAATTTTCGATTGTCTATATATATCTGATCGATCTGATTTGCATTCAAATCGATCAGACATTTTTTTTTTGTTCAGAGTTGTCTGATTTATATATTTTACATCCGTTATATTAATGCAAAATAAAAAACTGTGAAATTGTTGAAAAAATTCGGAATAAAATCAAATTTATTCTCGAAATTGATGAATTGTATACGATTGTTGAATAATTTGTTTTGTTTTGTTTTTTTTTAGTTTGGCTTCCAAATATAAGACGTAAAGATAAAAATGGATGTTTGGATTTTTTGCAGCAATATTATTATTATTATTATGAACAAAAAGAAAAGAATAGAAATCATCACTTATGACCTATTAAATGTGGAACAAATCAACAAATAACAATGATAATAATAATAATAAATCCATTTTAGATTGGCCATTTTTGTTTTTTTTTCTTCAATTTTGGCCTCCATTCACTTTAACACTCGTGTTTATTATTATCATATTAGTCAGTTTTTTTCCTAATGTTTCGGGTATTTCAAGCTCGAATAACCGAATAGTCGATAATGATGATGATCATCATCATCATCATCATTGTTAAATTTTTATTCCGATTGTCTTTGTTCATTCTTCAATCACACATGGACAAACAGACAACACACATATTTAGCACGAATGAATAGATGCATTTACCAATCACCAATCCTTGTCCATCATCCATCCATTTGTTTCGAGGTTTTTTTTTCATCATTATATTTAGATAATGTTTATATAGAAAAATAGATGGATGGTTGAATGAATGGACAAAAACTATTTATGATGATGATGATGATGATGATCGGTCCGTTTAGTTTTTGTAAGATCCATACAAATTCTATATCTTTTTTTTTTGAATGAATTTCTGTCCGCTTCGTTCACTCTCTCATGAGAGTCATCATTTATTTATTTACTTGTATAGATCATTTGATCATATTGGTGATTTGATTCTTTTTATTTTTTTTCATCATTTTTTTCTCGCTATTTTGATTGTTTGTTTGGGTTGTCATTGCCTATTAATTTACGTTGTTGTTATTATTATATAAAGTAGATTCTTATATACCGAAATATTATTATTAACAATCACGGTATTATATATGAAAAAAAAACATAATGGTTTTTTTTCTATCTTTTCTTGGATATTTTTTTTCGTTTACACAATTGTCATCAGTCAGGTTGTGTTCAATATCTATTCGATTTTTACGCACACACACACACACACATAAATTCAATAGAGTCAATTTGGTCAAAATAAAATGAAACATAATGGAATAGAATAGAGAAAAAAAATCATCAAGATATGGTCACCACCACCATTATTATTATATTATTATTAGTTAGAAAAAAGGTAAATAATAATCATAATTGACAAAATGAAAAAAAAAATCAAGAGAGAGAGAGAGAGAGAGAGAGAAAAGAAATCATTTTTTATCCTTATTACTTAGCCAAATGTTTTTCGAAATAATATTAAATTCAACAACAACAACAACAACAAAATATATTGATTCGATTTTTGTTTGTCTTTGAATAGATAGATATTGAATGTTGTTTTTTTTTTGGTTGTATTAAACCAGAAATGAAAAAAAATGATTGCGTGTCAAGTCAATTCAATAGAATCAATAGAATAGATGATGATGATGATGATGATTATGATGAAAATGTTTTCATTACAATATTTATGATTTTTTCTGTCTATTTGTTTAGATTTTGAAATATTGGATTTGTTGTTGTTACGGTTTTTTACTAAAATGGGAAAAAAATTAAATTAATGATGAATTCGATTCCGATTGGATTTTTCTATTTTTGCTATTTTGTCTACATTATTATTATTATTTATGATGATGATTTTCTATTTGTTTTTTTTTGTTTTACATGGAATTGAATTTGGACAACTATTCCTGTTTATTACTCTATTTCTCTCATTATAAATAATATGGCCATGAGATGTCCAGAAAGTTTTTTTTCAAATAAAAAAAATTGCCTAAATTTGTTTCAATTTGATTTGTGATTCTTGAGTTATAGAAATGATGTATCATATTTGGATTTTTTTTTCCTTCTCACAACTTTTCAATATTCGTTGAACTTTTTTATTTTTATTTTTTTCGAATGTTTGATTGAAACAAAACTTTTTCCGTTGTTTTTTCTTTTTCGGTTTTCATTGAGCCGAATACATTGCTCGCTCGGCGGCTATTTCGAACTTAAAATGAAAGGGGTATGACAATCTATAGCAAATTTTTTTCCACTTGAAAATCCAAAATGAAATGAATAATGATGAAAACGGGCAAAAATATTTTCAAAAAAAAAAAAATTCAATTGAAATCTCATGAGCATTGTGAATATAGCTAGAATCGAACAGATTGGTACACAACAACAACAACAACAAAAATCTTGATGTATGAAATAACATTGAATATAACAATATATTCACAATGACATCATCATCATCATCATCATCAATGTCCTCATCATAAATACACAACATATATGTTTTGAATCTGAAAAACAAACTATGCTCGAAAAAATCTAATCGAAAACTTTCATCTTATTGGAACAGAAAAAAATGTTTTTTTTTCTCCTTTTCAATCTCCTGTTCATGCTCGTTGCTCTTTTTTTTTGTTTAATCTTTGACGCGCTTATTGCATAATAACAATTTTACAATGGTGGTGGTGATGATCATGATCATCATTTTTGTCCCTATGGGCCCCCATATAAAAAAAATATTACTTACAATCACAAACGGACAACAATAACTATTTGAATTGAATTGAATGAATAAAAATGGAACACATATAAAATGAAATGCACAGATTTTCAGGCCCAGAAACAAACAATTATAAATACAACGTTTTTTTTTCACTACCATATCAAATTGAATGAGATAAACCAAAGAAAATTGTACCAGCAATAATGTGAATAATCGAGGTGAAAATTTTGTTATTGAATAAATAATAACTATTTTTTCAAACAATAATCATGGATCAGTGAAGAAAAAAAAACTAATCGTTGCTTAATGCTAATCGATCCATTATGTTACAATCAAAGACAACGAAAACTATTTTATTAATTAATTAAACATCTGAACTTGCAATAATAATCCATCTAAAAAATATTTTAAGTGAATTGAAAAAAAATATTCTTCTCCAAATCGATTGATCAAAAGATGAATTAAGCCAATTGTCGAAAACAAAACAAACAAACAGATTTGCCATTTTTTCCTCCCTTCCCTCGTTGTTTGTCTGTATATATCCATATCTTAATAAATTTTTTTTTTCTGAATTGATGATTTGCATGTTGTTTTTGTTGTTTTTTTTTCTGAATTAATGTGATGTATTTGTATGCATGTGTTAAACTGGTGCCTCACATAGACAAACAAGGTGAGAGAGAGAAAGGTGATATATCATCATCATAATCATCATTTTGACACATGGTTAGTCAATTAGGCGTGAACTGTTTTTTATTTATTTATTTCTAAAATATTTTTTCTTCCTTATTCACACATCATACGTATATCATTTTTATTCATATGGTTGGTTTTAATACGTGCATGTGTTTGTGTTTGCATCCATCCATCAATCGCTATCACACACACACACACACACACACACACACAAAATTGATCATCAGCAAAGCCGGTATTAATAAAAATTCCATGATAATTTTAAAATAAAAATAATCATGGATATAGAAAATCCGTATATTGCATACATTTTATAATTTTGCACCTTTTTTTGAAAAAAAAAACTATTGATTGAAACACGAGAAAATCTAATTTTTGTTGTTGTTGTTGTTTTTGGATTATTCATTTTCAATATTGTACCAATTTATAATTGAAGAGGATTAGGCAAAAAGGAAAAAAGGTCATCGATCGATCATTTTCTTATGTATTTAATATTTTGAATATTGATCCATATTGTTTGTTTGAATGAAACAAAAAAAAACGTCATATATCAATCATTTTTTTTGAAAAAAACAAGGTATCTTTTGTCAATATTGGTTGCGGAATGTTTAAACAATTATATTGAATAAGAATCAGTAAGCGAATAAGTGTGTGTGTTTGTGTGTATGGTGATTTGATTTTGTTAAACTTAATTTTTGACACCAAAAAAAACCAACATACAAAAATTGATGTGAATAATTAATGGTGTGGGCACACCAAAAAAAAACTTCCGACGCTTTCAATTCTATCGAATTGAATAGTGATTGACAAGTGTCTGGTGGTGAGGTGGTCTTTCACATTTCACAATGAATGAATCTAGAAAATCAAAGCCAACAAAAAAAAAAGTTTAATTTAATTTGATTTGTCTCGATTCACAATCGAATGAACAGAATTCAGGATTTTTTTTACATTCGGTTCTCACATCATTTTGAATAATAAATTTGATTTTCATACCAGGCAATTTAATGTCTAAAAAACGACAAAACAAAAACAAAAATAACTATTTTATTTATCGAATCACTGATTATTCTTTGACTTCTTCGTTCCGATGATCGAATGTGATATGTGTGAAATATTTTTCTCAATTGAAACATAATAAATTCGTTACATTCATGTGTTGGTGGTTGTTTGTTTTTTTTGACCATTTGATTTTTGTGTGTATGGTAAAAAACTAGCCATTGGTCAACCGAATTCATCAGCTTTTCGTAAAAAACAAACGGTAACACTGTCAAAAAAATGTTTTTTCTTTTAGCTTTTTCATGTTTTGCATCAACATTTTTGATTTCAATTGAAACAAACAAACGGTGAAAAAATCGATTAAAATAGGAACAATCCATTCATTATAAATAATTAGACATGGCTTTCAATCAATCAATCAATCATTCATTCATTCAATGTGAAAATAAGATTAAAATTAAAACCCCCTCTCTCTCCCCGAACAAAACAAAACAAAAAATGTTCACATAACAAACAAACAAACAAACATGTTACTATTGATGTTTTAATGAAAAAAAAATGAAACAAGAAATGGATCATTAAATATCTAATTTCAACCAATGTTTGTATATTATACGCCTAATCTTACATTACTTTTGTTTATTCGATTCTAATTCCATTTCATTTCATTTTCTATATGAATTCAATTCCCATGGTGTGTGTGTGTGTGTGCATATGTGTTGCAGAAAAATTTGATTCTTATCAATTATTTTCATCATCATCATCATCATAATCAGAATCAAGAGTTTTGTTGTTGTTGTTGTTCTTGTTTTGTTGTTTCGTAGCTTTCAAAATAAATCTGTACTGTTGTTTGCTTTTTTTTGTTTTCTAATTAAAATTGAAATAATTGAAATTTTTTGTTTTTTTTTCAATAATTATAATCAACATATACGTGCTTTACAATTTTCTGACATTTAAGAATATTCTTCTAATATATTTGTTTGTTTATTGTTTTTTTTTGCTATTCGACATCATCATTTCATTTGAATAATAATAATAAAAAAGTTAGAATGGCAGAAAAAAACGAACAAGAAAAAAAAGAAAAAAATAATTTAAAATTAGACACGAATATTTCCAATGTTAATGTGAATATTTAGAACAACAAACAACAACAACAACATTCGATTTGATCCAATCAGTACATATATTCAAACTTCTATAGACATTTTGTGAAACAAAGTTTTTCTGTATAAGTTTATCTTCAGGCCATATGTATTTGTTGAACAAAATTTTTTTTGTAAGGAAAATTCGTGCTTCGAATAAACATCATTTTAATGATTTTTTTCTATCGATAAAGCTGGTCAATCATTTTATTTTTCCTATCACAGACTATTTTCATTGCCATAATAATAATAATAATTGATTGTATAATCAATCGATTGATTGATAATAAATCATTAATCGTTTATGATGATGACTCTGATGATAATTACGTCCAATATATTGAATAAACACACACACACACTGTAATCCATAAAGTGGGAAACTTTTCGGGATCAGATCAGGATTTAAAAAAAAAGGAAAACATTTATTTTCTACCCAAAAGAGTTGGTAATTTATTCACAATAGTTAGTTTTTTGTTTGAATATTTTGCGAATGGATTAAAACAAGTGATCTTATTAATTCATCGGCCATGTCATCTTTTAAATATAAATATGGAGATGGTTGATGATGAAAATAATTGCATTATACAGCTTCTTTTTCGTTATTCATATTTCGTCATGATCAATATATCTTTCGATGTATGCTCATACTGATCACATTCAACCAAATATCATGGAAGAAAAATAAATATTTTGATCGATCAATTATTCATCATTATCATCATATTGATGATGATGATCAATATTGATCATAATCATAGAGGAAAAAATGTAATTAAAAATTTGTTTCACGTTTTTTTCCTACATACGGCATACTTGATTTATTTATTTATTTTTTCCCCGTTAGAAGAAACATTGGCACAAAAAAAAATCATTTTTTTCCATTCAAAATATCAATGATTAATTTTCATTATCATTCCTGATTGAATCAAAATTCTGTGAATCCGGTGAATTTCCTCACTCATTCATATTATTAATATTATTATTATCATTATCAGCTAAATCGGCATGTAAAAAAGTTGAAGAAACAAATCATTTTAACATTAATCATTATATCAATATTTTGTATGGCAAAAAAAGGAAAGAAAATTCTCTATATTTTATCAATATAATGAAATTAATCATTACATTATTATTGTATAACATATAAATGACAAGATAGAAAAAAATGTTATTGTTCCACCATTCCTAATCAATAATACAATAATCATTTCAATGAAAAAGATGATCATCCACATTATCATCTTCAACATCATCATCAGTCATTGACACGCAATGCTTATAAAAAAAATCTATCGATATTTATCAACGCCCAAATTATTGAAATGTTTTATCATATACAATGAATGATACCTGAATATTGACATATTTTTATTCTTTTTTTTTCATCATCATCATTGCCAATGAAACTAAGTAACAACAACGATGACATAACAAAAAGACTATGATGAACAACAACAACAAAAAAGAAAAGAAAAAAGAAATCTAAACTTTATCAATAATAAATAGTAAAGAATTTTTCTTATAAATAAATTGGCTATTAATCAATTATTGATGATTGTGCATCGTTGTCGGCGTCGTAAATATGAATGATTTCCACACACGGAAAAAACTTTCGTTTCCTAAATAAAATAAGAATAAAATGAAAAAAATCGAAAACTTTTTTTTGATCATTCGGAAAATGAAAAAGCCCGACATTCAATGATGACAGTTATCTTTGAAGGACCAATCAGAAAAAAGTATTTCAATTCTCAATATGAGTAGATCTATAGTTGGTTATGCAAAATGCATTAATCATTTTTTTTATATAAAAAAAAGTTTTTAGGATTTGAAAAATGAAAAAAAAACACTGTTTGAATAATAAATAGACATTGTGACAATTATAATAATCAATAATTATGTCTGTTCAATGATAATGACAGATAATTAATTTGAAAAAAATTATCGATTTACAAATAAAATTATTGACTTTTTTTTTGCTTTTCCCTCCCATTTTTCAATCAATTTATTCCATTTTCCAAAATAAAATTGAATGGAATTTATCTTCATTAATTACCATGATGATGATGATAAACAGATCGATTTTGTTTTTGTTTGAGTTGATTCTGTTTCATGTTCCATTTTTTCAATTCCAATTGTTGGCATCATCCAAATTTTTTTTATTGTTAAATAATTTATATCTAAATCTGATTTTTATTTTTTCTTTCTGAACAATGCCTTTTTCGTTCTTTGTGTCTTTGTTATATTGTAAATAACCTTCGTGTATTTTTTGATTGACATATTTTGTATTCGGAACTTTGATTATTATTGGCACATCATTGAATGAAACAACTCAAATGAAGTATCAATGATCGAATTTTACTAATAAACCGATCTCTCACGAATATATTTGACGTGTTTCA
Organism: Dermatophagoides pteronyssinus; assembly: GCF_027571235.1. Classification (NCBI taxonomy): domain Eukaryota; kingdom Metazoa; phylum Arthropoda; class Arachnida; order Sarcoptiformes; family Pyroglyphidae; genus Dermatophagoides; species Dermatophagoides pteronyssinus. Next base: position 485,769 of record NW_027461550.1, on the reverse strand, counting down.
TGTTGCTCTTATGAACATTTTTGACAATCACAGTTTTGACATATGCTACTGGATAATGAATATTGGCGGCAGAAAAAAAAACCACAAAAAAGTCATTTAATTTTATCAACCATCCACCTACTATGCGTCATCATGATTCATGATTCATTGCTTTCCAAAAAAAGTTTTTCCAATGAAAAATCCGCCAAATTCAAAAACGATGACAACGTCAAATATATGAATGGATTAATTAATTTTCATTTAATACAGCTTTCATTGAATGTCACTGGAAAAATCGTTACAAAAATTTTGAAATAGAAAACTCTTCTTTACACACACATTCTGTGTTGAGAGATCATGAGATTTAAATCAATTTTTATTAATTAGAATTTTGAAAATGAATGAACACTTTGAGATTGAATTGAATTGAATTTCTGTCTAAATCATGACAATATTGAATGAATCGGTAATGTTAGTTAATAATAATGATGATGCTAGACGAAGCATAAAAACCTTATAGCATATATTAAAATCGGATTTACCGTTATTTTTACTCAAGAAATTTTCTGAATCAAATATATAGATTAATATACTATAGTTAAACGATGAGTAGAATATATTTCGTATCGAATCTGATATTAATTATATAATTTAATTAGAAACAACAAATTTTCATTAACGATATATAAAAAAATTGGAGAAAAATCTTATTGAATCTTATCAATTCAAGTCAAGCTGAATGAGGATGATGATGATTTCAATCATCATTGAATTAAATTATCTTTGTTGATGGATTTTTTCTTCTTTTCATATTATCTCTATTTGCTTACTTAAGAATATAAAGATTCTATGAGACTTGAAGTTTCTATTTAGTCAACTTTGGAATTGAATCACTGATTCGCGATGTGATTGGATCGTTGCACACACACACACATTGTACAGGAAAAAAAGTCGTTATTTTTCGTTTTTCTTTTCATTCTTTTTTTGGTTGTAGAATTTCATTTTGCACAAAACCAATCTCTTGCGAACCAAAACGAAAAAATGAAAAAAAGTGAAGCGACCATTGTGTTCGGTGAGGCGTTAAACACATTTCGACACCACCGCCGCCGCCACTGTCGTTACCCGCCTTTAAATTAAGAACATCAACAGCATCATTGACTGCATAAGTTTTTTTTGCCATCTACCCGAAAACTAACTAAAACGAAATGGAAAACATAAATCCAATTGGAGCCAGTGTTTTCCAGAACATCATCATCACCATTGAAACCAAAGAAAAAAAATTGATATAAATCTCGAAACAAATCGATGCGTAAATTCAATGTCTGTTGTGTTATGATTTAATTTCATTTTTTTTTCACAATTTGGCCATTGAGAACAGGGAATAGAATTTTTCATCTATGAACAATGTTTCATATATTTCAGCATTTCAAATCAACCTATTTTCTGGTTGCCAGTTTTTGCTTGACACAATTGATTGTAATGAAATTAGACATGCATTAAAAAAAATATTTATTCATATTGTTTCCCATATTTTTTTTTGTCTCGATGAATATTCTCTGTTGTTCTTTATTTTTGCATGAATACATGCACCTACATAAAGTCTACGAATATATATTTTAATTGTAATAGAAATTCCATTATGAATTGCACAGCAAAATTTCTATTCATTTTGGTCGATTATAATAATGATAAAAATAGCTGAATGACAAATAGAATCCATATATTCTCATTCAAATGATTGCTATAAGTTTTTTTGATGAATTATCATGATTTTAATAATGGAATTTGAATGAAAATGAATATTTTTTTTTATATTTCCATTGAAAGTTTTGAAGATTATTATACAATTTTGAATTGAATCAGAAAACAACAACCCGATCAATTCATAAATAATAACAATTCATTTTTGCATTTTTTTAGAATCAATTAAATGTTCAAAAATAATATGACAGAATATGAAAAATCAAATACATGAAATGTAATCAAAAAAAAAAGCTTTCATCAAAATAAGCTTGCGGGTATTCTTCTTGTTCTTTTTCAGCATTGTTATTCCATCAAAACTGCGATTCAATTATAAGAATAATAGAATGATATGAATTATTATAGGTATCATTATTGTTTTATTTTATTATATTACCTTTTGGTGCCTTAAAGGAGTAAAATAGCATATGTAAAATGAAAATAATAATAATAAAATAAATCACCACACCTATCTTGCTGAAGTGTTGATATGATGTTGTGTGTATGAATGATGTGGAACTCATCATCAACGAAAAATTTATTTTTCATTGCTTGAAGGTGAAAAAAAATTATTATTAAATAATCCTATAGGATGATCGGATTCGTTTTAGACAAAAAAATTGATATTTTTTTTGAATTATGAAAATGAAAATGAAAATGATGAATAATTGAAAATAGTATGGATGTTTCATTCATTTGAATGATACATTATATAAAATTACGACCCATTTTTCAAACATGATCAAAATGAAAAACTTATTTCGATGATGCCCTGAATTTTCATTTTTTTTTTTTTGATCATTTTAATTTGTTTGTCGTTCGATGACATCGGTTGATGAAATATGTCAAAAAAGGGGCCAAAATGAAAAAAATAGTCATTTTTATTTTCGTTATACGAAAAAAAAATAGGATTTTGATTTAAAATTTAATGTGAAAAAAATACTACGATGCAAATAATAACGAATTATATTTATAAAGAGATTTTTTTTTGTTGTTGATTGAAGTGTGATAGATGAATAGATTTTTTTTAGTTGAAATGTAATGGATGCTTAAAAAATTTTGTTCGAATTTTTCATTCAGTTTTAGATTATTTGATTTCTGTAAATAAATACTTTTTTTTTCTGAATGACCAACATAATACTTTTTCTATTCTATTCTATCTATATTTCAAAGTTATATAATATCATTTGCCAACAATAATGATGATAGCTGAAAGTAGATATTTTTTCACTCATTTTGATTATCCATTAAAATGGCTTTTGTTATAATAATAATAATCAATATTGAATATGAATTTTAAATGAAAAATTTTTCTTAGAAATAAAAACACTTCAGGTAAAATCGATTGCTTTTTTATAATTGGCTTTTTTCTAACGAAAAACTGAAAAAAAATTCATTTCCATGACAATTTTGGTGTAGAATGCCGCCCGAAAAAAAACCGGATTCAGATAACAAGATTCATTTTTTCCTCACCATCATTTTCAATAGATTTTTTCTTTAACCATTTTTATTCTACCGAAAAAATAATAACAATGATCAATTGATCACTGATGATTGAATCGTTATATAGGTCTTTTTTTTGTCGTTATTCATTATTTCGTGTTACATTTTATTTCTTAATTCAATTGTTTATCAGATATTTTCAAGGCTTTCAACAAAAAAAAAAATGTTTGTTATTTCATTTCATTATTTTATCATTATCTAATAAAGATAGATTGAAGTGTGTAAGTAAATACAATAACTATGATTGGTCATTAATAGAAAAAATAATGACTGTGAAGCTTTTTCTTTCAAAATGTGTCAATAATGGTTATAATGGTGGTGATTGATTAGAATTTAATAAGCTGGACAATGATGGTACGGATGGATATAAACTGTACAATTTCAAAGTATAAAAAATGAAACATTTTTAATGTATAAATTCTTTGTTGTCAATGCTTTCTTTCAAATATCTATGGCGAAATAATAAACAAGAAAATTGTTTCTGTTTGCCACGTGAATTGTTTTTCTCTTCTTCTTCTTCTTCATCACCATCATCTTATCGAAACCATTTACACAGAAGCATAGCAAATCCATCTTTCATGTTATGAATCAACGAGAAAAAAACCAATTATAAGCCAAATCAAGTATGATTCACACACACACAAACAATAACTATTCTTTCTTTGTGTATTGAATTCATCATCAATCCAATTGATTGTGAATTCAATTGGATTGACCCGTTTCATCATCATCATCATCATTTGGCTGTCAAAACATTCAATAATAAAAAGAAAAAATGAAAAGAAAAGATTTTTTTTTGATCAATCGATCGAAATAAAGAAAAAAAAAGAGAAGAAAAAAACGAATTTGTCATTGTCTCCCGTTGACGATGATTGTTGATCATGTAATTAGCAGTTAAATGAATTGAATTCTGAAGTGATGATGATTGAATTGAATATAATTTTTTTAATTTCATTCAATTGGCGCTTCTTTTGTCATCCAGAAAATGGAACAAATTTAATTATTTACAACAACAATAGATAATACCTGTAAATGTATTAAGTTATAATTTACTTTTTTGAATTGAAATGTTTTTGATTGACCTCGATAGTGGTCGTTAGGTCAATTTATCGATTCCGATTGAAATAATTTGATAATTTGTTAAAATGTCGCACAAATAATAATTGGCGAGAAAACAACAACAATGTTATCTATAGAAAATTTGCCATTGTTGTTTATTGGCTTTATTTTTTTATCATTTCCGAAGAATTATTTTTGAAAATATTCTCACACCATACGAATGATCATGTGAACAAATTTTTTACATTCCATATCTATCAATATAAATAGATTTACAACCAAAAAAAAGGAAGAATTCTATGTCGATAAATGAAGCAATCAATCATCGCCAATATCACCAGAAAAAAAATGATTTCTCAATTCAATTCAAGACGTGTGTGTGCAAATGTGTGAAGATCAAATCGAACAACATTGAACAACAACAAGCCAATTATGTTTTTATTTTCTTTTTCATAGGAAAATGTATAGCCTTGTTGTTGTTGTTGTTGTTATTGTATTTTGAATATTGTTGTTATTATTATTATCACCAATAACATTTACTACCATGGATAAATAGATAGATAGATTTTTAAAATGAGAATAAATCAGGGTATCATAATCAAAACATGGACAACATCCAATTCAATCATATTGCATGATCAATGTATGTTGAATTAAATGGTGTGATGATGATGATGATACATCATCACATTATTCATATCGCATGTGTCGAGCATCAATAAAAATGCGATAGATCTATTTGATTATAATCGTTAAAGAAAGCATAACAAAACATGCATATAAACAAGATGTCATTCGATCTTCATCATTCCAATGAATCGGGATATGATGATACAAATGACAGCAACATATTGTATATATTTATGTTATCGAGAAAAATGTTGTTGTTGTTTTACATCACACCAATCATGTTTTTTTTTGTTGATGATGATCTTGATTATTTTATAATAAAGAGTAGTTTGGGTCGACCCACACAAAAACACATACGGTCGATTGATCAGGATTTAATATTGAAGATGATCGATTGTGATTCATCATCATAATCATTCCAAGGATTGGTATTATGTGTTGAACAATATTGTTATTCGATGCAGGCAAAAAACTGGTATAGAATCTTTTTTCCCATTCAACAACATGCAGTCATGATTAATTCATCATTTTTTGTTTTGTTGTTTGTTTCATTTCTTATAAATCATATCTTGATTTTTGTTGAACATATTAATTTTGAAATATTTCAAACATTTATTCAGCTAAATACTAATAAAGGTAGAAATTTGTGTAATTAAGTGTCATCTAGTGATGATCAAATAAAATACATAATTTAATTTCAGGTTATTTTTTATAGAAACGTAATGAAAAAACCGGTTTTTTGGGTGAAAATTTTTTAAAAAATTAAGAAAAAATAACAAGAATTAATTTGATCAATGAATAATTTTATTGATTTTAATTTGATGATAAGGATAATCATTGTTTTCGTATTACAAACTTTAATTTAATCATCATAAATCGATGTTGTTGTTATAGCAATGATAATATTCATTATACTCTATTATGAATCACTAATCTCCTGTGTGATAAAACTTATGGATAACGGAGAAAACTCTATTTCCATTTTGATAATTATCATAAAATCCATAATCCAAATCCATCGTTCGAAAAAAACGATAATATGGATCAAGTAAGCAATCTAAGAATATGCTATACTTGCAAAGTATAAATTTGTCATTTCGAATAAAAAATTTACAGAATTTTATTCTTTGTTTTTATTTGATTCTATTTATAGACGATTTTTTTTATTCGTTGTGATTGAAACTTTTGATTATTCTGAATCGATTATGATGTGAAAAATGAGTATAAAAATCTATAGATCAATTATGCAACAGATTATCGATTTAAATTTGAGAAGGTGATGAGCCAATACAATGATGATTGTGATGATCAACAAATGATTTTGAAAAATCATCAACAATGTTGGAATATTCGAGTGATATTACTGGTGGTCTTACGACCAAACAAGCTGTTTATAAATTGTATAAAGATATTAAAGAATTTCTCGATGATTTAGAGGTCTGATCTATGATTTTTTTAAAGATGTTATGTAATTTTAAATTTTTATTAATATCAAAGCAGCCTCATTTATACAATGTTCAATCATGGAGATATGTTCTTAGTCAAGCATATTCAATCAAAAGTATACATTCAACATTTCGATGGACATCGATAATTTTTCTTATTTCATCGATCATCACCTATTTGATTGCATTTGAATTCGGTCATTTTACTTCATCCATACCATTAGCTATTGAAAATGTCATCTTAGTATTAGTATTGATATTGAATATTGGAATCATTTATTGGAGTTCGAAATCTCGTCACACAGAGCTTTATGACAAAGCAGTTCGATTAGCCGAAAAAATTCGTGATTGTGCCAATAATGAACAATTAATGAATCAATGGGCGACACATATATTCTATGCTAATTTAGCAACACCGGCTTCACCATGTATTTCGATACAGCGAACATATCGTGATGATAAATTAGTTAATCTTCCTGTATCACTTTTGGTTAAAGGTGATGTGATCTATTTGGAACCTGGACATAAAGCACCAGCCAATTGTCGACGTATCGATAAAGTGATTAAACGTGGCAAAAAGCTAAATGATTATCATTTTTATGATGGTGGAAATGATCAATTTCCACACGCAACTTTAGATCATGCTTATACCTATGTATTTCTCGATGATGAGATTGGCAAAGATGCTATACTTCATCGTGATGAAATATTTGCGCCCAAGGTTGATAATGAACCAGAAACATTTACCGTTCCAAGATTTCGTAAATCATTAAAACCAAGTAAATTTTTGCTCATTGAAACACCCTATGTTACGGATTTAAAAACGGCATTGTCACTACAATCACAGCATGGTCGAAAACCGACAGCGTTTGAGAAAGAATTTCGATTAATTTTCGTTCGTTATTTGGAACATATATTGGTACCGATCATATTCATTATCGTACTTGGTTTCAGTATTGTACATTATTGTTATGTGGAATTTACTGGAAGTCATTTCGATACAACAGCAGCTACAATAGCTTTGATACTATTACGACCGGTAATGACTATATTACCATTATTACCATTGGCATTGCCATCACTATGGTTAATTTTGAACGTTTATGGTCTAATTAGATTGGAAATAATTTACAAATATTTTCATATGAACGAAGATAAACTTTTAAAATCTGGAAAATCATCGGATTCATTTAGGGATTATGATTTAAATACGAATATCCATTTGACAGAAAATCCTTTGTATCAAAATAATTCTGCAATTCGTCGCGAACATCTTCTTGAAGAAATTGATCCAGATCAAATACGAATGATACCAACAGAAAATTTGATGTTACAAAAAATTCTGAAAAAAATTTTCTTTTTTTTCTCTAATGAAAATGGAAATTTATGGAGAACGGCCAATCTATTGCATGTATTGGGAAGTATAACTGCCTTGTGTTGTGTAGATAAAAAAGGTATTCTTTCGTGGCCTAATCCTATCGCCGATAAGGTATTTTTCTTGTCATCGGCTCAAAATCGAAAGAAAAATTCTACTGAATACGAAAATTTTAATAACAATGTTGATAATGAATTTAACGATTCATCTTCATACACTCAACATAATCAAAGCGGTAAACGGCATTCAGTTCTTTCAAATGTTTCTCGTGCTGAATGTGTTCAACTAGATATAACACTTGATCGTCGTAATCCATATGGTTTACAATTCGATGATATTTATTGGAATCGTTATCTTTCAAATCTAAAACCACTGGGTTTGGCGATTTTGTTGAATACTTGTAATCCTGCAACGCAAGAAGAATTTATTCGTTACAGTGATCATATTGCGTGTGAATCGCTTGCCAATGAAGTTGCTGTTCCGGTCGTTAGTAAACGATGTCTTTGTGAATTAGCTAGACAAATTGGATTCACGGAAAATGCAATCAAAGATTATCAATATTGTTACCAGATCGGCGTTTTTCGTCATATCCGCCCTGAAGTGATCAAGAAAGGAAAATTGGCAAAATCATTGAATTTTTCTCGGCTACGAATGCCATTCCCGAATATGACCTGTGCGGTTATTTGTGATTCATTTTCCAATACTTGTCAGTTGCTTTCACAAGGGACTGGTGATTTAATCCTTGATTCCTGTGCCGAATATTGGAACGGTCAAGGTTTGGTTTTGCTTACCGATTATGAGAGGAAAAAAATTCTCGATTTTTACCAAAGATCTTCACTTACATCTTATTGTTGTTCATTTTCTTACATTCCTGTTATCAATGAAAGTGGAACAACAGCTAATAATTCGGAAACCTCTAATTTTTATAAAGAGTATTATGTTGAACTGCCACCGGACAGCAGTCATTTGTTTCCATCACAACGAAGTCTTGATTCACATTTTCGTGGCCTTGGAATCGATTCACATTATTCATTTTCAAATACTAGTCATCATAATTTCGATTCATGCAATGAATCATTCGATCATTCCATGTATTTAAATTTGGATTCTAAATTAATTGGACATCATCTAAGTACAGATTCAATTTCAAAACATGGAACTTTTACACCTGTCAATAATAGTAATAACAATGATTCGCCATCAACTAGATCTAAAAAAGGATCAAAAGAAGATCTAGAGAAACCGATTGTGAACAATGATGCTACAGCTGCCGAACCAGAGCGATCATTTAAAGCGAAACCAATTGTTCATGAAACTCAAACACAAAAATTGGATCAAACAATGAAAAAAGTAATCAATGAAGTTTTCATCGGTATGGCTACATTACAATATCAAGCTTGTTCGGATTTTGTCCGTCTTGTAGAACTATTAGATACAGGTATATTTTTATTATTCTTTTTCCACTAAATCCTGATTGTATTTAATATTCCAAAGCTTGTATTCGATTTGTTCATTTTTCAAAAGAAAATGAACTAAGAAGTCGAGTGTTTTCGGAGAAAATGGGGCTTGAATCCGGTTGGAATTGTCACATTTCTTTGTTAAATGATTCGATTGGACATTATAATGCCAATAATGATAACGAATCAAGTGCCGAAAATAGTGAGCATAAAAAATCAAAGCATTCCGACAATTCGGGTAAGAATTTATCTTTATTTTGGTTTTTTTCTAAACACTTTTAAATTTAATATTATTAGCAGCTCACATCAAACATAAGATGAATCATCGAATGTCAATAACAAGTATCAATTCGTCTGACTATTCATCAAGTAGTGATTCGGAAGAGGTTCCAATTAGTCATGAATTGCCAAGACCACGACGTAAACTTAATTCTGTTTGTTCGGATCGTTCGGGCAGTTTTCATATTCGTCATGGGTTAACTCGAGCAAAAGAGTTTCGAAGTTCAAGTAAAGCTTCGAATACACATCGTCAACTCTCACCATCGCCAAGTCGTAATACAACAGCCAGTACAATGACCGAACACGAAGCACCCATAACATTCGATATGTCTAATCGTGCCAAATTACCCAAAGGAATTGATAATATTAGACCACATCTGGAAAATGTTGACAATGTACCATTATTAGTATCATTGTTCACTGATTGTACACCGGAAGCAACGAAGGAAATGATAAAAATCATGCAAGAATATGATGAAGTTGTCTGTGTGATTGGAAGCATGGCTAATGAATCGAACATGCCAATTTTCATGCAAGCTGATGCCAGGTTATTTACTTTTATGATTTATCGCTGAACATTTCAATTAATAAATCGTTCTTTTTAACATTATAGCATCGGGATTGACCCAATGTATCCACACGTTTGTAAGACTGAACCCGTTCGACCTATTGATCGAATTCCGGTACCAAATGAATTTCAGTTTATTTACACACCAACACAATTAGCCAATGAATTAATAGCCCTACCTTGTTCTATGACCATGGAACGACACAATGCAATCATTTTTTATTATTTGATATTAATTGCTCGTGATTATATGATGAGAATGCGAAATGTATTTCAATTTTTTCTCAGCTCTTGCCTAAGTATTTCGTTAGCTCAAATGATTACTTCATTATTATTTCTACCACCGCTTATTTCACCTGGTATTGTTCTATGGCTTTCAATGATTGTCATACCATTCTTGAGCGTTTCACTTATGGGCATAAAACCAGATCCAACCGTAATGACTGTAGCTACCGGGAAAAAATTACATCTTAACAAAGAGGTAAGATTCAAATAATTATTTCTTATTTTTCTTATTAATCAATTTCGTAAAACACAGTCGATTGTTTATTTTTTTCTTTGCTACATAATCAAATTTACACCTTCAGTTGTTATTTGTGTGATTATGTTTGCCATCATAATTGGCACATCATGTGAACAGACCAAAGTTGGTCGATCTACATTAGGTCCATGTTGGATGTTTAGTGATCTCAAGTAAGTTTTTATCAAATTAAGTTTACTGAATTGTCATTTTACTTGATTATTTCCAAAGGGCTGATGGTGATATCAAAACGGATCTAATTTGGTCGTCTCACTTACTAATCGGACAAACTATTGCATCGTTGTTCTTGGTTTTATATCTGGGTAAGACCAATAAATTTATGGATGAAATGAACTATAATAAAGATTTTGAATCATTAAGTGATAATATCAATTGGTTTCGTGCATCGCAACCATCTTTTATGGCAACGATATCCATTCGTTAATTATTGTTGGTTGGGGACGTCAGTCATTTTGATCTTTTGTCATTTAATCGTCTGTTTGATTGAAATCTACATCTATGTGCCTGAAATAGAGATAGCTGAACATTTCATCGAGATCATTCCGTTTTACATTTGGATAATTGGATTTTCTTGGCCAATTCTTTTGATGACAATCAATGTTTTTGCTAAAAGAAGAGAGATAAAGTATTGATTTAATTTTCAAGGTTTTTTTAAACATTTATTTTTTTTCATTAGAATCAGTACTCGTCAACAACGTAGAGCTCGTTTAGATTTTGGCACTAAGCTTGGTATGAATTCACCGTTCTAATCACCCGATCATTTGTTGGATATCACCATTGTCATTCTCTATTACTTTACGAATGAATATCTTGCATTTTATAATCCTGTTTTCAAAATGTTCAATTCAAATCGTGATTTTGTCTACTAACACAAATCATCAAACACATTTTAACATGGACATTTTTCAATTGAATTTAATGATATACAATAAGAAGTGAAAGAAAAAAAGTAATGATAGCAAAGTCAATGTGAACATCAATTGATCAAATGTGAAAAATTCTTTTTGATTCATTATTCAAATTGTTTTCTTATTTTTCAATATATTGATGTACATTTATCCCCGCTAAATCTAAAGGGAGTTTTGTTTATATGTTGCAAATAAAAGATTGACAGTAAAAATCAATTTTTAATTTTTTTGTGCAATTCAGACAGGCTTGAATCATCTCTCTCAATACCATCATCATCATTATCATTGTTTTCGACTACTTGATTGCTCATCAATTGGCTATATATCATAATCGGCGATTATTATGATAATGATGATCATTTTCGAAATCATTAGTTTTTTTGTTTCCTTTTAAATTATTCATTCCTATTTACAAGGCAAAATTATAATTGATTGGTTTTTAGTGTGATTATTCGTTCTATATGTTTGTTTGTTGAAAATTGAAAAAATGAGAAATACACGATCAGTAACATATTGATTGGCAAGATGATAATTTAACAATAGTGAGATTTTTCCAATTTTTTCACTCACATATCATTCAGACTGACCCTTTATTTCAAAATGTTTGCCAAATAACCCTTCCGAATGATGCAACCAAAAAAATTCTTTCAAACGAACAAAATCAATTTGTTGTGATTGCATGAAATGTAATAAATCAATAACAATGATAATGATTCAATTTTTTGGACTATTGATTTTTCAGAAATTTAAACCACATATATGCAATATTTGTGAACGGAAAAAAATCATTCATCTGAATCGGATTTGATTTATGATTTGATTTATAAATCAAACATCAAAAATGAATACGTTGCATCCCAGTGTTAGTAATGTAAATGAACACAATCAGTTTATTTCCATTTTTTAGATATTTAAATATGAAATTTTATTATGTTGACCATGAAAGTGGTAATTATTATAATCATATTATGAATGATATATCTTCTATAAGATCGATGATGATTCAATCTTTTTTTTAAAAATGAAATTTCCAAAACTGTCATTTTGATTATGATCGATCATAATATAATCAAGAATATTTACAGAATACAATTCAACTCTTTTGAGTCAAGTTCAAGGTTAAGCATCATAAAAACCCAAGAAAAAAAACGAAAAACAAAACTCTTATTAAAACAATGGAAATATCTTGAATGTTTTTTTTTGTGAAATAACTAACAATACGATCGATAAACTTCATACCTGAATCAATCAGAAAAAGAGAAAGAAAATAAAGTATAATTTAATGATGTATCTCATGAATTTTTTTTCATATGCAAAAAAGGATGTCTTAATAATTTTGATCGATGCATTGTCTTGATTGTGCTATACATAGTTATGATTACAATGAAGAACAATGACATAAAGTGAAAGGTCGTTGTGATTGACTTGTTTATTGAGTTGATTAACACTTTATATCTTTGAAAAAAGTATAAACTGTTTCCTTATTATACCTATACTGAAACATGTATGTTTGAAAAAAAACTTGACGCCAAGTGGTACTGAAAATTGGACTTGAAAAAAAAACAATTCAAATCTTGAACTGTTTAAGTGACAAGCCTTTTCTTCGCAAATATTTTTTATGTAAATCTTAACTATTGTTACGAATCGATTATATGCGGAAGCAAAATTTATTGTTATATTTATATACACAAAAATTCACAATAATCATTCTATTCCAGTTATTATGAAAATAAAGGGTTTAAATCGAAAAGGTCATCGTTTTTGTTAAAGTACAAATGTTTAAATGAACTATCCAACATTCATACTAATACTGTGCAATTATTCATTTTGGCTAATAATGATCATGTCAATCATGATAGATTTTGTTTTTTTTTCTTCACGCTAAACATAGAATTATACGTCAGGGATCTGAAATTGAAATAATTCTTATCGATCGATTGTTGTTGATTGATGTGAAGAAAAATGAAAGAAGAAGATGATTGATTTGTTTTTTTCCTGGTGCATAGATGAATACATTCTAGACATTATTATAATGATGATGATGATCAAGACGAAGATGAGACCATTCTTTTATTCATTAACCCTTTGAAAACTGCCAGTTTACTGTACCATTACTATCATCATGAATAAATGACAATAACGAGAAACTGGAACTTGTTCTTCTTCATTTTACTTATTCATCATTATCATATTGATTGATCATCATCTATCCAACCAATATAAACGAAAGGGTATGCCCATCGTTTGGTCATTTGCGTATTCAGTCATTCTACATTCACATCACGCAAACATGATCGAATGAATGAATGAATGAACAAACAAGCAATTTTCATCATCAAGTCCAAACCTAATGGTTATTTTTATTATTCGTCCATTCTTGTTTTCCGTTCATTTGTGATGATCATCGCTTGACGAATAGAACAATCACCTTGAATTTAACCAATCATAATTTTGTTTTTTTTAAAAATTGTTTTTTTTTTGCGCGCGTATATATGACCCTCATCAACATCATCATCATTATCCATATTGTATCCGAAATTGTATGAATGGATAAAAATACAAAGCCAAATGACTATACTAGTCATTGATTAGAAAATTACATTCATCAAATTTTTAATGATCTTATCTCAACGGAGAAATTTTCATAAATCTAATTTTTATAATTTGAATTAAAAAAAACTAAATGAAAGTGTCAAAAATGTCAACTATTCAAGAACAAATGAACCAAAACACTCATCCTACAAATCGCAGACTATTCCGACGATTACATCTTATCATTTTATTGTTAATACTGATTGATTTAACATTTTCCTCTAAAATTCCCTCGAATAGACGTATGTAATTATTATTATTGTACATAATTGATTGATTTGAGAAAAATTCTTATAAATTTGTTGATAATAGCCAAAACAAATGATCGCCGATTGGTGAAAAAATCCCATGTAACTGTAAGACAATTGTCCGAAAAATATGATCATTTTGTCAAACTTAAACCAAAAAAATCATTCAAAAAAACTCAAACGAGAAAAAGAAAAGGCACAAAATTACGAAAATCTAGACAAAATCTTAATGAGAATGTTGAATCTTCGAACGAAGCCAAAGATAATTCTACCATTGAAAAATTATTGAATCGAGAAAGTGAGATTAGAGTGCCATTACCTTTGCCTTCCGGAGAAATTCCATCATCATTACCGATTATCGATGACACTAATATATCGAATATTGAACTCGCATTTGCAAATAATCTTTCCTTGAAAGAATGTTCTAACGATACTCTTGTGAAAGATTTAGGGGTTTCTTGCCTAAAAAAATCTATGGACATGACACCACCGGAAAATATGGATGGTCGAAATGCAATATCTCGACATTTTAGTGTTTCTCCTATGATCAATAGGAAAATCAATACTTCAAATCAATTTAAGACTCCTGCCGACAATGGTAATTTTAATAATTGACAATCTTTAAACAAATATCGAATTCTTTGTTTTTATTTGGAATATAGCTCGATCAAAATATGCATTGAATGGTTATCGTGACCAGATAAAACCATTAAGACGTCCACCGAAAGTTCAAACAAGATTTCAGCCTACATCCGAAAATGATCCATCTAGACAAGAAATTTCAACACCTCTTTTTCCTACGAATCGGAATCCATTTTTGTCTAATGTGCCAAAGATTGAATTGGATCCGAAAATCAAAGAAGATTTAGAACTATTGAATAGTTTGAAATTGAATTTGGGTGTATTAAATGCGCAGGCATCCAATATTAAACAACGAACTAAACTTCTTTATGGAGAGGCAAGACGTAGAAAAATGATATTCTTTGATAGATTATTATTACGAACCAATAGGTATGTTACTTCAAATTGAACACAAACAAAATATGACGATTAATTTTTTTTGCAGCATAATTACCGAAAAAAGAGACAAAACAAGCCGTACTATCGATACTATAGATGTAACGATGAATCGAATGCGAAAACAGCAAACAATTAAAGCTTATAACAAATATAGACGAAACATGAGATTGATGGATCAAAACTTTGATCGATATCCAAATGGTATGCTCAAACCATTGCCTAAAGTTCCTGAAATTAATCAGACACAGATCGATCAATTGGTGACCGATTGTGAAAACCATTCAAAACAAATGATGGAAGTGATTAGAGAGCTGAACGAAGCCTTAGATGAATTTGAAGTGCAATTCAACTTTCCACGTTTTGAACCAAACTCGATCATCGATGAATATTTGAAAGATGTCGAATTATAAAATGAAATACAACCAATTTTCATTCCATTTATAATCACTTTGGCTGGTATCATTTGTAGTTATATAACAAAATATGTTCTCTTCTTTTCATTTTATTTATTACATAAGCAGAAAAATCTTTTGTATAATCTTGTTTCAATAACAATTCATTTTTTCAAATGAAATCATTTCTTCATTTCGTCTATTGTATCTTTTTCAATACAAAAGAATTTGATTTCAATCACATAAACCACTTGTTGAATGTTTTTTAGGCGTCATCTAACGTTTGTGGAAAAAAACTCAATTTAATTAATTTCAAAAAAGCCTGATTTTTCAAAAATTTCACTGACACCAGATCGCACTGTAATCAATAAAATAGTTTTTGGTTAGAAGATTGAATTTGATTGAATGAAGATAATTTTAATTCATTGTATAATGGAAGATTATTTTTATTGAAAAAAAACAATGATTGAATGGATTGTTTTATGAAAAGAATCGAAAATAAATATGAAAACAAAATTAACAATAAAATAATAGTTTTTGATCGGAACAAAATAAGTTATGTCGGCAAAAAAGAAATAAAGAGTTTGTGGTTTTTTAGTGTAAGAATTTAGACAAAAAAATAGAGCATCCAAAAAGGCAATACATTTGTAGGGATGCAATTTCTTCAGAAAGTTTCAACAAGTCTCAAGATTCAGATAAATTTTTAACGTCGTTTATTATTGTCATTTTTGTTTTTCTCGATTATATATCACCAAAGTTACGATGAAATGGGTTTTTTTGGAACCATTTATCAACATCACATTTATAACACGAAAGGCACGAATGTGATATATGAAAAACAATTGATCACCATGAATTGTTGTTTAATGAACAAATGATAGGTATTGATGTGTAAATGGATGGATGAAAAGATCTGTCATATGAATCAGATGAAATGAAATGATCACAATGGTTTCAATATTTAAAAAAACATAATGGATGACCGAATTCAAGAACCTATGAAATTCTAAAACCCAATAATCATCCAAAATATGATATTTTCTTTGTGGTCATAAATTGATTGAATCATCCAAAGTGCTAGATCGATTACGTTGTCTGCATTCTTTGGCTGTCGAGATTGAAGTTTTTGGATTGAATATTCGTTTTAATTTTAACATTTTCAGATGTAAAATGAACTTATGTAATAATTCCATATATTCTCGAGAATTTGATGAATTACAACGTTCAAATTGTGAATGATCATTTGTAGGTGATTTCGATTCATCTGATTCATCATCAAATGATGATTCAAGACTTTTATTAACTGGTGAATTTGGCAATGAAGAGGAATGGACCATCGATGATGAAAAGCTCGCATTTCGTTTTGATTTTTTCGTTTGCGTACGAATAGTCGATGGCAATCGTGCACCTGTACATCGAATGAAATCATCTTCATCGACAATGTCTATGATACCATTATCAATTGATCCGGTACCGGCTGGAGCACTTGTCGAAAAAATCATAACCTGATCTAATGTCGGTGATTCACATTGTTCAATTGATTCTTCTAGCTCTAATCGTGCTAATTCTTCTTCATCTTCTTCAGCAACATATTCCGGTATCGATACTGAATAACTGTAAACACGATTTGTAATTGGATTACGTACTGTACGTCGTACATGAGGAAATAAACGTGTTGCATGATTCATACTTTGTGTAGATGAATATGAAGATGGTTTTTTCATCAATGAATGTCGCTGCTGTGCTAATTCACCTGTTTGGTTTTGTTTGGGTTGTTGCACTTGAATTGATTGTGATTGTCCTTTAGCACGACTAGCACTAGCTAATACAACTTTTGGTTTTGATTTCGATGATGATCTACCATTCAGAAGGACGATGCCATTCAAAACAACCTGGCTATTGCTGCCAGCAGCACTAGTAGATTTTTTGTTATTCGAATCGGATGAATGGCTAGTTGTACGACCACGACGATTAAGGTTATGATTTGAAGATCCAATCATAAAGCCACCACCACCATTATCATGATCATTGAAAGTTGATCGCGTATTGTAGATATCATAATGATTCTTAACCAAAGGTACCATGAACGCCATCGTTGTTGATAGTCTGATCAACCACGGAAAAATCTCGAAAAAAACTTTAATTGATTGTTGCCAACGTGAAACTGCTATTGAATTGTTGCTTTTTATTGTTATTATTGATGGATATCGAATTAGTTTTTGATTTTTGATGTTTCATATGGGTATCGTTTCCACCAAGTATATTCTGGATCATTCGTGTATCAAATTTCCGTCAATGAGAATGAAAAGAAAGAACTGAGAAAAGTGCAAAGAATATTGAGGAAAAAATTTGAAAAGATTGATTCACTTAAAAAGTGTTTCAATAATTTTTTTAGAAAAATAGATAATAAATTGATGAAGCTGCTATGTTACTGTTCGGTAAGACTGTATATAATCAAATACCGGCGATTGCCTGTAAAAGTTTGCTTTTTATCCTCAAACAAAAACAAGAAAAAACAAATACATCTACCATTTGGTTTCAAATGAATGTTTTACAAGTATCTTGCTCAAATAATGACAAAAAACAAAAAAACAAAATCAAATGAACCAGCCCAGGCAGCCAATCATTGCAAGTAAGCAATTATTATTTTTTTGTGTATATTCTACATGTACATTATCAATGTAGTTGTAGTGTAAGATGGGCTCCATCAACGTCATATTGCAGATATTATATAGATACCAGGGATATATAACCAAATCAAACCATTCTAAGTAAGCTAAAATAATCGATGTGAAAAAATGGGCAATGTAGAGGTAAACAAGTTGGCTAAGTTTGTATCACTGCATTCTCATTGTATAGATGTTTTTTCTCATGCATATTTTCGAGAAAAAGCTTTACGCGCCCATATTTAATGAATTGATCGAATGAAAGAAAACATTACTAATATTAAAAACAAATTTTATTCTACCGTTATCAATGATAATTCTGAAATATAGATTGATTGAATAATGTGTTTGTTGTATTTAAAAATGATTTTTAAAATAGAATGATGGATATTTATTCTTGACATATTTGTGAAAAGTGTTTTCTATTTATTAGACAATTTTTTTTTGTAAATTTTTATAATCTGGTTGAAACAGACACAAAAGAGACGACCTGCCCCTTCAAAATATTTAGCTTTTCCTTTCTCCCCAACTTCTTTCCATACTATATGGCGATATACCACATACTATCCCTGCGGCTGCGGCATTTCTGGCTTTCGACTAACGAATAGATTTTTCATTGCCTTTGTTTGATGAGAGATTCCATGTCCATGAAAAAGTAGAAAATAAAACATTTCATCGATATATCATTGGAAAAATACATGTACATTGATGATAATGGTTGTGTATAAAATTTGGTTGGTTGAAATAAAAGAGCTGTTGTTTGGATACTATGAAGTTTTTTATGATAGTCATAATAATCATTATTGAAGGCGACAATGAGATTTTTCTGGTTCTTGATTTGCATTTGCGGCAAATAATTTTGAATTGAAAACCTTTTTCGTGTAATTAGCATTTTTTCAATGAGTTTTTTGACCAATGTTTCCGAAACATTTTATGTAAAACAACACTGTCAGACAGGTACATGTCAAAAGAACAGTATTCTATAACCAGAATCATATTGAATTTGTCATCATAAGAAACATATCAAATTTAACATCACCGAAATCCTGATAGTGTAGTTCCTTATTTGGGATTCAATCAGTATTTTAATGGATGATGTGATAATTTTTCAAATCATTCATTTATTCAATTAAATCAATTTATCACTTTATTATTTATTTCATCATATCGTTCACTTGGATACAAGATAATTGATTGAAGAAATAAAACAGCCGATATGTTTCAATTTAAATCGAATGATATCATCATTCATTAACAACATGGAAAACCTCAGCATTGATTAATAAACAAAATATCCATCTAAAAAAATTTTGATTAATAGGAAAACAAATCTTTGCTTGTTTTGAACTAAATTGATTCCTATGATCAATCACACTGAAAATCAAAACAAAATAAATGATAGAAAACAAATGATATTGAAAACAAATTTCGAGGAAGAAAATTTGATTCGATTTGAAACATTTAAAACCAATTAAGACTTGATCCAATGATTATCATAGCGATAAAAAAGACAACTGTTTTTCTTATCAATAAAAATTATCCTTCTAATCTTTTGGTTTGTCATGATTCGATTGGATGATTGATCTCGATCGATATATGTTTAAACATAACGATATAATTTGTACGAATAACTAATGTAAAACAAGAAAAGAATAGAAAGACAGAAGCTGATGTAATTGAACATCAAATTACATTACATATGTATTACCATTATATACGATGTTAAATTATGACGACATTTTACCAAACACTATTTTTAAAAAATAGTGACGTAGAGAAAATGAATGGGATTTTGTTTTACAGCGAATAATGATGAACACTATTATCATCAACATCGAATGATTTGCATAATCATGATACAATTACATCGACAAAACAAAACAATAATGATTATTTTCAAATTCGGATTCTCTAATTTACTTGATATTATAATTAATTCAAGAGCCACCTTAAACTATAGAAAAAATTTTATTTTTAGCTTTTCAACCAAAATTTTATGTTTGACAATTTTTCGAAAAAAAAAATTCTGAATGAAAAATGAAACTTCACAAGCAAAAAAAAATTCATTACATTCATAATATTCTAGATATGTTTTGATAAATTTACAAGATAAATATTTGGTTACAAAAAAAATGACAACAACAACAACAACAAAAACAAACGACACATTCCCTTACAAGTTGATCCGATTCTTTTCGTGATAGGATCACTATCGATGTTTTTGTTGAATTTCAGGGTTTGGTAATGAAATTTACAAAAAAAAATATGAAGGTCAAAAGAAATTGACTGTTGCCATGTCCATATTCCCACATACAATTAGGATTAGATTTGATCAACAACAAAAACAAAAATTCTATTGAAATTCTCAAAACAAAACAAATCGAAAACAATCTAATAGAGAAAAAAACATCCGATAATCAATTCAATAAATATTAACGCCAATAACAAACATACATAGAAATCCATGTATGTATGATCATCCTGATACTCGTTTTATGTTTTCAATGGTCAAACATAATGAACAAATGACATTGAAAGTGAAAATCCAAGAAATTAAATGTGGAATGAAATCGTACTGAATAACAATAACAACAACAACAAAAAACAAAAACATATTTATCAAATAAAAAATAATTTTATTACTGGAGCAGTTTACTGACTTTTACAACGAGATGATGTCTAAGGCTATTATTACAAATTATAAAAATTAGAAATATTTAAAGGCCAAATAATAGTTTATTATTTCGCAAACAAAAATCCTTCACTTCTAATGAGACTAGTAAGATAATCGGGATGATGATACAGAATAGATTGTCATTCATGTGGCAATATAGTAGGATAATGTTTTCTATGACAATAATTTTATTAGTTTTTTGTTGTTTTTCTAGCAGCATTCCTACGTAAAATGAGATTGCAATGATAGTTACAATAATTGTTTTTGATTTAATGAATGTAAAATGGATTACGTGACGTTAAACATCCACACACACACACAAACAAACAAGAATGTTTTTTCGGTAAAAGTCATTCGTAGAAAATAAAATAACCGCGGTCTATCAAAATTTACATACAAAAAAAATCATTTTTGACAGACAGATTTAGTATGGATGGATACGTATCATTTCCGTTGTTTATGACGGAAATGTTTTATGAATTATACAACTATATTTTTGACTGAGAAGTTCATCACCATTCATTGTCATTAACATTTAGAAAAAAAAATGAAAATTCAATTATGTTCTACTCCTACCTTTTTTAAAATGATTGTTTCATTTTTTTAAAAAAATGTACCTATACTTTTTTTTCATAAACCAGAACAAAAATCGGAAATGTATTTCGATCGACCAAGACCTTATAGTGAGTAGACATTCCAAGGCCATTTTTAATAAAAAAAGAAATAAGCATGGCTGATATTTTTATCCAATAATTCATAAAATAAAATCCTGTATATAAAAAATCGGTGAAAAGTTTTAAAGTTGACATATGCTATCTTGCTTCGATGAAATGTGGTTGTATAGCAGAAATTTTCCACAAAAAAAATTTCCAATCGCCAAAGAAAAAATAATTTTTTTTGTTGTAATTATTATCTTGATGTTTGAATTGTTTTTCTAGTTCGAAAAACAAAACAATTCAATTTCATAATTTAAACAGGTAATTTTCCAAAACCTTGTGCCTGTAATAAATATCAATATTGTATAATCAGTCTAATCCTATTCATTATATAAACATTACGATGGAGCTAAATATGTAAATAATATTCAAATAGAAAAGTGATCTTAATTGTTTTATCGATCAATGATCTATGATCATTGATTCACATTATCATACAAAATTATCGTTTAAAAGGGTGCATCGTACCATAGAATATAATATTATATAACCATAATGATTCAATTACTAGATTTAAACATAAAGCAGATACATATACACATTCGATTACTCATGTCATATCGATTGCTAATATCAATCAAATCTTTTTTTACGCATATATGCAGGAAAAACAAGAAAAAATGCTTGTCATTCGAATCCAAAAACAAAACAAAAACAAAAAAAAACAGAAAACAAACAACATAATAATATCGAGAAATATTATAATAACAATAAAAATAAAGTGCAATAAAAGGTCATCATCATATTTATCTTGTGTAAAAGGTGGTGATTATATTAGAAAAAACAAACACTATTATCGGATAAGACGAAATCATAATGATAATGATAAATATTTGTGAAATAAACTAAGATCTGTAATTGGTTAGCAACCATGATTAGTTGTTATTTTTTCTTTGACCATAATCAATGAAAATTTACCGAATTGAAAGTCAATTTTTTTCGGTTGCTATGTGTGACGCACTTCTATCTTATTTTTACACTTCTACCTGATTTATTCAATTTATCTTCATTATTATTGTCAGCATCACTCATCCATACAATCAACAACAAAAAACAGAAAAAGATGAAAATTGTCTAAGCAGCCACAATTACTATAATAGTTGCCATCAATTTCCAAGAAATTCTTAAAAATTTATATCTACAAACCATGTATAGTTGATTAGAGTGGTCTTTTATTATGGCCAAAAAAAAATCTTGATAATTAGTAAGCTTTTTTGTACCAAATCATCATTATGTACAGACATAAAATAATAGAGACAAAGGAAAAAAAATTACAATGAATAAAACCACTAAATTGTATCTGAACTATTTATTGGACTAATAAATTTACTCTCGTGTTGGACTTTGCAAGTGTACCAGAAAAAAAGATCAAAAAAAATCAAAAGCTATTTCTACTAATTCAAATAGTCAGTGTGTACGGAACAGACAAACAAAAGTGAACGTACTGTAAGGAAGAAAGAAAATTTGGATTTCCAGTTCAACTTTATTGATTGAAGAAATAAATAACTGATTTGTTTACTCTAACAACGTTTTTTATGATTTCATTGCCATTTGTAGTCGTATTCCGGTGGATTAAGAAAAAGAATTCGTATCGAGCTAGATAAGGTGTTGACTTGATTAATGACGCCCATCTATGATGTTGATGCCAATAAAGAAAAAATAGTTAAAAATAGAACACAATGTTTATGTAGAAAGAATTCCTTCTATCGTCTATGCGCGTTAATAAACAATGTCAAATATTTCCAAATTTTGAAAAAAATGTGGCTTAAGATAGAAATCAAACATTTTAAGGGTAGTTAAGAATTTTTTTCCATCAACAAAATGAATAAACAACTTCAAACTTAAACATTTCTATACGGCATCTGTCACCTTAACGATCATCATGTGATAATTTTAATTTTGTCCATGTATAACGCCACTAAATCAGTGAATATTGTTTACATGAGAATTAGATTTTTTTTTGTTCTAAATTTCAAATACCAGTAAAGTAAAATTGAATCAAAAAATCCCAAAGTTTTCAAGGTCCTTATTTACACAAACACAGACATGTTCGGTGCATCTGAACGAATCAGATAAATGGAAAAAAATTCAGAGCAAATTTTGGGAAAAACTCTTGAACTCGAAACATTAACATCATTTTGACATTTTTACAAATGATTGTTGTTGATATTTTCGTTTTTTTTTCTATTTGTTTTGATCAAATAATCAATGATAGGCTTCGTAATTGATGGTCTAATCACATTAAGGAAAACGAAAAAAAAACATATCTATCAAATCGAATCGAATGATGTGTTCAATAAAAATTGATGATTATGATGATGACAACCCAGAAAAAAGATTGTTTTCATATTTTTAGGCATATCGTCATTATCATCATTATCAATATGTTATTGACAATAATAAATATATCGACATAATCATAAGACCTGATGCAATGCAATTGGTATGATGTTGACATAAATTTTATAGTCAGAAATTATTTTTTTCACTTCTTCGCTCTGTTCTTAATTTTACTTGATACGTAATTGTTAATTTAGGTAAAAAATAATAATACAAGTCTCGTGTGTTTATTTGTTTTTTCTCAGCAGCATACAAAGATTATATCTTTACATTTATCTAACAAAACATCGAGGAAAAAAAATATAAGGATAATAAAATTTTCTGTGTTGATCTACCTAATGGATTGAAAATTGTATAGTTGAAGAATTTTCTATTTTTATCAAATCTCGTTTACAAATACGCCTTGAACTTGAATGAATAATCAACAATAGAAAATGTCAACAAATTAACAACCAAGAAAAAAATGTTGTTTTTATTCTATTTCAAGGTGAATTGAAAAATAATTTTAGTTTTTTCCATTGAAGCAATATGCATTAAAATTTTATTGCTTTTTTGAAATTTTTTTCTGCTGATCTTGACAAATTGAACCTGACATTTATTGATTGATTGATCTATATGGATCGATCAGCATTAATTTGTGTCCGTACATTTGAAGAAAGTGAAGAAATTTTTTTTTGATGACATATTAACAATATTAATTAATGTCGATAATTGATGTGAATATTATGCAATCAAATTGATTTGCGATAATATGGATGAAAAATTATTTTCCAAGTTTCAACTATCTATCTGTAAATGAATTTTTAATTATTATCAATGACGAATGATAACGAAAAAATAAAAATTGTTTGTCAATAACTTTTCTCTCCAATATCACCAGATTTTTTCATTTGTTTTTCTTTCCATATAAATAAAAATTTAATTTTTTGTTTTTGTTTACAAAGATTTGTTTTTGAAATTAAAAACTATATTATTCTTTTTCTTTTCCGCCTTTAGGCTGTTTTGATTTTTGTTGTTGCTATTATTAATTGTGCTCTATATAATTTTGTTTCATTCATTCAGAAAAAAAATCCTACACCATCATTATATACTTTTTTTCCAAGGAATTCGAGCATCATTCAAAGAAATACAATATTTCAAATAGTGGTAATTAATAAAAAAGAAACTTTGTTATCATTGTGCCCATTATCATCGCTGATGATTTGACTTAGTCCCAATCGTTTTTAATTGATTAGATAAAAATATGATGCAAAATAATAATTCTGAAATGAAAAAAAGACAAACTTTGAAGACAATTTTGTTTTTCTTTTTTTAGGAAAACATTTTTTTTCAAATAAACTTGAAATGGAATGTTTTGTTGTTGTTGTTGTTGGTTGTTTATAACAACACGATCATTAGATTCAGATATCAGTTATGTTTGAATTTCATAAAGTTTTTTTTATGATTTTCAAAACAATCTATCAAAGCAATAATAATCCTATTATATTGTATCCTAGGAATTAGAAAAAAAAATAACAAACAAATCAAATGTTTTATATAAACCTAAAATGCATTCGAAAAAAGAAAAAATTGGATCAAGGAAAGAATTGTTTGCCTGAAATAAGATAGGAAAAGATTCAATTCTATCAACATGTGATGTGATAAGTGAAAAATTTGGAAAGAAATAATTTATCATTACGAAAAAGTGAAATAGAAAAAAAACCATCAATCACGTGGTTCATTTGTTTGGATTACGGTTCGATACGAATAACAGTAGCCTACGTGATGAAATGAAAACCATATAGATGTAGATAGATCACATCGTTTTATATGATTTATATTCGATAAAAAAAATTTAGATTTTTTTGATCATAAATAGAAAAAAACTATGTATACAATTTGAACACATGTCATGAGTGAAGAAGAAAAAAACCAACCAAACACCAGATATTGATATATTTAGAAAAAAAATCGTTCACTGTAATATGACATTCAAAATGAGAAAAAAAGTTTCATCCTGGAATTCACAGTAGAAAGATACATTCCATGTGAAACAAGATGTTCGAATTCACATGATGATGATGAAATTATCGAATGCAAATAAAGTTTATGCTAAGAAAAAAAAATCATATCATATCAATTCGATATTTAATAAGATGTTTCAATTCAATCATACAAACATACACAAACTCACATGATTAAAACACAATCAAATCAATGTTATTTTTTCTGTCTACAATACTGCATTAAAATGATGTTGAATCTTTTTTACAAGACAATGGCAAATGTGTACAAACAAAATTCATGTCAAACAAAATGATAGTTCAAGTACGAAAAAAAATCAAATAAAATGAAACTTAGATGTATCTTTATTTTTTGTTGATATTGAAACTTGATGAATGAAATCACAGAAGCCAAGTTATCATAACAGATGAGTAATTAATCATGTGATTGAAGCGAAATAATTGAAATAATAGAACATAATGGAAATACGGGTAATAAAAACTTGTGGTTTCCAAATGACTGGGCCAAACAATTGTCATTTTTTTGAAATGGAAACAATCCAAGCCGGGTATCAATAGAAATACCATGAAACTATTAACTGCTATCGTATTTCAACATTCAGTAGCATATGTAATTCTTAATAAATGCAAATCATTCGATCGATAATCAGGATGTAGCTGTTCATTGGTTATGGTTTCGCATTTTAAGTGCTTGAATTGATTCAATTTCTATTGAGTAAAAAATATCATTATAAGTAGTCGTAATGGTCATCAATACTTACTTGGAAAAAATCATTGCAAATTTGCATTTTTTCATGACGATCCTCATAAGAGATCAGAATTCGTAGACGAGTGTGACTTTGTCGGCTGATCAATGTTTCGAATGTCCACTTGATAAATTGAACAAGGGCTATCATTCCTTGTTCATAATAAAGACAATCCGATATGAGAATATAATCAATTTCATCAAGTGTTTTCCAGCGCAAAAATTCCCATTGAAATTCTGATCGGTCGAACCAATCGAATGATTTAACTAGAACATTTTCTTCATCTTTAAATAATGATGAATTTCCAACCATGTTTAATTTAATCAAAGGAATGCCAGCCTGAAGATCAGTCAACATGACTGATGCACCCATCGCAGCACACCATATTCCAACGAAGCCGGTACCTGAACCAAGTTCAATTACGTTCAGATTTACCATTGATTGTCCATGACAATGACAATCATATTCGAGATATTTGGCCAATAATATTGCGGCATCCCAAACAACACCTGATTCATCAGAATCATATTTTTGTATAATAGTTACAGAAGGATTTTCGTCATCGGATTCCGTAATATCATAATTAACAGCTAATTCTGGATGATCAAAATAAACCTGACGGCTGAAATAATTATTATCAAACATTCGTGATTCAAAGTTTTTTATTACATACAGAAAAAAAAAATTAGAAAAACAAAGAAATAAAATTCGAATGCAAGCAGACTTCGCAATGAATCGAACGAAAATAAAATAAATGTGTAAAAAACATTACATTGAAAAATGTGTCGCCATCTACTGTTGGCGGAAAATCGACAATTGATTTGAACATTTTTGCAATTAGAAAAAATTAAAAAAGAAAAACAGATGCCAGCCGAGCCGGAAATTAGGTAAAAAGTTGGTGAAGCTTTAATTGAATCATTCATTCGTTTTGGCTGCAGTTACTAAAATCTCCGATGATTGTTTTTGCGGCCGTACGGTACTAATATCTGATTTATCAGTAATAAAATCCAGAAAATTTTTATCAATCGATGCACCACTTGGATCATCCAATAATTCATCCCAATTAATTTCGTATCGAAATACTTCACGTTCAAGCCATATTTCATAATTCTTTTTGAATTCTTTGCTCAATCGTATTTCTTTGCTTAGCACTGAAAGTAAATTATTGTCCACTGGTTGTAAAAGATCAGCTTCGGCAATCGATAAAAGCGCTGGATTAATGGATTGTTGTTGTGCATTAGTTACTTGATTTTCCGTTGTCGTTATGTTTGAATCGAAAAAATTATTAGCCATACCTGTAGCCGATGGACTTGTTACTGATCCGTTTAATCCATTAGATATATAATCATTCAATCTAACGCCACCGTTAAAATGACCAGACGTTGGTTGGGAAAATGAAGTTTGTTGTTGTGATGCTATTACTAAATTTATATTATTTGGATATGGTTTTTCATAGCGACGATGATGGAAACGATTAATATTTGCTTGCAGAAAAAATTCTTCCGTTTGTACATAGATGGACTTGGTATCCACATCATTGGCGAACGCCCAATCATCATTTCTAAAAAAATACAAAAAATAAATTTAAAAGAAACAACGGAAAATAAACAACTTACAATCGATGTCTAACTTTGGCATAAATATCTGACATTGTTTTCATGTTCGATTTACGCCATTGTCTTCCTAAAAATTTAGCCTGTATTTTTAACAATTTTAATACATAAAGCTGAAACATTGAATGTCGTACACGTAATGCTCGTTTTAATGGTTGTGATGATTTAAATAAGACCAACATTATAATACGACAATTTTTCCATTTAGTCAATTTATTCAGTATTCGAAGAAGATTTATCGATGAAAACATATTACGCCAACTATATGGTTGCGTTTCGGACAACAATTCAATCGTATCGGATGTAAGCTCTGGCTGTTCACCAATCACACAAGCTGGAAAATCCAATACTGGTATATTATTTTTTGATTGTACAAATTCTGTCATTTCTTGTGATAAAAATTTGATTATTAAAGGTATACAATTGGCAAACATCAATTGTTGACATATGTATTCGAATTGATAGATGTGATTAATTTTGTAATGCTTCAACATTAAAATCATTATACCAGAAATGGCTTTGATTATTATTTCTAGATGTCTATTCACATCGATTTTCATTTTTATTGATTGTGTTGTATTGATTGGTGGTTCTGGTGGAATTATATCGGCCAATACAATATGGGTATCATTTTTTGATTTCAAGTTTGATACTGAACCGAGTAATAATTTCAACAATGCAATTAGATATTGTGGTAGATTTGGCAACATTGTTCGATATAGCTGTTCAGCATATGAATTACATGATTCATCATCTAATTCTTTCATTGTTAATGGATAACGAGCAATTTCATCTTCACGTTTAATTTGCATTTCACTTAACGATATGTATAAATGCTTTCGTAATACTTCAATACTTTCAAGAATTGGTGATGGCAAACCAGCTGTTGTCGTATAATCATCCGGAAGATTATATTTCAGGAATTTTTGCCTTACTTGATTAAAAAATTGTTCAATATCTTTTTGCCGCACTTTTGTTTGCCAAGGAAGACCTTTTGAAATCATTAAAGCTGCACGTAGATTATTCAATTCTGTACGCCGATCATTATTATGTAAGCCATCAGGTACAGGACTAGATGATCGAGGTGAACCGCCATTCTGTGTTGATGGTCTTGGTGTTGCTGGTGAATCATAAATCGGGTCTTTCTGATCAGAATTTCCGTTTGCATCGTTAGAATTACCATCATTATCATTGGGAGGTTCAAAAGCATCATCATTAAGAATGTCATCTTCACCATTTGCATTAGATTCATCCCCATTGAAATTTGTAGATGCTGTATATGATTCATCACCAAATGAACTTTGTTTCACAACTGTTTGTCTTTTGAATGGACGATTCATCTTGCGTTGATTTTGCGAATCAACCATTTCACTAGCAGTAGGTGGCGGTGATGTTGGAAACATTCGTCGGGTAACTTCTAACGTATCATCCGGCACAGGTTTAAGACCAGCACGCTTACGGTAATGATTTTTCAATTGAAGCAACTCATCATGTCCACCCAATGTTAATAGCAAAACTTTCCAAAGTAACAATAATGTTTTCTTCGTCTGAAAATTTGGCGGTCCTTGACCGTTACAATGTTTAACAATGATATCTAATAATGATATTGGCAGAATTTCACCACAAATCGGCTGCATCAATTCTTCTTTAAATTGTTCACGCAATTTTCTATGGTAATCGGTATCACTTTCACTGCATTCGATGGACATTTCCTGAACAAATAAATAGACAATATTGAATAATAATCGTAAAGCAACGTTTGCATGGCAAGCTGTATTTGTCGTCAAAGTAATTGTGGTTACTGGTTGCGATGATTCATTTAATTTCATAGAATGTTCAATTTCATAATAAATCAATTGGATAAACATCGGAAAAAGACCATAATCATAAAGATGAAATATATTTTTTCTTGCATATTTAGGCTGCTCATCAATGATCAGACAATCGCCAAAATTTCCTTGACATAAATACAGTAAGCCACGAATAGCGCGAATTCTATTGGTACGATCAGTAAATTCAATACCTTCTGCCATTCTTTCGATAGCACGATGTTTTTGATCTTCAGACATATGGGTCCATTTTAATGGATAACCATAATCTTCCATTAACTCTTCAAATGCGAATCGATTTGGTAAAAAATCAACATCTTCACCATAGCTATAAAGTTCGGCAATTTCATTCAAATGTTGATCAGTATCCGTATAGACAAATTCAATGTTAGAGGAATGATTTTGTCCGGGTATAGATGAGCCAAACAGCGGTACATTATTAACAATACGATCATTTATGACGGACATTGATGAGCCATGAAAATTTTCATTATTGTCAGCCATTTTTTACAATTATCACAAATTATGTTAGAATTGAAAATTATTTAGTTTGCAGATCTAACTATCGAAATTGAAAAAAAATCAAAACATGACCACAAATTTGCACCATCGGTTACCTTGAGCAATTCACATTATATTGGTCGTAATCGGTGGTTTTTTTTTTGGTTTTGTTGATTAAATATTTTATTTAAAATTTTTTTCATACAATAACAAAAAAGGAGTGATGTGACCAAGAACAAATGACAATCGATGACTATTTAGACCGAATCGGTCTTGTCATGTGGTCCATGTTGTTTGCATGTAAAATGAAGTCTTGATAGGCATATATGAATTAAATGAAACGATAAATGTTTACATTTCGGATATTTTTTCTTTGTGAAGGGTGACCGCCCATTTTCTGTAATCTAGTCTGGTAATATCTTCTTTTTTATTACATATGGATTATCCATTTTCAATTGGATTCAGCTTAAGTCTTGGATTTAGTTGATTTGTATTTGAAGACTCATCATATCAAAATGTTTGTCGTGAACCGGATTTGTCGTTTATCATTATTAATTACTGTTTTGAATCAATTTGAATTAATTTCGTCGTATCATGAAACGTCAACAACAACAAACGAATATCTTTTACCTACCATTCAAATTGTTCTATTAATTCATCCGTATAATAAAGCACAATTTTTACCTCATTGTCTTGGCTCTATTGAATCACAAAAATATACAAAAAGTCGTATCAGAATAAAGTTGATCACTGAAAGAATATTCTATGATGAATCAAATGATCCTTTATATAGAGAACCTGATGATATTGATGCCATATTGGACGAACATATCCGATTAAATGAACAGACAATTCGAATGTTGAAACGATGGTTGCGTGAAAATGAAGATGTTTACAATGATATTGAACTGTCGATTGTCAATATTCGATTGACGATGGATTCTCTTAATTCAGTCACGTATTGGAATAAAGATCATTATAGTCGTTTGATTGATTATAAAAATTTTGAATTATATCAATCATTTTTAATATGGGCTGATTGGCTCATTTTTCTCGATGCCGATGTTATCCTGACCAATCCAATGGTATTTCGTAATATTACCTCATCGGATCAGGTGGTCATTGCCCCGATGCTTAAATCATTCAACACATACTCAAATTTTTGGGCCGGAATGGATGATACCGGTTATTATATACGTTCGGATGATTATCTGCCAATATTGGAACGTAAACAACCTGGAAAATTTTCTGTTCCTATGGTGTATAGTTGTGTATTTATCAATTTACGAAGAACTGCATCAAGGCTATTGACATTTGATCCGTTAGAAATACAGCAGCTTATCGATGAGCAACAGACTAGTTCATGGAAAATTCCTTATGATGATATAATCGCATTTGCTAAATCGGCTACATTAAATGGAATCGAGTTATATGTAGATAATAGTGAAATTTGGGGCTGGTTACCA
Organism: Dermatophagoides pteronyssinus; assembly: GCF_027571235.1. Classification (NCBI taxonomy): domain Eukaryota; kingdom Metazoa; phylum Arthropoda; class Arachnida; order Sarcoptiformes; family Pyroglyphidae; genus Dermatophagoides; species Dermatophagoides pteronyssinus. The sequence continues at coordinate 453,479 of NW_027461550.1, read as the reverse complement.
TTGCCTATTATTGAAAATAAATACTCTTATGAGCTAACACGGCAAACTTTAATCGATTTAGAGCTAGAATCATTAATAGAAGGACCATCATTTCCAATATCATCATCATTGGAACAATATGTTGAACGGAGAGAAAATTTTGATACATTGGGTGTTGATCAAATCTTTGTAGTAAATCTTGCACGACGACCTGAACGTCGTAAAAGAATGGAACAATGTCTGAATCTGTTAGGTATCAGGGCTAAATTTAAAATGGCAACTGATGGTAAAGAATTGAGTGAAGAATTTCTTCGAAAACATGGAATCCGTGCCCTTGATGGTTATGTTGATCCATATCATAAAAGGCCAATAACATTTGGTGAAATTGGTTGCTTTCTTTCTCATTTTCGAATTTGGGAAGAAGCTCACCGAGAAAACTATTCTAAAGTAAGTTTATTTATTGTTTGATAAATCTTCAATTTTTTCTATTTTATAGATAATTGTGCTTGAAGATGATGTTCGTTTCGATTGGAATTTTCGTTCACAATGGTTACAAATTTTGGATCGCTTTGAAAAATTATCGAATGAATATGATTTTCTTTATTTAGGACGAAAACTAAATGATGGTGAATATGATAAAGAAGAAATTATAGATGATTTATTTGTGCGACCACGTTATTCATATTGGACAATTGGTTATTTATTAACTCGAAATGGTATTGAAAAATTATTACTATCAAATCCAACAAATCGTATGATACCGGTTGATGAATTTTTACCAATTATGTATGGTTCACATATTAATGAAACATTAACTAAAATGTTTCATATAAAAAATGAAGAAAAACTAAATGCCCTAAGCTTAAGACATTTGATTGTTTCACCAACACATTATGTTGGTGATCCATTATACGTAAGCGATACGGAACAATCGGATAAAGTGGATTCAAATAATGACGAAAAAAGTTCATTACAAATCGATGTTGATTTTGATGAACGAAAATTAAATAATCACGATAAACATGGAAGATGGAATATTCAGCCACCACCATCAGATGATGCTGTAAAAAATATTCAACATTTGGATTTGTAATTTCTATATATATAAACAAATAGCTTTTTCTTTTCTAGTCTTTTGAATCTAATTTAGATTCATTTTATTAATATAATAATTGAAAATCAACCGTAGAAATTTGTTAATAATAATAGATTTTTTATCTGAAGAAAATCTTTTTTTGAATGAAGAATATCTGCTTAATGATGTTTTGATTTTTATTTCATACCAAATATAATGATAATAATCCAAAAAGTTAAGACATCTAATATTTTCTGTTCGTTTTTGTATCCTGAAACACCGTAAATCCGATTACGAGTAAAAAAAATCTTATTTCAAAAAAAAAAAGAAAGAAAAACATTACTTAAAGAATAAAATCCTAAAATTTTTCTTGGAAATTTTTTCTCTTGTTGGCTCTATCTTACGGCCATCTTGAAATTTGAGAATGATCACTAAAAATGAATGAAATTCTCATTGTTACAGAATTATTTTTGACAGAATGAAATAAAAAACTTTGTTTCTATTTTAACTCAACAAGATCTGATTATTTTCATTTTTTCTATTTGACCATCAGTTCATTGAGTATGAGTGGAAAATTTTTTTTTTTTGAAGAATATTTTGAATTATTCGTTTTTCATTAACAAGAATTCTAATAGGATGTTTGATGTGATAAAATTTTTGTTATTTTTAGATCGATAAACAACTCTGACCCAGCTATCAATGTAAATGTATTTTCAGTTTTGTTCTTCCGTTATCGTCGACATTAATGACGACTTAATGACGTTCATCAGTTTTTTTTCCTGTCGATGTTTTTTCAAGATGTTTATCCATTTCTTGTTGATCTTTTATGTTTGAGAATTATTTTTAGCAACCATCAAACTTAAAAATAGCTGACCTAACTGCTAACAATGTTTTCCTTTTACGGTGTTTTAATAATGAATTTTGCAAATAAAAAAAGGTTCTGGACAAATTCTGGTTATTTTTAACCACTAGAAAACAATAAGCTAATAATAATAATAAAATAGATAACCGGAAAAAATAGAAATTCATTATTAAAATCATGACTTATCTAACAAACTTTATAATACCATAGTTACAGAGACCCGTAGATAGATGAAGCGCAAGATCAGTGATTCAGTTCCAGAAACAAAAACAATGAAAGAAGAAACTTCCACATTGCCATTTTTCCAAATTCAACTAAATGAATAAATGTTATTCTCTGTATATTTTTCTCTATGTAACCAAACTTTGAATTATTATATTGGCTGTTTCTAAATTTAGATTCACATCATCATCTTCATAATATACAACAAACACAACCAGAAAAAAAAGGAAAATAGCAATCTACGGCGCAGTACCAATATTCTGATTTTCTTTTCTTTAGCTTGTTTTTTTAAATTATGTGAATCATAAGACTTTAATTCATAAGGGCCTGTAAATGTTCCAGAATTCTTAAATAATCAACTATCACAAGAAAAACCAGCTCACAAGATTTACATTGCAAAACATTTATTCTTGAATTTCTTTTCAAGTTTAGGTTTTTGGAAAATTATAAATAAAGTTAATTGGAACAAAAATAAGTTTTCTGTTTCTATATGAGTCCGATCAATAAAGGATGATCTAATTTAATCAAAATTTTGCAGTGAAAAAAAAGTAGTTAGTCAAGTCATTTTTGCAACACTCTGATGACCTACGCCCAACAAACAATCAGTCGCCGTCGTGTTCCAAAGAATTGAAAATCAGAAAATTCTAAAAATAGAATCAAACACCCCCACCATATGATGATGATGATGATGATCCGTATGTAGGTTCCATGAACCGACATTGTGACAGACCAAAAAAAAAAAAAAAAGAAGAAAAGGGAAAATTCTGTATCGAATCCTGCGCGTGTAATCTATATGGTCGATTCTATCTAGGTTTTATTTTTCCATTTTCTTCTTCCCTTTCGGTACAATATTCGAATATGCGAACAGTGTGTGTGTGTGTGTGTAAAGAAAAAAAATTCTAACTGATAAAATTTATAGATCTATATGTGTTGTGTATAAAAGTCAAAACCCGAATTATAATTCAAAATAGGCTAAGATTGAATATGGATGTGGAGTGCTAAAGTCTAACATTGTTTTGGGACCGAATTTCACCAATTTCTATTATCATTTTTCTCTTTTGCCCATGCTTGATAGTTGTTTTTTTCATTTGGTTAGGTCGCTGTTCTTAAAATAGAATCCAGACAAACATAGCCATCACATTTTATTGATCGAAATGATAGTAAAAAAAACTAGGTTGAATTTGAGTCATCACATACACACGCATACACAACCTACTAGTGTTTGAATTTGTTGAAAATCAGAGAAAAAAAATGGAGCAGAATTGTAAAAAAATACTTGATGGATAAAATAAAAAGAATGAAATAAAAGGCAAAAATAAATCCAAAGTCGTGGCATTGAAGATTCCTTTTTTTTATCCACCAACGCATCATTGAAATGTTTTGCTTTCAGGAAACTTTTCAATGTTCATGGAATTTTTTTTTCGATATCTTTTGAGCAAACCTATATGTTTTATACAAATATTTAATGCCATTTGATTAGAATTTTTATAATTACTTGAGCCTTGACAGTAGTTGGTTTGCAAAGAAGAAAAAAAAAATGTTATGAAATTTCGTCTATTTTTTCGAATCCAAAAAAGTGGAGCAATTCAAGTGATGAATGAAATTAAAGTTCTTGGATCTAAAGATAGATATGGTAACAACAACAAAATAACAACGAATTATAAGAAAGAAATTTATGAACCCAGAAACTAAATTCGTATATAATAAACGGGGCGAAAAAAAAACTGAAAACGGAGATAAAAAGGATGGACCCGTCGTCAATTCTTGGAATTTTCATAAAAACACAAATAGCTGACATACATTTTCTTCTCTCTGTAACTGTAATGATCACAAACCATTTTTCTTTTCATTTTGGTTCCATATACTGACAAATTTATTTGCTTTAACGTTAGTTGAGCTTGAATTTATTGAACATCCATAATAATTGTGCTAAATATTCAGAATCCAGAATTGATAAACAGGAAAAAAAATTTGTTGTTTTTATTCTACTTTACGTTGGAAAATATATAGTTTAATTTTTGTGAATCCGATTTTTGGTCACAGAATTAATATATTCATCCAATTTTTTTTTGTCTTTTTTTTCCATTGTAATAAAATTACAAATAAACATATGATGATGATGATGATTTGTAATAATAGAATGAAAAGATGATTACGTTTTAATGTCATCAATTGATTTGGTTCAATGAAAGCAAACATACACCCACACACACACACTTTATAATAATCATTTTAAAAAATTTTTCGTCATTTTCTTTGAACAGATACATAATATTTATCTTCAAGGTTTTTTCTTTTCTTAATGAATTTGTAATTCAAATAAAAAAATTTCATATCAGATCTCTCGCTCTCTCTCTTATTTTTGTATGGGTGTTTCTTATTATATTTTTTTTGTCCTTCCTTTTCTTTATTTTCAACATTTCATAATTTAGTACTTATAAAAAAAATGAATGAACCAAAAATGAACAAATGATTATCATGAATAAAATCTTGATCCAATTACACAATCAAACAATGAAATACTTTCCTAAGTAGATAACCAGAAAAAATATTAACACAAATATGAATCATTTCATATCAAATTCCAAATGTCATCATTATATTTTTTTTTCAATCCATCAACTCTTCATTGTTTATTTTTTTCCAATTTAATTACAAATGTCAAAATGACAATCGAGCTGTGAAAATCATTGATCAGTTTAAAAAATTAATCGGTAAATTGAATATAACGACGGTTGACGAATTCCACATAAATAACTATTTATAAATGAATGCAAAAAGAATGAAAAGAAATGCGATAATGAAAATTATTTATTTCGGTTTTTTTTTTTATTTTGCAGAAAATGACTCGTGATGAATTCGAGTAATAAAAATAGAATCTATTCTTGTATTCAATACTGTTTTTGTTGTTGAATTCTCTTTTTCTATTTTTTCTCCCTCTCTGTAAATTGTATGTCATTTAATTATTATCATCCTAAAAAAAGAGGCTGATGATGCTAAACTAGGATTATCTATTTTTATCCACAAGATTCTTTCATTCATCATTGTTTTAAGAACGTAATGTTATTTCTTCATTTATTTCTTTTATCATATAAAATATTCACGTTTAGGTGTGATACTTCCTTGATCTTTCATAGGTTTTCTATTTTGGGATTTTGATTTGACAGATGATAGAATTAAGAGAATGATATTCTGTAGAAAAAAAATTTTGTCATCGATTCCAATGTACCTGAGATGTGCTTAGAAAAGTGTTTTTTTTCTTTCATTTACATATCTTATTTACTAATGTTACAATATTTTTTCATCTAAATTGACTAATAGTCAATATTTTTTCTTACTTGAAAAATTGAAAAGAAATGAAAATATTTATTCTCAAATCATCACTGTTTCAGTTTTTGGTTAAGTTTTCATCAACAACATTTTTGATGTTGTTTAATATTCTTTTGTGTGTGTCTAAAAATAACCATATACACTTCTTTCTTGATTCTATCTGACATGAATCGATTCCACATATATAACGACAACAATAACCAGAAATGAAAATCTAAATTTTGCTAAATAGGAATATCTTTGAAATGATAGACTAAAAACGAATGAAAATTTTTCTTTGTTTTTTTCGGAATATCATTTTTTTGGCTGTTTTGATTTCATAATTTTTTTCTTAATACTGCTTAATCTGAAAATATAGGAAATTTTTTCAAATAATTTATTGCGAATTAAGTACATGATTTCAATATTTTTCAAATGAAAATCATAATTTTTTTCATTAGAAATTTCGAATCAATACAAAACTGGAAAGGCAATCGGTCAAAAATGACCTTGATATTAATCTATTTTCCTGTTGCTTTTATTTTTATGTTGTTATTTGACGATATCAAGGTCATTCATCATTTATAGATTCTCTTGAATGAAATCATTATTGCCCGGTATTACAATCATGATGAATAATCCAAAACATGAATCAAATAATACAAACGACAACAACAACAAGAATCGCCCGTGAAAATAGTGATTAAAACATAATCCTCTAAAACGTTTCAAGAATTCTGAATTCAATCTACGATCGACTAACAAAATAACTAATCAAAATTACAAATATTACATATACATAGACTACAAACTAACTAAATGATTTCACTCAGTTATCATCATCATTCATCCATCATTAATAATATCGTTGAAATCAAGCAAAAATATCGGTTAGAAATTTACAAAATTATTAGAAAAAATCAATTATTTGATTTTTTTTGTTGAAATCAGATTATAATAAGAAAAATGTAAAATTGTTACATAATGCACTACGGGGAAGAACCAGACGAAAGATGGATGGTCATCATTTAATTAATTTATATCATTTTTTTACGCATGTCATTTTATCATAGTCATGTATGATAGAGAAATGGATAGCATAGAAACAAAATTCTTTGATAAAACATAACAGAAAAGAACTCTTTAAAATAAGAATATTCTTCTGTAACATTCTACATTTTTTCAATGCCACTACCATAATATATTGGAAAACATTTTTGTTAAGTATAGTGGGCGCCATCATTTTGAATCGAAAATTAAAAAAAAAAACATTCAAAGAATTATACATTGTATGTACTACTTACACATACAAAAAATTTTGTTTAAATATTGACAAACAGCTAGTCGTCAACAACAACGATCAAAACAAACAAAACCAAATGTTTTCAAATTCTAGTTTGAGACCTGATTCTAGTTAGCAAACTGACGCATTATATGAAAAAATATCTATTTTCGTACCATGAACGTAAAATGGTTGAAAACCATTGTTACTAAACTAAATTGGCAGCATAACAAATAGATATGCTTAACAATATAGTAAGTTTTGATCAATGTCTGTATAGAATCCATATCTATTTGTTGCCGGAATCAACAACACACACGCACAAACGCACATTCCCATTCTATTCGTTGTTGTCGTCGCTGTATGATTTGTTCCAAATGTTTAATTTCGTCATTCTTATTATTATTAATATTATGTGGGGAATGAATTCGAGAAAAAGAAATGAATAATAAAATAAAAAGAAGACGAATAAAAAGAAAGATATCAAATCAACCAAAAACAAAAAAACGAAACAAACATGTTCATTGTATTAAATATGTTTTCGTTGTCAATTTGATTTTTTTTCTCTTTCATTTGGTCAAAGTTGGTTGAATTGAGTTGCGCGCAAAAACTTAAGTTATTAGTGATTTTTTTTTACTTTTACTACTTTATTTGTTTTTTCCTCTCATTATTATATAACAATAATATTCTACTCGTTCAAAGTTTATGTTTCTCAGGTTCTTTTTGTTTCTCAACAACGTTCTTTCATTACAACGATCTCATCGGAAATCAAATTTTCAAAAAATTGATTTTTAATGTCAAGAATATTGTGGTAATTTCTTTTCGACAATTCTATGTTGCCCTTGAAATTTATACAACAAAAACGATTCTTATCTGGAAGATAAAATTTATGATTGAAGAATCATCCTCACCAAAATATTATCGAGATCCAAATATTTAAATAAATTCATAATTCGTTTTTTTCTCTATATTTTTCTTAATTTTTTTCATCAAAAAACCATCAATCATTCCATTCTAATCATCATTATCTACATATTTGATGTGTTAGCTGGTTTTGGTGTTTTGTAATGTGAAACAACTTGGTATCTCATTTGTAAAATTGTTCAATTGATAAACAAACACATATAATTAGCTGAAATAAAAAACAATCAAGGTAAGATTCTTTCTGTTATACTTGTTGTTGTTCTTTTTCCGGAATCGTACGACAAAAGCATTATCGTCATTAAATACGTCATCAAAATTCACAGGTTATTATCAAGTATTTGTTATTAAAATTGAATTAGTGAAATATTGAAGAAAATCAAATCGAATTGATTTATTGATTAAAACACAACAAAAAAACATCGATTGACGATAAGAGGATTGTCAATATTTGTTAAAAGAGTTTGACAAAAAAAAACTCGAGACAAATATGGACATTTGATTTGTTATAAATTATGATTATTTGTTGAAAAACCCATATTTACAGAAAGGAATGCGAATAAAAAATAGACCCTTCAGACGTCAATTGAAAAAAATTATCAATAATGTTTTTGTTTTCTAATTTATTCATTTTCAATTTATTTTTCTTTGGCTTCTGAATGAATCCAGACATTCGAATCAATTAAACATACATCGGGCATCATCATATTTAACATATATATCAAAACAGAAATTTGATAATAATTATCTCGATTAGACTTATTATATGAACAACAAAAAATCTTTTCTTCAAAAAAAAAAATAATTTTATTTTAGCAAAAATTTTCGAATCATTCATTCATTCAATCAAAAAGAGATGGAGCAACAGTTGCAGGAAATTCAAGTTTTTTTTCAAATTCTCATTATCAGTTTTCGTTCATCACCGAATCATCTATACAAAAAGCTAACTAAGCTGAGATTAAATGAAATTTCTCAGTTCACAAATTGTGAATGCAATGTTATTGCTTCTTTGACTATACTCTGTGTGTATATGCGTGTTTGTTCATCAAACATCATCAGGTTTATTAATAGATTGAAGGTCGATTTTTTTTTCTTTTTCCTCATCATCATTTTTTTCATACATTTTTTTATTCCATTTGGTTTTTGTTTTCATTAGGAATAAAAACAATGGTTAAACATTTTTTTTGAGAATAAAAACCACATAATCAGTTTGTTCAATCGATTATGATGGCGATAATGATCAAATTAGATTTACAATATTCTTGTTTTTGAAAACAAAATTCAAACTATTGTATATATAGGCTGTAAATTTACTATTAAATTCTATAGATTCCCATTACTGATTTGTTTGTTGCAAAACAGTTTCATACAATGTGATGATTTTTCTTATGTAAATATTGTTTCAAGATATTGAGTTTTTCTATTCAGAATTTTTTTTCTTTGTTTTTTTTAATTCTAATCCTTTGTCTTTATCATATTTGTACTTTTGTTGTTTTCTTTGTTTGTTTGATCGATTTGTATTTTAATGTATTTTGATAAGCGTGAGCAGATATATTGTTTTATTCTCTCTCTTATATTTTATTGCCGGAACTAAATCATTTCATGAAGAATAAAAAACTAATGTTCGTGGAAATTTAAATTATTTTTAATAAATCATACCATAAATTTCTTATGAAATGATAATCTTACTAATCAAAATACTTTTGCCGTTATATTAAAAATTATCAATAGTGATGATTGTTTTTTTTCATATCATCATTTTATCTTTTACAACAACAACTAACGATTGTATTTTGATCGATTTAAAAAGGGCTTTCTCAGAAATTAAAAAAAACAGTTACGGTTTTTCTCGCTGACGTTATTAGAAAAAAAATGTCTATCTGATCATCATTGATGATCATCGATGGTATTTTGCTGATCTTGTCATCAGACAAACCAGGAAAAACATTGCCTATTTTTGGATTTCTTTTTTTTGTTGTTGTTGTCAATTAACACAATGAAATAATGATATCGACCAATCGATTAGCAGTTTTCTATTTTCTTTGAAAAAAAATTCATTGCCACTTGTTGTTGGAATGAAAATAATTTTTTCTTTTTCATTCAAAGGAATGGATAAGATCAATTAATTAAATTTTTTTGTTACTTGCTTTATTTTGATTGACATAATTTGTAAACAATTTATGGAAAATTTTTTTCAAAAAAACTCGTTGTCAAGTATCATACACATGATTAGATTCGTTTTTATTTTCTATTTATTCGTCCGGATTATTGAAAATATAATTCGGAAATGACGATAATTAATTTTATCAATCAATCAATCAATATTTCGATAAATTTGACCAATCAATATTTGTCAAATTGAAAAAAATCACATGTCATTCGAATGGATTTAAATTTGATTTGAATTATCATCAATCAAAAATTAAAAAATAAAACAACCACAATAAATTAATGATGAGGATAGCCCAATAGAAAAAAGAAATGCTTTTTGTTGTTATTGTCACTTATTTTTCCAGATTTACATTAGACACATTTGACAACAAAAATTGCTTTCAAAAACAATGTTGATAAGATTTCTGGGTTTAAACGTTGCAATTTTCATTGATGATAATCACTATTATATATGGATTTATCATATGATTCATTCTTTCGTCAGAAAAAATACCCAAACGTTTTTTTTGTTGACAACGATGAATCTCACGAGGAAAATCCAAATCCAACCGGTTGTTTCTTGTATGCATTTTTTGTGATTAGTTCAAAAAAATGAATCCAAATTCGAAATTTTAATCGAAATATTATTTTGATTATTGGAAACAATAAATTCTTTCATGTTTTTTTTCGGTTCAAAACAAAATGGATTCAAATAAATTAGACATTGAACTTTGATGGAGAAAAACTCGTCTCGTCATGAAAAAATAATTATCATTATACATTATCGGAAATAGTTTTTTTTTTTTGTTAAATTGTCATTTGATAGAACGAAATTTGTCCATCATTTTAAAAATAAATCAGTTAAAAATTCTTGGAGAATATTCCACTTGAATAGATCAAATTGATGTTATCCTAAAAATTGTCCAGAGAGGTATCCAACCTATTCTATATCCTGTGCATTTGTGTGTGTGTTTTTTCCCTCACACACACACACTTATTGTTTCTATTTCTTGTGTTATCATAGTTATTATGATTGATTTATTTTTAGCAACATCAGGATGGGTTTGTGATGATGATAATAATAATAATAATAATCATCATTATCATTGAAATAATGATATAGAGGATATGTTGTTTTCTATTTTCTATTTTTTTTTTTTTTTAAATCAAATCTAATGGTAGCTGTATAGTAGATATATACACTTTATATATCGAAACAAACAAACACAGAGACAGACAGACAAAAATATTAACTATTAGATTGCCAATAATATCTAAACGATGATTTTAATAATTATTAGAAGAATAATTTCCAAGCTATTCAAGTGTTAAATAAAAATTCTCAGATATAAACATACAATAAATTTCACTATGGCAATGATGATGATGATGATTATAACAAGTGTAATATAAAATGAAAATAGTGAAACTCAACGAATGAGGATTGAATCCACAAATAGTAATTGAAAATCTTTAAAAGAGAAAGATAATCAAGCAATAATGTTTAGTGTATTTTTTTTTAAATGGAAACACGCGTAAATAAGTATCTGTATATAACATCACGTACCATCATCATTTGCCACCACCACCATCATATCACCGCGAATATTAACCACTTCCTTTGGGTTTTTTTCTTCTTGTGGTTGATGATAATGATGATAATCATTATCGTCGATGTTATTTATTATTATTATTTGTTGTTGTTGTTGTTGTTTGAATGGTTATAGTTAAAATGGATTTACCATTATAATTTTTTTTATTTTCTTTTTTTCATTCGAATGAAAATCTATGATGATTTGGTCTTTACAAAAAAGGGGAAAAAATTTAATCATCAATTCTTTCAAATAATTATTTGTTTGTTTTTCGATTCTGTTGTGTTATGTCAAAAAAATGCTATTCAGAATCGGATTATTGTTTTTTTTCGTTTTTTAAATTTTCAACCAATTATGTGTTTGTGTTTATAAACAATTTTTGATTTTGAATTCCATGAATTGAAATGAATTTTTTCATAATTTGCATGTGATGTGTTTTTTTCAAAAATGGATTGTTAGTGCTACCTCACACATGAATAAACTTTTCATCTTTTCCGTTTTTTTGGAATACAAACGATATTCAATTCCATTCGACCAATAATTTATCGAATACTGCAACTATGTTTGTATTCGAAATACAAATATTTTGATACATGCATTCCAATCATCTTTTTTAATATGATTTCAAAGCATTTCAACATTAAAATATTCTTAACGCTGTCAAAGTTTAACCACCACTATCATCAAAATTATCAGTAATTTTTCTCGTTTTTTTTTTTTTTTTTTTTTTTTTTTTTTTTTTTTTTTTTTTGGTTAAATCATTATCAATATATCCATACAGAAAGAATTATTGTCGTCACAAATCAAAGCTATCGTTGTCGTTATCGTCGTTGTCGTCGTCGTCGAAAGCACTAAACAACAGGAATGTTTATGCCAGGTGTGTGTGTGTATGATTGTGTAAATCAAAAAAAAGGAAAGAAATTCTTTTTTTATTTGTTTGCTTGTTAAAAGTCACGTCGTCAATGTTTATTTGATGTTTATCCATCATTTTATTATGATGTGTTGTACATTTTGAATGTAATTCCAATAAATCATGAACATAAAATAAAGATCTGATTTTTTTTTCGTTCATATCAATGTTTAATTCAGGCATGTGTGACAAATTTGTTGACCAAATCAAATATTGAAAAATTTTCCTAAAATTTTTGAATTTTATTTCCATTTTTAAATGGAATTTAATTTTAGTGATTCGATTGTTTTTTAGATCATTCAAACAGTTGTATATATGGTGTATGTATGTTTGAAAATGATAAAAAAATACTAAACAAAAGTAATAGTTGTTATTATCGTCATCAATTTATAAATTACAGATGCGGAAAGAGAAAAATAAAGAGAAAATAACATTTTTAAATAATTTGACTAATCAATAAGGAAATTTTCACTGTCATTGCCAATGTATAATGTATTTAACGATGGATTTATTTAAAAAAAAAAAAATAATCTTTAATTCTCAAAATTACGTCATTCTCGTGTTTGTTCGTCTGTGAATCTTGAAAAATGATGATGTTTTTTTACACTATTGTTGAAGCAGACAACATATCGCATTCGATTTTTTACTAGAATATTCGATTAACGATAAAAAATTTGATTGGATTTTTTTTCAAATTTGCCATTAGGATAACAATAAATAATTGAATAATAATTTTTCCGATGACAATTATTGAATTTTGTTATTGTAGTTGAAAAAAGTTTTTGATCATTTATTGATTATTATTTTGCTGATCAAATCTTAAATTAAAATTTTTAATAAATTTTATTTTTTGCTATTCATCATTTTTTTAGGATTATTCAATTATCACCAAATTAAAAACTAAATGAAGAAAAAATCTATCAATTTTTGATCGTCTACCTCGCTGTCCAAAAAAAAAAAAAACAAAAACAAAGTCACAATTAATATCAATCAACAAAATAGTGTTTGTTTATGTAAAAAGTTAACGAAAAAAAAATTCTGATTTCAATTGATTGAATCAAATGTCATCTGCTCTAACATCGGCCTCTATAACACCATCATCAATTGGTCAATGTACGATTGGGACCGACATTGTGGTTTCAGCACCAGCAACAACAAAAACCAATGTTACTAATTCTATCAATAACAGTGGTCAAACGACAAACAATTTAATTATTCATGATAATTATCCATCATCACGATCAACAAATGCTCATCAGTCAGTAATTCATGAAACAAAATCATTATCAACAGCAACAATGGCTAGTGCATTGAATCTGGCCCAAGTAGCTACCACAACAGCACCCGTTGTAGCAATGGTAACCAATGGTGGCAGCGGAAATGTTGATTCGTCAATGTCTAATCCATCATCAACATCATCATCATCAACCTCCGCGGTTGCTACCGCAGCAACAACCACAATGATTGGACAGCCACCAAATCAATTGACATTACAACAATTTAAACAACAATTGATTGAATTAAAACAACAACAACATCTTCAACAACAGTTGTTATTGCAACATTTTCAACAACAACAACAACAATTGAATGAACATCATGAAAAACAATTACAGGAACATATTCGAGTAAGTAATCATTCAATAAATGAATGCCAAACTGATCTGATAAGTATGAAAATTATTATTATCATTATTCAAACAAAATTCTTTATCTATTTAGGAATATATTGAAAAACAGAAGATTGAAAGAGAAAAATCTGAACAACAACAAGCTGCGGCGGCAGCAGCAGCAGCAGCCGCTGCACAAGCTCGTGTTGAACAACAATTAGAACGTGATCGACAACAACAAGAAAAAGAACGTCTGGAAAAAGAATTGTACAAATTGAAGAAAAAAGATGGACCATCAGCCAGTGCATCAATCGAAGTAAAACAACGTCTACAGGAATTTGTATTAGCTAAAAAACAACGTGAAGCAGCCGCTGCAGCAGCAGCAGCTGCTGCTGCCGCTTCAGGTGGAAATAATTCCGCTGTTACATCATCATCGGGTTCAACGGGTGTTGGTACGCCTTCACCACCAACACCATCATCAACAACATCATCATCACGTATTTTACCATGGCATACAACATTAGGCAAATATGATAATGATTTTCCTCTGCGTAAAACCGGTACGTTATTTCATTTATTTTAAGGTTCTTATTCATGAATAATTATTTGATGAATTTGATTGATTTTGACATTTATGCCATATATCTAATCGATCAAAATTGATTACAAAAATTATGATGGTTATAAACTAACTGTTGTCTATATCTATCTATTTTACTTTTCATTGATTATTCATTCATCTATTCATCATCAATCATGTATTGTTGATCGCATGTGGTCGCCTATCCTCCTACTCAATTTTATCGCTTCCTGTTGCTCTGTCCGAATGTTCACTAAATGCTGTTGCTAAAAAAACAATCCCTGAACAATGGCTTAATCCTGTTCCAAATAAATTGAAACCAATGCAAATATGAATCAATAATTGATGATAACAATAATAACAATAATTGTGTGTGTAGCATCCGAACCTAATCTAAAAGTACGATCTGCACTGAAAGCTAAAGTGATACAACGTCGTAGTTCACCATTGCTTCGTCGTAAGGACAAACCATCACCGCTTAAACGTCGCACCATGTCAAGTAAGATATTATTATTCTAATATAATCAATCAATCAATTTAATTGATATGCTTAGATGAACATTATCGATTCTTTACATTATAATTCTAATTTAATAATTCCTGTTTTATGGTTTATGATCTGTTTTTTAAATTAGATGATGTATCCAATGGCATTCCAGAAAATTCTTGTTCACCACCAAGCGGTGGTGTACTTAGTCATCAATCGAGCTTTGGTTCCGGTGGTTCAGGATCAACACCAATACAGGAGGTTGGTATATTTTATTTCAACTCAAAATATCCAAATTTTTGACAAGATATACTCATAGAATTCGACATCTCTTGCCAACTTTGATACAGAAAAAAATTCACTACACAGAAAAAAATAGTAATCAAAATCTTCAAAAGAATAATTATTTTTTTGAATAATGACCTTGAAATGAAGATGTAAGATTATTCTTTTAGAACATCTTGAATGAAATTAGATTACATACACACATTTACATCAGAAAAATAAATGAATGGTTATCATTTTTCATGAACACAAAAAAATTACATCAAAAAGAATAAAGTTTATTAAATGTTGCACACCACAGAAATTCAAAACAAAGCAACAAAAACAAATGAAACAAGAATTATTTAAAACAAAGAATATTCTATCTATAATAAAGAGAGAAAGAAAGATAAAACAAACAGACCTTAGGTTATCATTATAAATTAGTTTAATAATAGAATTATTATTAGATGAAATATGTTTCAAATGAATGAATGAATGAATGAATGAATGACGACAACGATAATGATGTAATGATTAAAAGAGAAGAAAAACGCCATAATAAATACACAGTTTGAATTGTTTTCAATAACAACAACAACAAAAATCGGTTATGAAGTTATTTTTAGCCACAATTTCAATTCGCTGAGTATAGCTTTGAATTGAATGATAATTGTTGATTTTGTACCGTTTTAATTCATTTCGTATATGATAATCATTTCAATGTTTAAGGCTAAATCAATTCAATCTATTTGACTGATTGAATAAATAAAGTTACAAAAATAGAAATTTTCAAAAAACCGATGACGACAAATATCAAAATTTGAAGGAAAATTCTCATTATTGCATAAAATTATTTATAGTTAACAATATTGATATTGTAATGAATTTTGTTTATTTGATCGTTTTTTTTCTTGTTTTGTCAAATTTTTGTACAATAAAAAACAGGAATCAAGTCAATCACCATTCAATGGGATGGCACAAAATTCTTCTGCATGCGATCTAGCATTATATTCATCACCATCATTGCCAAATATTTCCCTTGGTCGACCACATCATGTACCATCAACAAATACAACATCGGTCATAACAGTACGGATTTTTGTTTTTTATTTGAATTATTTTAATTGAAAATTTTTGTTTTTTTTCTACAGTATCCATCGGATATCAAACCGACGGTATCGAATATGAGCGAATTACAAATGAGAGCATTACGTCTTGGTATGCCATTAGCTGCAGCTGCAGCAGTAGCAGCAGCAGCGGCTGCTTCATCTCAAACATCCGCATCTATCCATTCCTCCCATACACCATTTTTTCCATCATTACCAGGTATATTATCGATTATTTTGATGTTGTCCAAATCATTAAAAAAACTATTTTTCGTTTATTTAGTCATTGAAGGCGATTTCACTCCACCATCCAGTCCAAATAATCTTCAAAAACAATTGAAATTGTTGGAAGAAACAGCAGCTAGAACGACCACTGTAAACCCAAATTCATTGTCGAACAACCACAATAATAATTCGGCTAATGGTCATTCTACATCCCAATCACCTATTCAATCATCATCAACGATAACAAATTCATCATCATCATCATTAAATCAGGCATTCTCACCGGCGGCTGCATTAGCTAATTCGGCTGCAATGTATTCATATGCAACAGCAGCCGCAGCTGTAGGCATTCCAGTATCAGATAATATGGCTGCTGCTTCCGCTGCTGCTGCTGCCCTTTCATCCATCTATCATCAACGATTATCATCGACCAATAATAATAACATTAGTAGTACCTATTCTATAACGGCTGGTGGCCCAATACGACCAACTGCGGCATTACATGCTGCTCGTATAGTACAACGACCATTAGGCCGGACGCAAAGTGCACCATTACCATTGGGTCATCCTGCATTATTACCTGGTGGGTCATCTAGCTCAAGTCAATCATCAATGAAACAACCACAAACAACCTCTAGTCTGGTTAAACAACATATACGTAATGCCGTATTAACAAGAGCGTCCAGTAAAGGACAAATGGTCGAAAATGTTGAAGAAGAAACGGAAGCAGCAGTTGCGGCTGAAGAGTTGATGCATGAAAATGATCAATCTAATCAAACACTGAAGAAAACCAAAGGTAATCCCGAAGACATATCCGATCAAGTTATTGATCTGACTAAGAAAAGATCGGCTAATGAAGAAGAATCATCATCATCAACTAGTCCAAACACAACAAATATCATCAATTCAAATACAGCTGCCGATATGATGTTTCCGACGCATATGTCACCATTTCGTTTAACATCAACAACCAGTGCAAGTAATATTCAACAAGCCATACAAAATCAGCAAATTCAGCAACAACAACTTCAACAACAACAACAATATTATTTCCCATTTTTAGGTGTTACAAATACAGCATCCATATTACCAACAACACCATTGGCTACCTATCCATTTATTGATCCCACATGGGCAGCATTCTATCAAAGAGCTGGTGTTGCCGGTAGTACATGTAGTGGTAATTATTTACCAACGACTGCTGGTAATAGTGCATTCCGTTCACCTTTATTGTCTGCTGGTAGTTCATCGTCAACAACGCCATCAACAGCAGCTCAATTATTAATGCATCATCATACACCGAATAGTCATTATCCTTCACATTTTCTACATAATCATCATCATCATCATAATCAGCCAACAAATCCTGGTCGACCATTATCGCGCACATTATCTAGTCCACAAGTGATGCTTAGTCACAATAATAATCATAACAATAGTGGTCACAATACCTCACCTGAAAGTCCAGCAACGGGAACAACTAGTCCAGATCTTATAAATAATTATCAACAGCAACAACAACAGCTGCCACCACCAAATGGAAGTTATCGTTTTACAACCGCATTAGTTTATGATAGTTTTATGCAAAAACATCAATGTAATTGTAATGACACATTTCAACATCCGGAACATGGTGGTCGACTACAAAGTATATGGGCCCGTATTACTGAAACTGGATTAGCTGGTCGTTGTGAGGTACTAATCATTTCACAAAAATAAAGATTATTAATGATTTTTTATCAATTCATTTCACATATTAAACAGCGTCTTCGATCTCGTAAGGCTACTTTGGATGAAATACAAACTTGCCATAGTGAAGCTTATACATTATTATTTGGATCCTCATTACATAATCGACATAAAATTGATCCAAATAAATTAGGTAAATATTGAATATAGTGAGGATATTGAAGTTTTTTAATCCTGATTTTTCCAATGAATAAAGCTGATTTGCCCATCAAATCTTTAGTCATGCTACCATGCGGTGGAATTGGTGTTGATTCTGATACAACATGGAATGAAATACATACAGCCGGTGCTGCTCGTATGGCTGCCGGTTGTGTTATTGAATTGGCCACTCGCGTGGCATTGAAAGAAGTCAAAGTATGTTTCTTATAATCAATATTGTATAAATTTTTTATTAATTTTTAATTTTATTATGAATAGAATGGTTTTGCTATTGTTCGCCCACCAGGTAGCCATGCTGAATATCAGCAACCAATGGGATTCTGTTTTTTTAATTCGTTGGCCATTGCTACCAAAATTATTCAACAAAAATTGAATTTAAAACGGATACTAGTTGTCGATTGGGATGTACATCATGGTAATGGGCTTCAACAATCCTTCTACGATGATCCTGGCGTTTTATACATTTCATTGCATCGTCATGATGAAGGTAATTTTTTCCCCGGTACCGGTAATTTAAATGAAATCGGTATCGGCCCGGGTGTCGGTTTTAATGTGAATATTGGATTCAACGGTGCGTTGAATCCACCGATGGGTGATGCTGAATATGTTGCAGCATTTCGTACAATCGTTATGCCTATCGCTCGTCAATATGATCCAGAAATAGTTCTAGTCGCTTGCGGATTTGATGCTGCACGTGGACATCCAGCACCATTAGGTGGTTATCTTGTTTCACCTGCATGTTTTTCCTATATGACTCAGCAATTGTTGACACTGGCCAATGGCCAAGTGGTTATGGCGCTTGAAGGAGGGTATGTTTACATGACAATACGAATCATAATGAATTTATTTTAATCATTGAACATAATCTGTAGATACGAACTGA
This sequence comes from Dermatophagoides pteronyssinus, assembly GCF_027571235.1. NCBI lineage: Eukaryota > Metazoa > Arthropoda > Arachnida > Sarcoptiformes > Pyroglyphidae > Dermatophagoides > Dermatophagoides pteronyssinus. Next base: position 434,110 of record NW_027461550.1, on the reverse strand, counting down.
CAGCTATTTGCGATTGTGCTCAAGCTTGTGTATCAGCATTGCTTGGTGATCAGGTGACAGCCATTTCTGAAGAAGAAGTTACACGTAAACCAACACCAATTGCTGTTGATCTTTTGAATCGGGTAATACAGATTCAATGTAAGTAAATACATCAAATTGTTTCATCTCAATTAACAGCAATATCTTTTATTTTATCGAAAACTCATCATTACAGCACAACATTGGTCAAATCTACGACGATATGCACATTTGGTCAATTGTGATGCATTAGAAGCACAACGTAAAGAGATTGAAGAATGTGAAACAGTCTCGGCAATGGCTTCATTGACTATGACACATGTACAAAGGTTTGATTTTTATGACAGAATTCGATTGTCAGACTAACCATGTTTGTTTTCATAAAATTCAGTCCCGAATCAGTAACCGAACAAACAGAAATCATGTTGGATGAACCAATGGAAGAAGATAGTGGTGGTAATAGTGGTAACGGAAAATAAATAATAAATCAACCAAAAAAAAGAAACCTAAAACAACCCGTAATAACCAAATCTCATTATTCGAAAAACTTTTTATAAACAAACAAACAAACACAAAACTGACGAAAAATTCATTTCATCTCCCAATTTTTCTCCTTTTTGGCTTTCTTTTTGATATAAATCTTACGTCTATACTTATATATTTTATTTTGAAAAGAGAAAACTACAGAAAAAAATCGTCAACTTTTCATCCAAACAAATCAACCAAACAGAATTCTCACTGCAAACATTTCATCATTTTAATATTAATTTTCTCTTTTATCGTTCGTCGATAATGTTATATGAGGAAAAATTTGAAAAATTCTTTTTGGAAAGAAGATTTTAATTTTGGGATAAAAAACTTACAACACAAATTCACTCTATATACTTCTTTTTTTAAAAAATCTATATATATTTGCGATGAAAAATGAAGAACAAATCTTTGTTGTTCCTTTTTCATCACCATTTTGTTATTTTCCGGTCCTCTAAACAGAATTTAATGGAAAAAATTCCAAACTCTGTTGTTATTTCTTTCTAATTTCCTTTGATTGCCTCGTTGCTTTTTGTCCCAAAATCATGATAATTTCTACAACGATGTTGTTTTCACCAAATATGAATGAATGAATCCACCGATCAATGGATTATGGATTTTTTTTTGTTAATCAATTCTGTTATTGATATTGCTATGACCAGTTTATGTTCGATCATAGCCATCATCATTGTCGTTATTGTTTATGTTATGATTGAATTAATTAATTGATTGATAAGATCAATGACAGTTTATTATATTTATGTTATGAATATATATTGAATGTATACCAAACAAATGCTAACACATTAAAATATGGAATTTCTTATGTTATTTTCTACAAAAAAAAACAACAACACCAACAATCTTTGAAACACAAAACTGATCATCAATTTGTTAAAACTATTGACTATCTTTCTCAGTTATCATCATCATTATCACTATTATTTTTGTTTTATTCATTCGATGACAAAACAAAACAATTTATTTGTCGAATTTTTTTTTCTTTACTTTTTTTCGCCCAATTTTATTCCTTTTGTTTGTTGATGAATATTTATATTATTACAAATTATACAAATGATTTATCAAGTGTTTTACATTCGTGGATAAACAAACAAACAAAAATTATTGATACCAAAACATAGTCGATGGCTATATGTTGATTTAACATTTTGTTGTTTTTTTTTGAAATCCCTTTCTATTGTTTTTATTTTGGTCTTGATTGTTATTATTTAATTAAATCATTACCCGGCCCCCACATCGTGATTTATTCCTCCATTTTCAATTTTAAATAAATAAAAAAATAATAATTACATCCGATCATAACTAAGATGGCGCTGTTTTTTTCGGGTAAAATTTTTTATCGTCAAAATCAACGATATGGCTAAAGAATATTAAAAATGATAGACAAATTATGCGTCTGCGTTTAAAAATGGTAATTTTTTCTTTTATCTACATAGAGAATACACATTATTCTGGCTGATCTTGTCGATGGACAAATAAACGATGAACACCAGAAAAAAACAACATGATTATGGAGTTTTTTTGTTGTTGGATCACTCTATTTGAAAAAGATTCCATAAAATACACATGCACAAACACATCATCGTTTCAGTTGAAAAAAAATTGTATTCGGAATAAGATTCGCGCTATATAACAATCAACATTTTTAAAATAACGGAACAGAACCAACTGGTTGTCTTCGTTGTCGCATGAAATGCACAAACTTTGAACGAAACAGGAAAAACATCCAAGTTAGTTGGTTTTGAATCTTGGTAAGCTAAACATTGTTGTTGTTGTTGTCGTCGTCATCATTATTCCGAAACATGTTTTAAACTTCTGTGCATGTTCTTTCAATGGCCCGAATTTGTTGAATCTTTTCTTTGTGTGAATGTGAATGTAGAATTTTTTTGTTGAAAATCGTTATCTTTTTCAATTCAACGCACAAACATCCAAAAACAAAACATTCATTTTAGTTATAAAAATTCTTTGAAATCCAATTAATCAAATGCTTACATTCTCTCTCATGCACACACTTAAAGAAATACAAAGAAACAAGCAAAATTTGAAAATTATTGAAATTTTATGCGATGTTTGCCATTATCAAAAAAAAAGTTTACAAGTAGAACAATTTAATTGGTAAGTGTAATTTATTTGACTTACTTTTGTTGACATTTCAAACAAAATTATTTATCAACATAGAAATATTTTATCCAAAATTCAAATATTTTTCAAAAAGCTTTTGCGAAATGAATAAAATAAAAAATTAATGTGCTTTAAAATTTTTTTTTGCATAATCTGCTGATTGTGTTGATCGCTGTATTGCTGTTCTACAATAACGGGAAAAAACTAAAAAATTCTCCTGTTTTTTCTAGCGAAAAATTCTACAATCCATCGTTTTTTCGGCGAATACAAATAAATTTTTATGAGTGGAGAAAAATTTAAAATTAAAATGCATGAATGTGTTCTATTCAATTTTCTGATGATGATGTCGATGATAATGGTTGTTGTCATCCATTTTTTCGATAGGCAATTTTTCTTTGTTTAATTTATTTTTTTCACCTAGTTCATTTACAATATTTGGAATTTGACATCAATTTTTATTTGTATGTTGTTGTTTTTTTTTGACCAGGAAAAATGGCTAACAGGAGAATTCTTGAAAACAAATTTTTGTTATCCATTTGTGTTGTCTTTTTCCATTTTTTTCAGATATTTTTCATATAAGAATATAGCTAAATCATGAAAAGAGAAAAAATAAATATATGTGTTGAATTTTTATCCTTAATGGAATATTAATTAATTAATTCTACTGGGATAATCATTATTTATTAGGTTGAATAAATGAAAACAATAAAAGAAACGAGAAAAAAATTCCAAACCAACTACGCAACAACATTAACAAAAATGTCAATGGTTTTTATCCATAAACATAAATCAAACAATAGTTTTTATATTGTGAAAACAATATTAATTAAAATCACCATCATTATAATTATAATGAATAGATGATTAATCAATGGATTGATTAATCAACAGAAAAATCAAGTGCATTTCGTAAATTTTGTTTTATTTTTCTCTCTGGTTCAGTTGTTAAATTGTTAATGAGCATATTGCGAATCAGATTTTTAATAGAAAACAACTGTATTCTTTTATTCAAGATCAGATTCCATTTTAATCATTATGAAAATATTAGTTTTCAATGACAATTAATTTATATTTTTTTTTTGGACAAAAAATGAAAATTGAAAAGCTAGAAAATTTGCATAGATCTGCTCTGGGTTACATTTTAATTACCATCATTTTTCATTAACATTGAGTTTGGAATATTATTTTACATTCGATAATGATGGTATCAAAATGAAATAATTAACGATGATCTAAAATTGATTAATAGAGTTAGAATTCTAAAAATTGGAATGATTTGAATGATGAAAATATTTTTTGTGTTTGTATGCATTGTATTCGATCAAAACATTATTCTGCGACAACGTGACGATTGTGTATCGTGTGTTTGTTTGTTATTTGTTATCTGTAAAACAATTCTATCATAAGTTTCGAACATAACCATTTAGCAACACAATCAGAATTATTTTGGAAATAAATCGGTTTTTTTTATTGAAAATCTTTGTTTGAAAAACTCTACACCAGTAGAATTCAAATAAATTGGACAAATAAATTTTTCCATCCATTTCTAATCATTTTTATTTCTAGTATGAAACGACAATCAAAACAAAACAACTCGATACTAAAGAGAGAAAGAAAAAGTGAATGAAAAAAAACTTGCTGATGATTGCCATTTTGTGATTTCTGGTACGGTTATAATCGTCAATAATAACAATAAACATCATCATCGACTATCAAAAAATTTATTTCAACTACAAATTACTGTTGTAAACAAAATGAAACGGAACTAATGTTGTTGTCGTTTTAGTTATTATTAACTTTACCATTGAAGGATAAGGAAATATAGTTAATAAGGAAGCGGTATTTCAATCGAATTCTGACTTTTTTATTTCACTTATTTCGAGTACTTTTTTGTCCTTTTATTTCAACTCACTTCTTAATCTTCAATACATTTTTTTCAACAACATTTTGTTCATTGAATTGTTTTTGATTGTTACAGAACATGTAAAATAAAAATCAAATGAAATCAGGCGAATTTTGAAAAAATACGTGAGAATTCGACAATTTGTTTCTTTTTTTTTGTAATGTAACAAAACTGAAAATAAAAGAATTAGATATAAGAAAACAACAAGATTGAGTCCGATATTTAATTTCTGATTTTCTTTCTACTGAATCTGTTCAATTTGTCGAACATAGTTTGAAAACAAGAAAATAGACAACAAATGTCAAATATAATTCATCATCATCATAATCATGATTACAATCGAAATTGACAAAATGATGTTGGTAATTGAAATCAAAGAAAAAAAGTTTTTTTTTGGAAAAATTTCATTGTTTCTTTACTTTTTCTTCAACAAAAAGTTTAATATGGTCATCATCATCGACAACAACAATGATAATAATACTACCAGTATAACAATAAAACTTCCCATAAACATAATATTGAAGTTCTTAAAATTCTGGACAATAGCTTATTTTATAATAATGGTAATAATCGGATGCAAAACTATTTCGAAATACCAAAAATGAATCGAATTTGATATGTTCAATTAAACTTCGTAGAATGTTTCCATCATCATCATCATTATTATGATTTTAGCCAGGATTCTTTCTTTATTGTATATTATTAGAGTTTATTATATTAGCCAAAATTCGGGCCAGTTGAGCAAAATTCAGATTAGATTTTGATTCAACTTTATTATTCTGTAGGAAAAAATGGAAAATTGCACACGGTCAAAGGAAACGAAATGGAATGGAATCATCATCTAAATTGCTATTTTTGATTCTAAAAAAGCAAATGTTTTTTGTTCATTTTTTTGCTGTAAAAAATGTGATGATGATGAATTTATGAAAATGGCATTTTTTGACAAGATATAAAATGTGGGTAATGATGTGTTTTAAGTTAAAAAAATGTATTAAAATTAATGAGAAATTCAATCAAATCTGAATTCGTATATATTATTTATCTGAATGAATAATAGATTTTCGTTGTATAACAAAAAGCCTAAGGCAGCAAAGTATGGCTGTCCCATACAAAAATCCAAACGGGAAATATTACAGGTACCAAAAAAACAAACAAATCAAATTAAATCTAATCTATGATTCATGAACAATATGCGTTAATCTTTACGTATCAATCAAGTATGATCATAGATGTGTAGGATGAATGAAAATGAAAATGTTTTTTTAAAAAAAGATTTCCTTTGGGGTTATAGTATTTTTTCTTTTGGATTTCATTACGATTTATCGCTATTTTTCTTCTCTTCACAAATTTTTCATCATTATTATCCAAAGAGAAGTGAGAATTTGAATTATAATACCATATCTGACATTTTCAAATCTAAACATCCTTTTTATCATCAAAATAAAAAAGTCGACCATTTTTATGTTTGACAAATAACATTCGCATTTTTAACATTTGACTACGACAAAAAAAAATGAATGAAAAATGACATTTTCAATGAATTTTCTTATGCTCACTAATTCTGTTCGTTTTTTATATATTCAATTTTCTTTGAAAAAAATTTCTTTTTTTTGAAGATGTTTTCGACCAAAATGAAAAGAAGAAACAAAAATCCATACTAATGATCGTATCAATCTGAATTGAATTTGGAGATAAGAATTTTTATATTTTTTCAACCATTGAATATTTTATTTTGAATTCTATCTTAATCATCATTATAAAAATGAGAATGATGATAATTGTTGAAAATAATTTGACAAAATTAAAGATTTTTTTCCACTCATTCTGCTTCAATGATTATCATCAGAAAAAAATGATTATGTACATTAAAACAGATTCCACTAAACGCAAACAAAACACATTTACAAATGCCAATTTTAAGCTTATGAACGAATGACAAAATAAAAGAAAGAGAAAAAAGAATTCCGATAGATTTCACATGACTAACGAATTATTTAAACAATAATTGAGAATGATAAGAAAAAAAATATTTACATAATAAATACGAAAACATTTTCCATTTATTTTTTAATTTGATTGACTTAAATCATATTCTATCAATATCGTACATTTTAATTTTTCTCTTGAGTATTAGAAATTTAATTCATCTCTTAAGAATTCTTTAAAGAACACAATATTTGATTAGTCTATGTAGTATTTATATCAAATCAATGAACAATTTCATAAATTAAGAAAAGAGTGGACGACAACAACACCTACGCAGATCAATTAAAAAAAATTTAAAAGCGCACATCCATTTTACACATTCGTACAGTTGCACCAAACAATTCAATAAGAAATTCATTTGATTTCTAATATCTATATTTTCCAACTACTTTCAGATGATTAGACAATTAAATCAAATTGGCGTATTTGAATAAAACAAAAACCAAATTATAAAAAGAGTAGTAATGGCTAAACACTATTATCAATATCTTCATTTGATGATTTATTCATTAACTTGATTTGAAATATAACAATTCTCATAAAAAGAAAATATAAATTAAGTAAATTGTTGATATACATTCAAGTTGTGATTTAGTTTGTCATTCTGATTGGCTAATGATAATGATAGTAATTAAAATGACCATATTGAGAAGCAGAACATAAAACAATCGATATAGACAAAAAACTGACAAAATGAAATAGTTTGATATCTCACATTATGACTATAGTAATAAAAAAAAGATTTAAAAATAAATTCTTGTCAAAATAAATATCTTTTATTTCAGCATTATTAAACAATAGACAATGATTATTATTATCTTGAGAATTCTTTTCAAAAAGATAAATAAATGTAATTATTCATCAATTAAAACATGTGTTTATTATCTTTTACGTTGATGTTGCAACAACCATCAAAATAGCAAAGTAAATCGATTCATTATCGATTATATTTAAGATCAAATCAATCCGACCAACATATTACTAATAATGTTAGATAGAGTATAGACAGCACAAAAAAACGAGACAAAAATAATTCGAATCAATAGCATCGGAAGATTGTTTTCTCAATGGAATCAAGATTGGTTCGAATCAAAATTCTTGGAAAGTATCGTAGTTTTTTATTTATTTATACGATTATATAAAGTCAATTCAGTGCAATAATAAATGAATGTGCATCCCTTTGTCATGAATTTCGAAATTTGTAGTTTTTTATTTCACAATCAAAGTTTCACAAATTGATTTAATAAGTTTGCTTGAACACTAGAGTAGAAAATAGAACCATGTGTTTTTTGGATGCTGAAAAACAACAGAATAAAATGAAACAATGGAAAGGTCAAAGTTTGTAAGTGTGTGCGTGTGTGATTGACACAGGATTGATTCATGAAGTTTTTTTTTTCATTTTTTAATTATAGTGAACAAATAGCCTAACATTAGTTATAATAAAGTCTGTTTTTGGAAAAACAATTTATTGGATTACGCAAAATAAAAGCATTAAAAATTCATACAGGAACTATTGATTGAAAGCTTGAAATTAATGATGAAATATGTCGTTAGCATACAAATTACATATACAAATTTTGGCCATTCACGAACATACATCCGATATTTTCAAAATAAAAACAATAATAAATACGTTTCTTCCACATTATACAAAAAAAGACTGAAAATTTCCCCTTGGTCAATTCATTAGAATAGTATCCGGTCTTTCATTTGATCATATATAAAAAAGTGAGCTTCACTGCCGTAAATCCTTTTCTTTTTTTTTCTTTGCATTTGATATGATGGATGAATCAAACGAATCGATAACGGTATAATTTTGCAAGCAAAAAAATTGAGGTCATGAAACTCGACGAAAAAAATCGATGAAAGCAGAAATGACCAATAAATTATGATGAAAACTTTCGAAAAAATAACAGTGAAAGAATTGTGTTTCACGAATTTAGATTTTCAAATTCGGTCAAAAACAAACAAGTGAAAAAAAAATTTTCAATTTTCGATAATGACGTTTTTTCGATCAGTTAATGTACTTTTATAACAAATTTTTCATTTCATTTCAATTCAATTTAATTCAATTTAATTTTTTCAATCGACAAAATGAGTATTTTTTTATAAACAATATTTTGCTTTGGTTATTTCAAGTTTTGAGTAACTTTGAATGTTGAAATTTTTTTCAAACAACCACAACAAAGATTGATGGATGGAAGACTAAATTGTAATTAGATTTTTTCTCTTCTCACTTTTACATAAAATACTTTGAATTCAGTAAAAGGCTTCAACTATAAAATGTTTTTGATTTTTTTCGGATTGATATCGATAGTTTTTTATTCGTCGAGCAATTAATATATGGAAAATAGATGAATTTATATCTATTTTTTCAAATTAAGAGTGGATTTCAAATAAAGATTGTCAATAATTTCAACAGATTTGAGACTTTCATATACAACTAGAATATTCCAAACGAATTGCATGAATGTGACTTCCAATAAAAAAAAACCAATTAATTTATTATGTCTTGGATGACTGCCAAATGAATTTTGGTTTGTTATTTCAATGATAATACCGAACGTTCAAAAACGTTAAAAAAACAGACAAATCTATTGACAAAATTCAATCAACCTAAACTTTTTATTATTATTTTTATTGTAAAATTGATTTATTTAAAAGAGATTGGTTATTTTAGATAAGAATAGAGAGATAGAGTAAGAGAAAATAGAGCTAAAAATCCTTCAATTAAAATAATTCAATAGGATTTTAATTCCGTATTATTATGTGAAAAAAAGAATCAACTTTAATTCATTCAAACAAACAAACAAAAATCCTAATGGGGATTAATAATAAAATAAACAAGATTCAATAAACTAGAAAAGAATTTTTCCGATGTGTCAACAGCAAAGAATTTATTGTTTTTAGTAGAGAATTTTTTTTGTGTTCTATATTGCTTTGTTCACTAACCATTTGATGATCAATCAATATTATATCCTATCTGATTGAACAACTAGAATTTCATTAAATTATTTTGGACTTGAAAAAAATTTAACAAAAACAAAATCCACACATTTCAACAATCAGTCGTTCCATTCTACAAACTAAAGAATTCAATTGTTATCAGTTCCATTTCAAATGAAAAATGGCCAAAAATTTCTACACAAATTCATTGTTGAAAGAATAATATAGAAATAATCTATAATATAGAAAAAAAGAGCGAGCGATACAAATATTCTATTATTTGGCTTTTAATCTAAATGAATAGAATTGAAAGTCCTCATAGATATCCACATAGTTTAAACAAAAAAAAAATTGAAAAAAAATGAATTATATTTTTTCATTGTTATGGTCATGTTTTTTGTATTTGTTCAATTTCATGTCCGTTTTTTGTTTGTTTGATGTACAATGTGTTATTTGAGTTTTTTAGCTATTCTCGTTAATTTATTATTTCTTTTTACCAGACAAAACGTGAACATGGCAAATATGATGGAATTATCAAACAATGCTGGTAATGATAAAACAACTTTATTTGATACAAATCAAATGTTTACAACTGAGCAACCGATAATTGATTCAAAAGAATTAAATATTTTTTTCAATAGAAATGATGAATATAATAATTCTACATCATCAAAAGCTTTATTACTTTCTCGTGCCATATGGTTAGCCTTAAAAAAAGAGAATATTTTTCTTGGTAACAATACCGAAACAATTGCTAATGATATAGCAACAACATTGTTAGAAGAAATAGCCGATGGCATTAATCAAACTTTTGTTAATCAAACTTCGTTATCAACAAAAGGAGATGATTTTCCATTACCAATAATAACAAGTAGAATTGCAGCCATAGCAAACAAACAAACAACACAATCATCATCATCATCATCGACAACAGCTACAACTGAAGATGAAGATTTTTACCGTCATCTTATTACTGTTATTGCCTATTCCTTAATTATCATCGTTTCTTTATGTGGAAATTCATTAGTGCTCAAAATGATTTTAACAAAAAAGAAATTGCAAACAACAACAAATATTTTAATAGCATGGCTAGCTGTTTCGGATCTATTAACAACAACATTGAATATACCATTCAATGTTGCCCGTTTTATTTTCATGAATTATCCATTTCCATCACTATTCTGTAAATTAGTACCATTCATACAAGTAATGTGTGTTTATGTATCAACATTTACTATGGGTGTTATAGCTTTACATCGTTATATGACTGTAACAAGCGCTACATCTACAACCACTACACGTTCATCAATGGGTGGTTCTGGAGCTGGAACTAGTTCGTCAAATACAATATTCTATCATCCATTATTGTTACATGGTTCATTTTGTCTTTGTATTATAATGACTATCGTATGGTTTTTAGCCGGTTTATTAGCCACACCACATTCAATGTTTAATCAAATTGTTTATGTGCCTTATCAAAATCGTACATATATACGATGTCGAGCAGAATATCCACAAGTTGATTTTAATTTACGTTTAACGCTTTCGGTTGAAGCATTTCTCACACAATATCTGTAAGTATTATAAAAAAAACAAATTATTTTTACTTCTATTTTAATTAAGATGATTTTCATAGCTTCTAAATTAAATAATAATTAAAAAAAATTTATTACAAAATGACTAAGAATGGATTAAAATTTGATTAGTTTTGGTCGGATGTTTTTGTTATTATTATTCAGAATCATTAAAATTCTAATGATTCAAAATGAGTATTACTTATCATGAAACATTAAATGAAATAAAAACGGAATTAAAAACGACGACTAGCCAAATATTTGTTTATTATGAAAACACAGTTAGACAATGCCGTAATCATTTATGGTTATTGAATAACACAAACTGTAAACAATGAATAAGCTGCAAAAAATAAACCAATGGTAAATAACAAAATTCTTGTTTTTTTCACATACTATAATAAGAGTAATGTTTGTTTGCATTTTCAATTCACAACTATCATTTTTTTCTACCTTTTGGCAAAAATAAGTCATATATGTAGTAAATTTTTTTCGACGAGTATATATTACAATTATTTTTATCAACAGCATTGAGTAAATAGTAAAAAATGAATTATTATAAGGCAGGTGTATTTGGGTGTGCTGACTACGCGAATAGAATTCTTAAGGATTAGTTTTGTTATGGTAGTCGAAAAAAATAATAACTTGTTCTCTTTTTTTGAATGTTTATAATACAAAAAAAACAACTGCCGTGGAAATAACAAATTCCAATTTTTCCAAGGCATTATTATTTTGTTAAGAAAAAAAATTGCAAAGACCACCAATTTGTTCTTGGTTCTAGGCATTAGCAACGCAAAAAAAATGATAGAAATTCTATGTTACTTTTTTTCACCATTCACGATTGTAATGATATAAAAATCTAAAATGATGAGAATCGTTAGTTGATTTTCATCATAACATTGCATTGATCGACAGTCAATTTTGATTTGATTCAAATAACAAGTAAAAACAATCAAAGTCTTTTTAGCAAGAATTTCTTTAGTTCATTCGATTTATGTTTGCTCTAATAATGAGAACAAAATAGGAAACTGAGAAAAATGTAATTTATTTTCTCTTATTTATCTATTATTGTTTTAATGAACGTTATTCTATTTTCAATTCAATCCATCATTATTTTCTCGTTTTTCCAATTCGAATAAACTTTAAATATAGAACAAAATGATTGTCAAAAAAAACAGCAATCCAAAAAACAATTTTGTTCGAATTATATAAATTCATTAAGCTGTGATTACCTTATCAAAATGCATACTAGGAAACAATGGTCTCTATGGATTAACAAATTGATCCGAAAAAAAGTCCTTTTATAATTATCTATTCTGTTAGAATGATGATGATTATTTCCAAAAAAATAAATCACAAAATCATCAACAATAATAACTGAAAAATTATCGTTGATTAAAACCAATGAAAAATGGAATAGATTCATGTCAGTTGGTAAAATAACAACGAATCATGTGACTATAAACCCTAATTCTGTTTTTTCCTTTCGAATAATCAAAATTATCTATTCCTTTTCCTTACAAACATATAAAGATAAAAAACAGCCTAATTTTTATTAGAAACATCCATATGAAAGTTATAATAAGATTCAAATTGTGAATGTAAGTTGATCGCATACCATTTTCAATGAAGACATTATTGGATCAACGTATTTGTTGTTACTGAACAAATGATATTAAGTTGAAGGGAAAAAACTTGCATCATATAAAGGGCATTATTATTATTATTATTATCATTTTCTTTTTTGGAATTGCAAAACTCTCACGTCAAGTCAATTTAATATTTTTTAGATTATATTTTTTTGGAGAATTTCACATTACGAATTGTTTGATCCAAAAGTTTTTTCTATCTAATTTTATTTCATTTCATTTCATTACATATGGAATAATCATACATTCACAAAAACCCGCACATACTTTTACCTTACGAGTGTGTGTATGTGTAGAAATAAACCAAAAAAAATTTGATTATGTAATCAAATTTTTTAGCTTTGATCCGGGTTCCGGTCGTTTATTTATTATGAATGAAACATTCATACATTTGTTATTCAATGAAATTTTTCCATATTCTTTTTTTTCTAATTCGATTCAAAAATTGTTATTATTATGGTGATACAGAACGTACAAAAAAAACTTTGATTTTTTCGATAATTTCGTTCGATAAATTATCATTATCATGGCTTTTAAAAATTTAAATTTTTGGGCCTTTTTACATTATCATTCAAGAAAAAAATTGAATAATGTAGATGAAACATTTTTATGCATTCCTAAATTCTTTTCCTCGGAAAAAAACAACAAAAATCATAAAACGTTCAAACATAAAAAAACATGTACATACAATTGAAACAATCAAAATCAAATAGTGAAGAGAAATTGTTTTTGATGATACGAAAAGATTTTTTCGATATCAAAAAAGACATGTCATTAAATCATACATAACAAAGCAAAGTTCAAACAGGAAAAAAGAAATTAGCAAAAAAAAAGTATTCAGGTTACCATCACTACTTGAAAATAACTATAATCACAATATAAAATTTTTTTCTCAATGACAATCGAATAATAATGATTTTGATAAATGACATAACCTACACAATATAATATTTCGTAATTCGTAATTGTATTTTCTCATCTTACATACCCTGTGGGACGGACAGGAAAATTGTATGTGATCGCATTATCTAATCATTATCATCATCATAATCATTTGATAATGATGATGATGATGATGATTTGAAAGAATAATATGAATGCGCGCGTGACATTCCTTTTCATTCCATATTAACACACAAATCATTATAGTCATCGTAAGAATTGCGGTTTCAGCGGTTTTTTTTTGATTTGTCATTTTTAGTTTATGTTTCATTTCTCGAAAATCGATTGTTTTGATCGTATTTTTGTTTTTTTCTCTTTCCTGCTTCAAACATGAAATTGAATTCTATCACTTTTATTTTTCTAAAACAATATTTTTCTATGCAACTTTTGTTCGATTGTCAAAACGATACTTTATTCGATGACAATTCATTGTTACGATAGAATGCACATTTAGAATAAAATATCCTTGTGAAAGACAGGAAACAAAAATGCAAGTAAATTTCAATTATTCTTTTCAAATGCCTACATCTTGTACACAAAGATTTAGATATCAAAATTTTAAGGAAAAATAGAAAAAAAAGAAAAATCCCAGGTGAAAAATTTCTGCGACATCGAATATAATCCAACTGACATAGCAAAAAAATATACTAAAGTTAACAGCAAAAAAAACATGAATGATATTTAGATTGAAAACAAAAAACAAAACTGAAAAATTGATAAATGATAGGATTCTGAATAATGGTGACATGGAAATAAATATTTTTGCAACAAAGATCATATTAATTTTTTTCTTGAAAATTCAAATTTATAAATTCAACGAGTTGATTTTGATCAAAAAAAACGAAAGATAAAAAATAACTAAAAATTATCATCTTCATCAACCATCAGAATCATCGAATTAGTTTATTTAGACTCATTCGTAAGCGAAAATCATTGATCTGACAATTTTCATTCATAAACAAATCAAATTTATGAATATCAACATTATTATTATGAACATAGATGACAAGTAATGACTTTATTAACAAAAAAAAATATACATTATTCATAAATGTACCATGTTATTATTATCATATTTTAGCTTGACAGAAAAGTAGAAGAATTTTTTTTCTCTCGAACGCCTTGATGATTGAAAATGATAGTGATGACATAAAACAAAAACAAGATAAAATCAAAAACTATTATAGCATACATTTATAAATGAACAAACAAACAAACAAACAAATAGAATAACTGAATAAGGGACAAATCATAACATTTACACATGATATTCTTACTTATAAATACATACATCATATGTATGGATTTTTCACAAAAAAAACGATATCGACAACAACAACATCGTCAACAGTGATATATATCTAAGTATAAATGAACAAACAAATTTGATTTCAAATACAATCTAAAAAGCCTAAAAACAACAACAAAAGACAAAAAAAAAGACAGTTTCAATATATGAAAAAAATTATATATAAAGAAAAATAAACAAAACAAGCTTAGAATATAAAAACTCTATAGGACAAAGAATAATTCTCGAAAATAATGAATGAAAATATTGATTTTCTCGTATCCAAAGCTTTACAGGGGAAAAAAATATAATATAACCCTTGTTGTGAATGGAGAGTAACTAAAAGTGTGCATTCAGTTCCAAAAATCGATCGATCCTTATTATCACGTCCTGCTTAGCAAGAAATGAACGAATCGTAAACAAGAATTGTTGAAATAAAAGAAAACCAAAATCTCATATGATAGGAAAAAAACCAAACATCTACAATAAGGAACCGAAAATTCAATTTCCTTTTTATAACGATGATGATGATATGATGAGAGAAACCGAAAAAAAACTAGCAAGATTGATTTATCCGATCAAGGAAAAAAAGGAATAATAGGAAAAAAAGTATTGATGTTAAAAGGAATCATTATTGTTATAATATAATCATCATATATGTGTGTGAAAGAATCACTTTATTAGTTTATTCGATACAACAAAAAAAACTTTTTCCTTCTCTCTTTGAATATGAAAGTATGAACGAGATGTTTGTTTGTTTGTTTGATCGATTGAATAAACTTTACATAAGAATTTATTCTACAATTCATATATTGTACGTGTTTTTGCGAAATATATTGAATCAAAAAGATAATTTTTTTTCAAAAATTCTAATCGAATGTTTGAATAAGGTTATAATCGAAATTTTATCAGTTATTTTTTTTTCTCGAAAAAGTACACAAATAAGAAAACCACATAATCAACTGATATATACATTGAGTGACCCACTACCATTTACTTATTAATAATAGAAAAAAAGTTCCAGGATTCTCGAACAAATAAATTACCAACAAGGAAATAAAATCAATATAATGTTATCCTATTTAAATGGAATATTTGTTCGTTTTCATTTCGCAATCGATTCAGGCAATCTAATCAAAAATGGAAAAAAAAGAATAAAAGGTCAATATTAAGAAAAAAAACCATGCTTGTTAGATCAGGATAAAACTTTTCATTTCAAGTTAGTTGTTATTTGATTCAATTTCGAATGATATTAAAGATGACGACAACAATCATCAATAATATTGCCAAAGATAATTCGGAGAAAAAAAAAGGATTTTCTTGCGGTCGTTTACAAACATTCCATTTATTTATGTGTAAATAAGAATTCAATAACAAAACCAAACGACTATCATCATTATCTTGCGATGATCATGATTGTCAACAACAATCATATTAAATGGAATATATTCAACTATCGTTTATGCTAAATTGAAACATTTTTTTATTGCATAGAAAATAAAGATGATAAAAAACATCTAATGTGATCCTAAAAGTCTGACGATTAGTAGGAAACATTAATGAAATTGAAATATACAAATTCTTTTCGAAAACAAACTATCTATTGCAACAATGTTTTTAGATTCAGGCTATACGAATATTCATTCGGTAATGGATTTGTTTTATTTTTTTTAGTTCAAATCAGAATTGTATTGAATCGATCATAAATTTAGCCTCAAGTTATCGATCATTTTTATTCAAAAATTTTTTACCATTATCTTAGGATAGAAACCACACACACATAAATGTCATTTATATTATGCATAGTTTTCGTCAATTGTCATCATCATCATCATCATCATAGTATCATACATACACGCTTCTAAGAATTAAAAAATTGAATTCTTCCCACAACATAAAAAAATTTGTCAAATTCAATGGTGACAATCGATATTCATCATATATTGTTTGGGAGTTTTTTTCGCATCAATTTTATTTTTACTCAGAAACTATTTTCTGACGGAAATATCGAAGCATTCCAAAAATTCAGGGATTAAATTTTAGGCACAGAAAAAAAGATGATTGATACAAAACAGAAATTTTTTCAAGTCATTTTTTTTTGAATCAATTTCATAATGAATAAGAAAAGTGAATAGAAATGGAAGTCAAAGAATTTGAATGAAAATAAAAAAGTGTTGAGTGTAACATCGAATGATTTGACATCGAATGATATACCATTCATAACAAACGATACATCCTACAAAAGAATAATTTACAATCGTGTATTTTACATTTGGTTTTTTTATTCGAATTTAACGAGAATTGGAGAAAAACATTTTATGTATTTGTTGGTTTTGGTGATAATTTTCAATTTTAAATTCTAATTCATTCGGAATTATTCATGTTTTGATGCTTACTATATACAATTTATAAATATTATTGACAGATTTTGATTGCTCTTTTCTCAATTATAATTTCTTTTTTTTTCTTCTTTTTTTTCTTATTGAATTACAGAATTCCATTGGGACTCATCTGTGTTTTGTACATAAAAATTGGCCTAGTTGTTGCGAAACAAGGTCGTTTTGCACAGAAAGCTAATAGCCAACGTCGTATGGAACAGGATTCAGCTCGTCGTAGACGTTTGGCTATGGTGAGCGTGAGTCTTCAGTATTTATTTAATGAAAATATAAATCAATATTAAAACATCAGAATTTGTTTTGCCATTCGTTTTGGCAATTTTTTTTGCACACATACACACACATTATCATAATCATTTCCTATAGAGCATTTTGATAATGGAAACACGGGATGCAAAAATAATAATATTATTATTCAAACTAAAGACACAACGGTGTTTTGTTGTGATGATCATTTTCTTATCATTATTGCAAGCATGAAATAAATTGATTTGTAAAAGTGTGAATAATATTAAATACAATGAGTGAAGGCAGACCACAGAATGAAAGCTGATTTAGAAAATAATTTGAATTTTTGTTTTTTTTGTTGTGGTAATTTATATTTGCTATTTTTCCACTTAATTTTCTTTCTAAATGTTAAAAGTAATGGATATTATGATTTTTTTAAAATCAAATGGATGAAATATTTGAATTATATGCACGCACGATCATCCATACATTCATATTTGAAAGAAATTTTGGTGTTGAATTTAATTCAAGTTGTGCAATTTACTTTTTGGTTATTTTTGGCTATTATTATTTGAATTTCTGGTTTGTTTTCCATTCAACATTTGAATATAATCGTAAATGAAAATGGTTGATAATGAAACTGAAAAATTTTGTTGTTTTTCTTTTTTTCTGGTTTCATTTGTTGCAGCCACAAAAATAAAACTCAAAATCTGCAAAATTGAGAAGAAGTGAAGAAGAAAAAAAACCATTTGACAATCATAGTCCTCATTCATTTTGTCACGAACCATACTTGAATGAAAAAAATTAATGAATGTGAAGGAAAAACAGCAAAAACAACAACAACAAAAACAAAACGAATAAATAATCTAGTGTAAATAATGGAATTTTTTTCGTGAAAATAAATTTCATAAATGTACTTTATAACCTTTTTTTCGGAATGATGGATAGCAAAAGTACTAGAAATTGAATTGAAAAATATTGATATATCTTTCAATTCGATACAGGAAAAATCAATCTTTTTACTCATCAAAGACCCAATTTTTGTTTCAACTGCAAAAAAAATTGACAATACAAGTGGAATGAGAAGACATGACTAAAGAATTTTCAAAAAATAAAACATAAATGAAGATGACGGTAAGAAAAGATTGGAAAAATCTTTTCATAACGGTTTTTTCTTCGGATAGAGAGGATAAAGAAAAACAACAAAAATGATGTAATGGGCTTAGAGTTTTATTTTTTTTAACTCCATTTATCTGTTTCTTTTAAATTCGACAACAAAAATAAATAGATTTTTGCCGAAAAAACAGATTTTTCTCGCCAACCCAAACAAACATGAAAATTGTCGGTATCCGCGAATGAATTTGAAAAATTTTCCTCATTTATTTGACATGTCAACAATGAAATTTGTTTTTCCATGGATACATACACCCTTTGCTATTTATTTATTTTTACTTAAAATATTCAACTACTATAATATAATAACTGTTAAAACCATGTGAGGATAAGTTTGTCAAATTTTATTCATTTTTTTTCATTATTAACATTTTAACATTGATATACGTTGCTTTTATATTAATTTATATTTGGTGTGATTTTTGTTGTTGTTGTTGCTGTTTCTGTTTACTGTTATCTTTTTCATGGTTGATATAGCCTTGCAAAGAATGATTGATGAATAATTAGTCATCAAAGTTGGTTTTCTATGCACAATTCAGTTTTTGTTTTCTTAACATTCTTAGTTTCTTTCAGAGTTTTTTTTTCATTTTTGGAACAAAAAGCAAAACATCTATTATAAAACGGATACATCAAGTAGAAAATTTTTCCAGAATGTATTTTGTTAACTGATGATGAATAAATTGAAATGATTATTGTCGTGTAAATATAAATTTGGTAACATCATTATCAAGTTTTTTTTCCATACATATCATTTAAAAATACATTCTCATCATTCATTTATTCATCCATGATCATGATCAACTTCTGAATAAATGTAATGAAAATGAACAAACGTTTCAGTGAACAAAAACGGAAACTATTAGTTTTTGGATTCATTTTTTACGTTGATATTCTGATGTCAAAGTTGGAGGAAAAATGATAAAAATTCTAAAACGATTAATCATTTGATATTTACAAATTATAAATTTTAAACCTATTTTTGATCCCATTTTTCTTAATTTTCCTAATCTATTAATGTAGTTCAATTCAATAATCAAAAAAAAATCATTGGTAGATGATTAATTGATTGTTAAATAATTGATGAGATGATGTTACAAAAATGAAGATGATTAAATAAATAATGTGCGCACCTTGCTTCGAGCAATGCTGTCGATACAAAATGAACGACCAAAGTTCCAAACAGATTTTCGGAACCGAATCTCTTTTTCAATTTCAAATTCCCTTTTTTTGAATTTGAATTTTAAATTTGCAATCATTTTTATATTTCAAAAATGAAATATCAAATCTTTTTTTCCTGTATCGTTGCTATTAGAAGTAATAATTTTTTGTTTTGTTTTTCGAAAATTTCATGCGTAAATATTTTGCAATTTAATCAAAAAGAAAAACTTCAAATTGGAACATCAATATAGACGAAAAAGCAAACATTATTTTTTTCAGTATAGCTTTTTGAAAATAAATTTGTGATGAAAATTGTTGACCATATCATAACATATCGATGTTTGAGAAAAATTCTTTTAAATTCATCATTCGAGCAAATGATATACAGACTCACACACCGTGTATATCAAAATGTTACACTCAACTTCGAATGAAAAGATGCAAAGAAAAAAATGAAATTTTTATGTTCTATTTATACCCAATATTTACACTATTCAATTGTTCCAAAAAAACATGTGTTTTCTCAATATTGAATTCAAGTTCTTAAAAAAAATTTATGAAATAAAACAGATAGATGTGAATGATGCCGACAAAATACAAGAAACAGACTTAGTATGAGAAAAAGTAATTCCTTCTTTTTTCAGCTCATCATCCACATAGGATATTCTTTTTCACATATTAAATAATCATCATCAGTCAATCAACATGAAAAAAATATATTTATCAAGTTTCTCTTTTTAAATTTTTGGATAATGTTTTTTTTGTATCCATCTAAATCGATTATTATTAGTGTTTATTACTTTATATTATTACCCACACGTAACCGGAATGGGTTTATGTTCTTGTTTGATGTTTTGTCATTTTGTCTTGTTTATAAACATATAATAATGATGTGTGTGTTTTTGTTTGTATTTGTCTTTCATCTGCAAACATATTATCCTTGTGATATTGTCAAGACAATCAACAAACATTCTTTTCACTAATCCTATAAACATTATTTTTTAAATAGAAAAATACAAGAATGCTCTACACTATCCTGAAAACAAGAAAAGCAAAACAGAAATAGAATTATTTTCATTAATTGATAATGATCGATATCGTAATTTTCGATATAATAAAAATAAATAAATAATTATTTTATTGAATCAAAACAAAATAATCCATATAAGCTGAAATTAATGGGTAAAAAAGTGATGAAATAAAGATAATCTTCGATAATAACAGAATATAATGAAATAATACTTGAATCTGATTCAATTTGTTTCCTATTCCACATCATCGGTTACGTTATTCATTTACCTAAAAAAAATAAGAAAATTGTTTTTATTTTTCGATGATAAAATAACCAAATATTTCTGGAACATTTCAATTATCAGAAAAAAAGAAATTAGTTAGAACTTGAAAAAACACAATCTACACAGACGCAGAAAATGACAAAGTCAATAATAATATTGGAATTTTTAGGTCAAATTGGCTTCATTTTTTTTCGTTTGAAAAAAAACTTGATAATTCGTTTTATCTTGAACAATTTTTATCTGAACCACTCCCATACATCAACAGCATCTGTATGTTACTTGTATGTTGTTCGTTTTTCAATCATTCAAGTTGATGAATAAAGTAATTTATAATATTCGAATTTGACAAGGTTGTAGTTATATTTGATGATGATAATGTTTAGAAATTGCATTATAATTTGATTTGATATATACTTTGAATTGAATAAAAATGGTAATGATGAGCATGAATTATTGATTTTGGTCATGGAGATAAACTCAAATTTTTCCAAAACAAATCCAATCTACTTATCAATCTTTCAAAAATAAAAACAAGTCAATTTAAATTTTTAAAAGTTTTTTTTTGAAATTTCGATTCTAGACTCCCACTATCATTTATTATCAATGATTATGATAAAGTAGTTTCATTAGTTTCCATTATTAATTGGATGATTATATATTTTTTGGATTATTAAAGTTGAAAAAATTAAAAACTTGAAAAACTTGATGATTAGAATAAAGAAATGATAACGATAAACAATAATAATTCAACCGATTAAGGGAAAAAATTATTTTGAAATTACAACAGATATTTCCTTCATTCAGTTATGCAACATTCTGAATAATGAGATACTAAATCAGTGGAATTTTTTTCCCCTGTGAACATTTCCAATTTTGTTCCAAAAATAATGCAAAAAAAAAGTTTTTACAAAAAAACAAAAAATGAAGAGCTTGATGAAAATAATGTGTTTATAACATCCAAAAAACATTGGGGAAAATGAAAAATAACAATCATATATATAAATAGAAGCTTTGAAAAAAGAATTAAAGAAAGAGGAAGAAAAAAATACCAACACAATTTTTTTTTGTCCAAATGAAAAATGAGATTTTTGTTTTGTTTTGTTCTATGTTCCGTGACCAGATACAGTTGTCATGTGGGAGACAGAATAAAGTAGAACAAAAAAGATTTCTTTGGTACTTCAATGTATATCATCGACAAACATCGAGAATTGTATATAATAATTGTTTGTTTGGGATGTGTAAAATGCACAAAATCATTGGAATTTTTTTTCTTCGTAATGAAACAAAAATGTGAAGAAAATTGTCATAAAAAACTAAAAGAATTAATAATCATCATTTCCTAAATGATTGTGCAAAAAAATCATCATCATCATTATCATTATTGGACAAAAATGGATTCATCTTTGTATTTGGGGATAGTCAAAGTATTTTTTTTCTTCATAAATAAATCGACGATGGTTATATGTTATTATTGTTGATGTTGTTGACATTCATAACAAAATCGAACTAACTATTAGAATAAAATAGCTTGACAATTAGAAAGAAATCATCCGGAATCTAGTTGAAATGAGGATAATATAAAAAAGTTTTTTTAATTAAAACATGAATATCCTGAATGTGAATTAAAAAAGGAAAAATTAGTTGGTTTTCAATGTTATTCTTGTCACTTGACAACAACAATAATCAATTATTCATTCTGATATAATAAAATCCTGAAAAAAGGCTATTACCCTTGCCACTCATATGGCCAAATGATTTTCGGTTTTTTATAACTTTTTATAATGGATATAATTTTCTTATCGGGATGCCGACAATCCTCCTGTTCGGTAGAAAAAAAATAATCTTTTTTTTTATGGATCATTAATGAATTTTTAATGTTTCGAGGATTTTTGGAGAATCTATCTTGATTTTTTTTGTTTGTTTTTTATTTTGAAAACAAAATAACTAATGCTGGTTATTAGTTTATCTTATCATTTCTGGATGAGAATGGCAACATAATCGAAATGTCAAATAATGATTCAGTTATGTTAATGTTTTTTTTAATTTTATCAATTTTGAAATTTCAACTAAAATTTCATTGTTTGTATTTGCGAAAGAAAAACTATTCTAATTAACAACTTCGCTAATTAAAGAATGAACGGAATATTTTGTTTCGATTTATTGCTTGTATGGAATTAGGTTTTTTAATTTTATTCAAGTCAAATTGAAACATGACAATTTGTTTTTAATCATCTACTTTTCAGGGAAAATGGATTAAAATGAAATACCACAACTAATACCCGAAAAAAATTGAAAAATTTTTGAAAAAGAAATGATAAATTTTTTTAATGATTTCATTTTTTCCCTAAAACAAAGAATATAACAGATTGTTAACGTTATCTTATCTCATACAGCCAACAAATGTCTAAAGATCAAAATGTAATAAATTCAAGTGAAATATAAAAAATAATAATAATCTTTATTTATTTCGACATCCAACATAAAGATATAGACAAATTTTTATAAACATTTTTTTCTGATTCATTTTTGATTGTATTTTGAATATTTCAACATTCATATAATGATGGTCATGTGTAGCCCTTAAGGGGAATGAACATATTTTAACAAGAATAAAATGGAAATTTTTGCTTTATAATTTAATGAATTCGTTGAATCAAGATGAAAGATGGAAAGAAAATAATGACAACATCAATGATGAAGGAGATTTTGACCAAAAAATAACAAGAAAAAATGAAAATTAATTACAAAAACTGAACAGGGAAGAGAATAGAGTAAGAAAAAAGAAATGGGTTCAAACTAAATGGAAAAAAAATGCAATTACGACCGGATTTGATTAAACTCTGGTGACCATTTTTTATGATGGAACTCTTCGCAATCAATTTTCGCGTTTTGATTAAAATTGTTTCAGAATGATCATTACCCATAATCAACCAATGTCAATAACAGCAAGCCATAATCACAGAACTAACTAGAACAGAACTAGACACCAAGAACAACAACAACAGTTGCAGGATAGGAGATAAAAACAAAAATCATATTCGTGATTGAAAATTTGAATTCCCTCTAAATAAAGCTTTAGAAAAAAATATAAATGTGATTTTTGTTTCCAATTGAATCGATTGAATCAAATTTTGCTATCTTCTTTCAATTCATTTTAGTCATACATCATGCTGATTTATATCATTAACATTTCAATATTGGATGACCTGAAAAATTAAAAATGAATGATGATGATGATAAAGATGATGGATGGGGCGTCGATAATAATGATAATATTGACAATCTTCAGTTTGTTTATTTCGTATCAATTCTGAATTGAGAAATTGAATTGACTTTTTCGAAAAAAATGTTGTTTTCAAAATGAAAAAAATGCATCTCAAATCGAATAAAGTAATTGGAATTGACACATTCAAATTTTTCTGCTTGACTGAATATTTAACAGAATATGGATTATCGAAATGGAAATAATGTTTTGAATTGAATTGAATATCTTTTACTGAGTTTGTTTTTTGTTTTGTATGTAGATTGATGGCAACCAAAATCATTTTCGAATACAGTGAAACATGATTTCCATTTTCAAGATTAACGGTCATCGGAAATAGTCATTTTCTCATTATTAGCCAATAATGGATACATTTGTGGCAAAAATTCATTCGTTTAATAACAAGAACAAAAAACAAAAAACAAAACAAAAAACTTTGAATCTGATAGTAAATTAAATAAGCAATTCATTTGCATCATCATCAATATTATGGCGAGAATTATCTAATGGAAACTGTTTTGCTAATCGAACATTATCATTATGCAAAAAATAGTTTTTATTTCGTAATTTAATTCGATTGACTAATTAGTCCATTAGTGAAAAAAACCACAAGCACATATACACGCACGCACTCAAAAGGAACGAACACAAATTAGTTTGGTTGTATATTCAAATACATTTGGTTGAATGGAAAATGTACAAAATTTTTCGTATGTGGCTGTAAGATACAAATGGATTTTTTACATCTCTTCTGTCAACATTCATCTTTGTTGTTGATTAGTATCCATTAATTATATGTATAATCAATATAAAATGCATGTGAAAGAATTTCAAAGAATTTTTCAGAAAACACATTTAGAAGGACAAACAAATGAGACAGATAAAAAGAAATTCCTAAATGTAGAAAAATTTTCTTTTCTTTTGTTCGGCTATTTAACTGCTTTTGTTGATGCTGCCGTCATGAAAAAAAACTCAAAGAATCGACGTTTTTCTTCAATTTTCAAGAATAGATTTTCTTTTCTTTTTTCACTAAATAAGCAAATTTTAATTTTTTTTTGTTGTAACATTTATTTTGAAAAATTAAATGAATCGATAAATGAATGAAAATATTCCTCTAATTTTTTTTCTCGTTTTTTTTATTCTTAAAATTCTTCGAACAAAAACCTTTCTTACCAACACACACCAACACTCAGCTCATATTGATCGTTGCAATGTTTGGCATATGTTGGATGCCATTAAATTTATACCATCTGTTGGTCGATTTTCATCTTATCATCGCTAATTTTAATATTTTTCTCATTTGCCATTGGATAGCCATGTCATCGGTTTGTTGGAATGTAAGTAATTCAATAATAATAATAATAATAATAGCCTAATTATACTTGAATCTATGAGAAAAACAAAACAAAATCATTATATTTTCAAATCAAGATTCCATGGAATCAAATTATTGTTTAATTAAGAAAAGAAGCTTAATTCTATTTAAACGAAATTCAGGATATATATAGATTTATCCAAGAATGAAAAATAAAAACAATAATACATACTTCAAAGACGAAAATGACAAATATTCTTCGAAAAACATTCATATAAATATCATTTGAAAAACGACCATCAACATTATTTTCCATTCTCAATAATGTTGATCCATTATATTTTTAAGGTATTAACAAATAAATGAACTTTACTGAAATGAAATGAAATCCTATTTTTTTTGTTTGTCTGTTTGTTCATTTGATTAATTACATCGTTCGGTATTGTTAAAAATGTCTGTGTATTTAATGAATCATTAGTTTTGGAAATAAATTCAAAAGAATAATATTCTCAAAAAAGTCACACACACACCGGATTTCCTTTCATGATTTCAATATAAATGTAGTGTATTTTTTTCATTTGATATATCAAGATTAATTAAAAGTCAAACAAATAGTTCATACTTTTTTCATTATAAATGAATTTGACTTTTTTTGATAATAGAAAAAAAACAAACTACGACAACGAATCCATTAAACAGTCAATCAAAATGATCAAATTATTTTTTCACAATAATTTTTAACAATTAATAGGAATTGAAAATAAAAATCCATTCGATGAATCCTTTAATTTTAGATATGGATCAATGAAATAGAAAACCTTCTGGAAACTTTCCGGCCATAGAATTCCATTGTTCACAATATGCAAGTTGATCTGATGCAATTTTTTTTAATCAACTATATGAATTATAATACCATTGAATAGAGAAAAAATCATTCTCACCAAAATAATCATTTTTATTTGTGGTATAGGGTTGATGTAATTGGATTCCAAAATACATGCATACAAATATGTTTGATTAATTTTAGAAATATTTCACGGGAAAAATATACAATCTTGTTGTTATGTTGTTGTTGTTGTTTTTCTAAATATTCATATAACATAACATCAATGAATATGAAATGAATGATCTGGAACAATAATATTATTTTTAATAATAATGAAAGGCAACCTATTAGATGATTTTTTTTCTGATTTTCAATTATTATTTTAGAAAAGAAATTTGAGTAAAAATATATGCAAGTGTGTGTGTGTGTGTGTTTGATAAAAAATTATTCATACGTAAAATATTAATGCTATTTTAGCTTTGTTTTCTTCAATATTGTTAATTTCATTTTTTTTCTGTTTCACGTCTATTTTTTGCGATAAAATAGAATTCAACTCAGTTTTTCTGAAACAAATTTCAATATATTGTTACAGTAGTAGTTGTATTGTATTTATAACGAAAATAATAATAATAATTTATCTTTTTATCTCATTTTCCTGTATAAACATAGCCATTCATCTATTGTTGGTTGAATGAAAGTTTCCGTAAAGGTGCAACCAAAATGATTATATTCATTTGTTGTTGCTGTTGTCCGCGAATACGGCGTCAATTTTTATTGAAAAGAAATATAAATGAATTTGTACCTTCTGTTGGTGGAAGCGGTGTTGGTGGTGTTATAACTGGTGGATGTGTTGTCACGATTGGCATCGCATCCTCATCATCACCGATTAATACATTGACAACGGCGACGGCAACAACAACGACGCAAAATCGACAAACAAATCAGCAAAACCAAACAATTAAGAATGATCATAGTGGAAATGTCAATAAACAAAATAATTCCATAAATGATCATCCGGACACATCAGGATGTCAATTATCGTCTGTAAACAATAACAACAATCAAAATGATCAGAATCCGAATGATAATAATGGTAATCGTACGCGAAAAATACATCGCCGAAAATTTCATAAATTACGTTCAATATCATTACGCAATAAGAATCCAGCTAAATCAATAGCAACAACAACAACAACAGCAGTAGCTGTGATGAATGTCAATAGTAATAATAACCGAATGAAATACAAATACAAAAAAAATGCTTCAGCAACAGCAGTTAAAATCAACGGACCAACGGAAAATCAATGCCATTATAATGATGATCAAACAGAAATCAATAATAATAATATTTTAGGCTGTAAACATGAGAATGTAAATGATGTCAAAAAACGCTCAAAACATCAAAATCAATCGTCAACATTGCAACTAGATTCAAGACCGAGATCATATGTCAATAATAACAATGATGAAGAAATCATCAACGAAAACAACAACAGTAGTAATGGTAACGATGACAGTGTTACCAATCAAATTGTACCGGCCAAAACAACTACAACAATCAAAACAACATATGTTTGATTGAACGAACTGTATTATAATAATAATTGTAAAAAAAACATAAAATAAAAATGATTATTTCCCGAAAAAGTCCCAATTCTTTCGTGGCCTGATAATCATCACTTTTAATGGATAATCAACACAAAACTTACTAATATTTACAATATTTTGTTCTGATGAAAAAAAACAATTTATTAAATGGTTAAAATTATAAATATTATTATGTAAAGAATATCAAATTTCGTTTCCTTTGTTTTTTTTGCCATTGTCCAGATAAATAAATAAATAAATAAATTATTGACAAGTTTTGATGTGATTGAAAAATCAATATTAACAAAGTGTTATTCTGATTTAATCGAATTTTGTTGAATCGGGGAATTGTTTTTTTAGAAAGTGGAACAAAAAAATGACTTTTCTCATAGCAACAAACTCATTTTTTTATATAAATATTCAGCATTATTCATGACCCGGAGAAAAAATAAATTTCTTTTTGAAATGAAAGAATTGATACAAAATACAATACGACAATCAATGCAAAAATCGTTAATTCTATTTGCGTATGTACCATAACATTCCTGGAAATTGAAAAAAAAACAAAATTCAAAAATATGCGAAAATTCTTTCCATTGCCTCAAGGAATTCATTCAAAATCAATTATCATTCAAAATCATTCATATTGATTTGTACATTATTCAATTAATTTTGTATTCGTTTCATAGGCATACAACAAACATACAGAAAAAACATTCATATCCACTGCAATGTCCAACAAAATATTGAATAAATAAAAAACTTTGATGAATGGAATTGAAATCATATTGGACAAATTCCAAATGTATTTTTTCTTTCTTCAAATAAATGATAAATAAACAAAATCAATGATGATATATTCATAAAATTTTTTGTTGTTGAAGCATAAGTTTTTTTAATATCACGATTCAGCTTTCAGTTTTTTTTTTGTATTTGTAGAAAGAATAAAACAAAAAGAGTTATTTTTTATTATATTTTTCCATAGAATTTCCCGATGTAGTCTTATGCATAATGTACGAGTATGCACATTTGATTTTTTTATGAATGTTGAAATTTTTCATAAAAAAGCAATGAAATAATTCCCTTCGCTTCATTGTCGCTGAAATCAGAAAAGAAATTTTCTTTTTTTCCAAAAAAAAATAACACACAGCAGCCTGAATTTTTCTCACATAAAAAATCAAAACTTTTGCTATTATAGTTTGCGATTTTGTTACATCAAGAACTTATACATTTCAATGACGATAATAATTCAAATAATATTTATTTTGAATTGATGAAAAAACTTTCATTTTTTGTTCCTTATAAATTCGGAGTGTTATGAGAAAAAAAACATCACAGAATTAGGAAATATAGAATTTGCAAATGAAAACAAAATTCAAAGAAGATTGGACAAATATAACGAAGATGGAAAATGAATTTTAATTTTCTATGCTCCATTTGCATTTTAAAAAATCAACAGAGACGACATGAATAACAAAAAAGAAAAGAAAAAAATTCATGATATTTAACTGATATGAATCAAATTTGAAAAGGCTTTCTTTTCTATTTGATCAAATTATTTGAACTAAGAAAAATTCTTTTGTTACTGATCATCAGATCGTTTAAACAAGGTTATTTTGAAATAACAATTGTTTGCTCATACGGAATCGAACTAAAACTTATAAATTTTTTTATCTATCATTCTGAATGAGCTTTCAATTATTGATATGAGAAAAATTTTGCTGAAACTAATAATGGGATTATTAAAAATGAACAAAATTAAACATCAATTTATAATTGAAAAAAACCAATTTTATCTTAGTCAAACCAAATATTGAGCTAGAATCTTTCTACAAAATGCGGAATGTTCGATTGACCATATTATTGTTGAAAATATGGTTGATTATAATAATAGGTCCGAAATTTGATGAAAAAATGTTTATTATTACCGAACTAAGAAGAAAAATTTTGTATTTTATTCACGTATCAATTTGACGAATGATAATGATAATATTACTCAACAGTGGCTATTTATTATTTGTTCATTCGTAACAATATACTAAAATTGTCCATATAAAAGTTGGCTTCAAACTTTCAATGTGAACAATATTATATTAAAAGTAAAAAATTTACAATTCAAAAATCGTTTTCATCTAGATTTAGTCCGAAATATTTGATTGATGATTTCCTATCAACGTCATCATCATCGACGACGAATGTATTCAACAATCAACGTTATTTTGTCCTTTCCATTAGTCATACTAATATGAATAATTGGCTGCGTGTAATAATTATTCCCAAATGATATTAAATAAAATGAAAATGATATGTCAATTAATAAATATGCAAATGGATTGGTGTACGTCGTATCATGTCATGATCAATGTCACACACTAACTCAAATAGATGGTGGTTGATAATTTTAGTGAATATTCTCGCGCCCACCCTTGTTATAACATTTTTAAAGACAAATAAAGATTTGAATGCCATCTTTTGAGAAAAAATGTGCATAGATTATAATCATAATGAACTTTATTTTAAAAAATTTTCTACATTATTAACAGAAACGTTGGATATTTTTCAACGAAAAAAAACAATATAATGATGCTGATGATAACTGTTGGATCATTGTCCTGAACGAGAATTTTTGTCAAGATAATCTTTTGCTTCGTTTATTTTGGCAGCTATATACGGTGATCCACCTAATAATTGATTCATTGCGAAAAACATAATTATTTTAAAAATACAATTAAATACTGTTACTTACCTCGATCAGGATGATTCAATAACATTATTCGTTTATGTGATTCGCGTACTTTATTCTTATTCGCCGATGGACTAATGCCTAATATAAGACCAGCCTCACGGCGTGTCATTTTTGGCTCAAAGCCACCTCTATAATATTTATTATTGCTAAATGCCGAAGAAGGTATTGATTTCGATAATGTATCCCCAATTATTTTAGATGAACGCATCAATGCTCGACCTTGTATACAAAAATGTTTGAAAATTTTGTAATTTTCTATCGTTTCAAATACATACCTCCATAACCAATGGCAGCCAAAGCCAAACCAGCTAAAATAACACCAGAACTCTAATTTGGTAATAGAAAATTGATTGTAAATCATGGATAATCATAATTCAGATTTATAAATTGATTACCATTTTGAAATTGTGGTCAAAAACTGATGCAATCTGAACGATTAAAAACAAAATCGCAAAAGAAACACATGATTTTTGTAAGATTTTCACCGCCATCTATTCATTGTTTACGAAACTAAGATTTTTTACAAACCTCACAAAATTCAAAATAAAGTTTCCAACCGCATGAACGCTATGCTGCCCATTTATAGATATTTGACACAAAATTAATCAATATAAAAAATTTAATAAAAATAAATAATTGACAAATAAATAAGAGAATCTGAATTTTACAAAGTGAATTGTGCGCAAAAAAATGCTGAAAAAAAAATATTATTCTGATACAATTGGTTTCGATTCTGAACCATCCATTGTTGGAAATTTTTCATTCACTTGAGTGTCCGAAATTTGGCTTGCTTCGATACGTTTTTCCCAGAAAACAGCTCGCTGTTTGATAGCACCAATAGCTCTTTTTTCTTTTTTGTTGTTATTAGATTTTCCATTAGTCATTTGATTATCCAACGAATTTATGCTTGATGACAATGTTGAATCATTAGAATCAAGTGATGGTGAACTATAATTACTATTTCGTGATAAATTTCTGTTTCAAAAATATTCATAAAATGAAAATTCACATTCAAATCGAATTCAACCAAACATTTTACCTTTCTTCATTTGATTGACCATTATTTATGTCAAAAGTCGCCTCTTCGACAAATAGAGTGGCCTTCGCTGTCGTAGTGGTAAAAGGTTCTTGGTTAAGTTGAATTTGAGGACTTGAAATTTTCATCGAAGTTGATGATGACGATATCTCATTCGCTAGGTTAATACGATTTTGTTCATTAAATCTTGGTAAATTTTTTTGATTTTGCTCACAAATCTCTTTAGGTATGGAACGACCTGTCAGACTGTACACCTAGAAATCATAATCATAAATACAAAATAATATAAATCATTATATTAATGAATTGTAACATACAGCATAATTTTTAGAATTAATATTAGATAATCGCTTTTGCTGTTGTTGTTGTGGAATTTGAGTTAATGAATT
This sequence comes from Dermatophagoides pteronyssinus, assembly GCF_027571235.1. Taxonomy (NCBI): domain Eukaryota; kingdom Metazoa; phylum Arthropoda; class Arachnida; order Sarcoptiformes; family Pyroglyphidae; genus Dermatophagoides; species Dermatophagoides pteronyssinus. The sequence continues at coordinate 401,723 of NW_027461550.1, read as the reverse complement.
CGATTTGGATAATGGCGATGTAACAGATGATGATGATGATGGTAAGTGTTGAGTTGATGCCGAAAACAAAGAGGTCAAACTTTTTACAATATTTTTACGGATAGGTGGACTTGTTTTCGCTCCTTCAATACTATTTGATTTAATGTTATTCGAATGATGATGATGATGATTTGCAATTGTTTGATGATTACAATCATTTGCTGTTGTTATTTTTATTGCCGAGGTATTATTATCACTATCATTGAATGATGAATCAATCCTTTTTGTATCCATCAAATAACGTTCATCGTTATTAATCTCGACGGAAATCTCACTATATTGTTCAGGTGATGTACTTTTGCAATGATTATTTCCAATAATATCGACGCTGATTTGACTGACAGCCATTTTTTCACCATTAATTTTATTGTTTGTCGATGTCAGTCCATTGACTTCATTATGGTCTTCATTTTTATTCATCGATGTTGCCGAAGATGATCTGGTCGAAGAAGGTTTTCCTCCCAATGACTGAAATGATTTATGAATAGTAATGAAAACAATTAGCATTGTTTATGTAGGATTAATACATTAGCAGTCAACAATTTTTAACATACCGATAAAATTGCAAATGAATATTTTTCCTCGGGTAATTTTCTCGTTTTTGGCAGATAATAATTACGCTTGTAACGATCTAAATCTCTGGCACTGTGAAAAAATTTACGCTTTTCTTCCGGCACAAATTCTTCATCATCAACAATATGTTTTATCATTCCATCCGTTCTATCATCATTTAATGTAGCATCCGGTGAATATAAAAGCTCGGGAGAGAATGACATCATTTTCTGTCGTGAACGTTTTTCAATATTTTCTGGCGAATATGGATTATTCAATAGATTTACGTCAGGATTATTCCATTTGCGATGTTCACGTTCAGCGATTGGCATCACAGGTATATTTATTGAATCATTTAATGAATTTGATGAGTCGGAAACATTTTCCGATGATATTTGATCATTGGAACTTTTGGAACTTTCCCTTTGTAATATTTGTATTGTTTCATCATATTCTTCTAACATTTGTCCATCATCACCATATGTTTTAGAATGAACAATATCTGTTGATATGATTTGTTGTGGGGAATTTGTACAATTTGAATCGATTGAAATCTAAAAAAATCATAATAATTAAAAAATATGTTATAATCATTGCTCAATGTATTTTTTATAAACAGTGATAATAATAATGATACTTTTGAAATATTCCCGCCACCATCATTAACATCGACAGTTTTATCATGATCATCGATACGAACAAATTGCACATTTGAGCTTGTTGGCAATGGCGTTTGTCGATGTTGAATAATATTCAATAATAATTTATGATCCTTTGAATTTAATGCCTGTCTTTCTTCCCATGTTTGTTCAATCACGTGAGGTGATGATGCTAAAGATGAGCTCAAATGATTGACTTTAGGATTATTATTATTGTTTCTTAGTTTAACTTGATTAGGGAAAGTGGTCATGGGACTTTCTATCCTAGTAACCAGTTGAGAAAATTCATTCGTGTTTGTCTGTTGAATAATTGATGATTTTTCAGTCATGATTGTCGAAGAGCATTTAAATGATGAAGAAAAATATAGGAGGAAAGATAAAGAACCCAAAAAATTCCCGAAAAGAAAAAATAAGGAAATAATTTTTAAACCCCAAAATCAAAATTTAGACTGCAAAATATCAACTTACTTTACGAGATTTATGTTGTGGCCGCCTTAATACAGGTCGCGGTGACATAGGATGATTAACATTGACTATAGATGATAATTGTTGATTGAACGGATTAGGAACAGCTGAAAAATGTTGCCTATCAATGGCCACTTTGAAATCACACCAATCATGACCGACATGATTATAAGCAACCACCGAATAGATACCGGCTTGCATTGGATTCGATTTTTTAATCTCCAGAATACATTCATTATCATTGAATACGATCAAACGGTATGCCGAACACTTACTTTCGACATATCGTCGATGTATAAATCGTAAACCAAAATAGGTTCGAGCTAATCGTCTATTTTCAATCTCTTCAGGTCGTCGAGTTGATTCATCGGCCGATGCAGCAATCAAATGTCCATCCTTATACCAAGCGAAATATAATGGCAACAATCCTTTAGCTTTACAACAGAATTGTGCTACAATTCCACTGTGTAATGAAGCATTTCCGGGTTTCATCGTAAAAGTTGGAATAAAATCCAAATTTTCTAGACGTGGATTTGGTATTGAATTACATATTGTTCGTAATTCACTTGGCACAAAATCTGGCACTTTGATCTTGGTCCATCGTAGACTTTGAATAATGGCTTTATTTTTTCGATTTTCTATTGATGAACCTTTGATAAAAGATAACTTTGATGGTGCTACCCTACGATTTTCCATATACACGGTATGTGATCTGGCCATAGCATTGCTGCCATTGGTTTGGACAGAAGATATCGAGTCGATCATAGAGTTATTTTTTTCAGCACGGTTTTTTATTTTATCAACTGTATCTACACTTGCAATATCCTCTTCTTCATCGGAAGAAAATACTATTGAACCAGTTTCTGATAAATGTTCAGATAAATCGGAAACTTGATCAGCTTCCATTTCGCCCAACATTGGATTCATTGCTTGACTAGGATTTGGTATCAACATTGGTACAGATTCTGCTAAAGCTAATGCCATATATCCAAAATGAATATCAGAATTCAGATGATATTGATTATAAGATTTATTTTCTTTGCTTTTTTTAAAAAACCAATTATCTTGCCAGGAATGAGAATTATCAATCAACTTGATACCAGAATCTTGTGAAAGATTCGATTCAGTTGATGAATATTTTTTCGAATCAATCAAATCAAGACCGGCTTCGGGAAAATAAACTTTTGATTGTTCGAAATTTAATTCAAGACCAAAATCATTTTCATTATTTTCATCATCTTCCGCTTCATTATAAGAATAATTATGATTATCATTCAATTCTTCATCATTATTATGCATGGCCTCATCAATATCATCATTGGTCAATTGTCGATCACAGTAGCTATGTTGATCATCCAATGAAGAGACTGAATAATCATTATCCATTTTATAATTGGCACCACTCATGGCTGAACAATGACCATCACCACAATTACTATTGCCACAGCAACCGCTACTGACTGTACGAATACGATTCAAATTTATATGGCTATTATGATGACTACTATAATGGTCAATGAATGATACACCACTTTTAAAACTATTAAATGATGCAGTCGATGCTGTAGTCATAAAACGACTTTGTCCATCTTCAATGATCTAATTCGGTAAAAATAACAAAAACAAACAGAAAAAAAATTTTAATTAGAAATTCGAATTGATTGATTTTGGTACTGTTTTCTTTATCATTGAATTCAATCATTTTACAAACCTGATTAACAACAGATTGTGCCAATAGATGTTCATATGATTGACAATTATTAATGAAGTCTTCAACTTCTTTCAATTTCAATGGCTGTGATGGTAGATGTAATTGTTTTGTAAATTCAAATGATTTTTCACTAATCTTTTGTAAAGCTTCTTTTAATTGATTATAAGCTTCAGTAGGTGTTGTTTCTGGTTCACGACCTGTAAACAATAGATAAACAATCAATGATTACAATGGCAATTACCTCTAAACAATTATTTAGATATTAATCACTTACCACAATCACAATCATAAATAGATTGTTGTAATATTTTGAGCAAATTAGCTAACAATGGTGTAAAGGTTTTGATCAATTGATTATCTATGAAAATATAATAAAAACAAACGGATAGAAAAAATCATTAAATGAGAAAAATTTAAAATTAACAAAATGAAAAAAAAATCAATTATAATCGATTTTCAATGCCAAAAAATCACCTAAACAATACAAACAAAATCAATATCAACATAAACCCTATGCGTTACGGATATTGGTTATAATAATCGATTGATTTTTTTATTGATAATACATATACCGAAACAAAAATTTTGCAATCAAAACATTAATAAAATAGGTCAACAAAAAGGTCACCAGCATATCTATATTTTTTCTGGTCAATAATCTTGTTGTCTATCAGATTCAAAAGAAAATAAATAGTTATGAATAAATACAAAGGATGTAATTTGGAAAGTAAGATATTTCTTTCAAACATATTTTTTGTAAATTGCAAATATTTTATAGGCAGATTGTTTTGATTTTGTTGTGGCCAAAAAATAAAATTCTTCAATCCTCCAACGAATTACTGACCGATCAGCAAGTGAATAACCGGACAGATCTCAAATGTGTTTGTGTGTTTTTTGTCCGCCTTCATTTTTTTCTATTTTTTTTAACACCGGAATGATTGTTCCTTTTTTCACACTAAGTTTTAAACATATAAATCTTGTTTTATGGCTAAATATTAAATGCCTGTCAGAAAATATAGCTGAAAACAAAACAAAACGAAAATTCTTGGCCCCAATTTCAATCATATAAATAAATAAATAATGACCTCAGGTATCGTGTTTTTCGTTATAATAATAGACGGAATTTTCAACACCAATAAGATTTATACAAACATTTTATCACATCATAAAAGAGGATTGAATGAATATAGAAGAAAAAAATTTATTTGGCAAATACAAACCGATCGAGAAATGAAAAAAAACAGTTTAAATCCGAGTTTTTTATCTCATCACTTGATTTCATAATGCAATTCAAAACGATGAACACCGGTCATTATCTTATCATTGTTTGATTCGATTGATTCAATCATCAAAAATAAAAAAAAATATGAAACAAAAAGCGTCGGTGTTATAGGAATAATATTGGAAAAAGAAACAAACTTCGAATAGATTTATGATAGAAATCAAATACAGAAATCACTCGACTTATGAACAAATTCAACTTTTATTTGGAACATAACTAATTCGATGCGTAAATCAAGGAGTGTCTGTAAATATCATTGAAATTATTCATTTTGAAAAAAGCCAATAATCAATAATTGTTAGATTGTGTGACTATAATCACATGTAAAATTTGTAACAAAAAAAAACAAAGAAACCGAATAACCAATGATGTATAAAGATGTGCGGATTAATCTACATTTTGTTGTTGTTGTTTTTTAAAATTCAATGAAAGAAAATAAAAATGAAATTAAAACAGTAAATGGAAATTTCCCTATTTTTCTAAAAACCATAACAAAATTGAAAAAAGAAGAGAATTGATCGATCGATCAATCAATCAATCAATTGGACAATGTCTACCGGATTTAAATTAGTATTATGAAGTTAGAAAGAGAAAGAGAACAAAACTCAAGTCAACATCAAACATCGATTTAAATCAAATCCAATTTTCAATTGTGATCATTCATTATAAATGCATATATGTTCAACGTACACAAACACCATTATTATCATAATATTGTATTGTGTTTATTTCATCATGGATGATTATTTAACCGATTCGAAACGAATACAAATAAATTTGTACAATAAATGTCTAATGCAAATGCATTGATAGTATAATCATCATCATAATCATTTTATATGGTCGAAAAACATGAAAAAACGAATGGCGCCCGTGATATGAACATTTTTGAAATTATTTCAAAACATTTATGCAAAAAAAAATATATAAAATAAAATAATCAGCAGCGTGAAATCAGAATTGACAGACAAACTGCTGAAGTATTTGAAGAAGTGAGTGAAAGAGATGGAGAGGAAACAAAGAAAATTTAACGATAAAAAAAGGCGAGGGAGTTGAATGCATTTGTTGATGATAGAAATAATGATGACCTGTATGCATCCAATCCTGTCCACTATTTGTCTGTAAGACACCAAAAAAAAAAACAAAATAATAAAATCCGGCTTGCACATCCCAAAAGAATAAAGATTGTTGTAGATGTAAGTTTCATTTTTTTGCGTGTTTTTTTATCAACAAAAAAAATGATTAATTGATTATGCATACAAATGAAAAAAAATGAAAATTATAATAATCATTGCGCAGGAATAGCATACGAAATGCGATAAATTAGATCCATTGGATTGAGACCGACATTATTATTGTTTGATTAAACAGGTATGTAACAGAAAGGAAATAAATGGAAAAAAAATAGAAAAGAAAATTTCTTTTTATTTATTTATTTATACTTACATTGATCATCATCAAATATGTATCCAATATGTGAATAATCAATCGAATCAAAGCCTAATAATTTGGCCAAATTTAATTCCATATCCGAACGTATGGCCAAAAGATTTTCTTGACGATGATGATTTATGCGTGTATGATGATCAATATTTTTGTTATTATTTATTCGATCATTTTCCAATGATGATTCTCCATTCGTTTCAACTAGTTTAGAGAAAAAATAAAAATAAAAATATTAATTTCAATCAATAAGAACAGGCCCACTATTGTGGATTAATCGTTGAATTCTTTCAACAACAGAAAAAAATATTAAAAATGGAAAAAGTAGATTATTATCATAGATCAGAAGTAAAAAAAACAAAACCTTCAAAAGAAAGTAGGAAGAAAAATTACCGGACTAAATTACATTTTTTATTTTTGATCCAAATAGCCTCCGATTATCTATAGATAATCGGAGATTAGATGTAAACAATAAATTTGGTACAATTATTATATTAGCTAGTTACAGTGTTGGTAGCAAAATTAATCTCAATCTATAGCCATAACGATAAACAATCTAATTAATCAAAAAAACAAAAAATCCAAAAAACACACACAACATATAAATTTTTATACATCAAAACAGTTATTAATATCACAAATTATTTAATTTTTAATTTTTTTTCTTTCTCTCCCTCTATAATGATTATATCTGCTATAATTTTTTCCAAGATATAATGTGATTAAATCATTTATGGAAAAAAAACAAAATTTTGAAAAATTGCCAGATTGGACAGTTTTCATCTCAGTCTGAACTAAAAAATTCGATTTAAGAAGGTAAAAAAGATTGATCTAGATTTTCTCTTGTTATGTCTATTGTCGATTATCATCAAAAAAGTCATACAAATTATGTAAATGTTGGATCCAAACTAATATATTTGATCATATTGAAATGTCTGAATAAGTGCTGTAGTGTAGGCTGATACTTATATTCTGTCGATTATGATCATGATTATGATTATGACGATGATGATGATGATGACAAGATTGGTAACAACAACAACAAAAAAACAAGTAACCATTTTGATGGTGGTCGTGTCCATCATCATCATCGAATTGAATACTAACGAAATTTTAATCAAATATCAAAAGGCAAAATCAAAATATCAAGTAAGAGAAAAAAAATCGAAATACCACAACAATATTGAATATATTAGAAAGAAATAATTTTTTTTTATCAAAAATGATCCAATCTTTTTTTTGGTCAAAAAAAGATGCTTTATTATTATTATTATTATTAATCTTTTTTATCTGTTTTGTTGTTGTTGTTTGGTTTACTCCTTTTAATCATTTTTCCGACCAGATTTTGATTTGGCCGAATAAATAACAACTTTTTTTTTCTTTTCTCACAATAGATTATACCAAACATGATGATGATGATGATTGACCATATGATTTGGGTGAACTGAAAAATATAAAAAGATTTATTTTTCCACTTTTTCTATTATTATTATCATTATTATTTAATTTATAAATTCTAAAAGTCAGTAGAAAAAAAACTCGAATAAAAAAAGATTGTTTGAGATAATTTCATGATTGAAAATTCTGAAAATATAAATGAAATATTCGTTTTTTTTCTAATCGAAATCTATAAAATGAATAAGCCTTGTTTATGGGTTATGATGATGATATATCTGGAAAATCTAAATAGGATTATGTATGCGTGCGTGTGATGTGAAAAGAAAAAAGATGTGCTCAACGAATTAAATCAAGATAAACTCACTACATATATATTTTATAATGATAATCATCATGGTCAATATTTTCTTTTTCTGGAATAATAAGTTCACAAAAAAATAACCAAGGCAAGTCCATTCACCTTGAAAATTAAAGTAATACATAGAGAGTTTATGATGATAAAAGTGAAGAAACATAGGCATAAGTATATATACACATTGACATGAATAGCGATAAAGAATGGGATACAAAGGTAGATGATGGTATTGAATGAAATGTTATTTGAGAAACAAGTAAGAAGTAAGAAAAAAAACGGGAATCGAGCGCATCCACACCATTATCATCATCATCATCTTTGAAAAAACAGCTTTTTTTCTGACCATAGAAATCTTCAAAACATCAACAACTATTTAAACACAAACATTACATCTATACAACCGGCAAAATCCAGTTTTTTTCCTTAAATATTTAGTTTTTCTTGTTCAAATATATGAAAAAAAAATTTATATCCACATAATATATCAAGTCAAAATCTTTATACAGCAACAACGATTTGAACATCCAAAAAATATGGATACCTATCTCAACAATTTTTTCTCTTAATTTCTCATTTCTATAAAAATAATGTTCATTTAAAAAGATAATTCTTTGAATACGCATCAATTATATGAAATGATGATGATGATCATCATCATCATTAAAAATAATAATAATAGCAGATGAAGGAAGAAATATTGAAATACATAAACAAATCCAAAAAAAAACTTACCCATAATATTATCAATTCCATTTGATGAGGAACCATTTCGGTTATTAATATTATTTAACATTTCATTTTTGACAATATGTTCATCATCAACATCACAATCATCATTATTATTATTATTATTATTATTATTATTAACATTAAGATGATGACCATTTTTTGTAGTATTATTGATCAATATTTGTCGATTTGAATCATATCTTAATTTTGCATTGATAAAATGTAACAATTCCCGTTCTGATTGTTGTTTGACGATACGTTTACAAAGCCATGATTGACATTGATTATTATTTGATATTGTTCTATTTTGAATTTTTGACATGAAAAAAAAACAAATCATTTTAATCAGAAAAAATTGATTATTATTGTATTGTATAAAAACATACCGTTGTTGATGGCAAATGATGCATATCCATGAATCAAAATCATATAATGAACATTTGAAACAAACATTCAATGAACATTGTTTACAAATAAGACGTTTATGTCTAGATAAATCAAATCGAGAATTACAGAGAAGACATGATTCTTCTTGATCATCCTCATTATTTTTATTAGTATTATTATTATCGTCATCATCATCTTCGAAAATGGATGTTGTCGATTGCATTAACTTGATCATTTTTGAATCGATCGAATGATCTGGTTCATCGATTCCATTTGTATCACCAACACATTTGGATAGGTGAACATTGTGTTCACCCATACCAATATTATCATCACAATAATCATCATCAACTGCAACAATTTCATTATGATTATGGTGACCATTGGTCAATGAACCATTCATTGTTGCCATTGATAATGTCGATAGGTTTTGATATTTTATCAATGTTGTTGTTTTTGTTGTTGCATTTGAATTTGTTGTGGACATTTCGGCAGACAAAATACTATTGGAGAAAAAAAAGAGAAAAATGACAAAAATTATTAACTTTTTTCCCAAAAATATTTATTCCTTTACAATTGGTTTCTCTCATCATCATCATCGTCATCATCAACAACAACATCGAAACACATACACTTACAAATATAGAGGAAAAATATTGCAAGCTGAAGCTCACGATTGTTCAAAAGCAATCGTTTGAATTGAGTAAACGGTACAAAAAAAGACTAGGAAATCTAAAAAGTAGAAAATACCAATTCAACTTATTTATTTGCATTGATTAATGGTGATTAACATCAACATTAAACCATTGGTATTGATATTCGATTTTGGTTTTTGTAGTTAACTAACCGAATGACCAATAAATGTACACACGAACTGAACATCACGAATTTTGAATCAAATCTGGAATAACATGAATTGATGTTATTGATGATGAAAAAGAACGATTGCAAAATTAGATTCAAACAGCCAAAAAGAAAAAACAACAGCAACAACAAAGACCAAAACATTGCAAATGCATTTGGTGTTTGAAACCAACCTTGTTGTTATTATTGTTCCATCGGATATTTGAACATATTTTTCACCACCAATATTAATCTTGGTAAGTAATTGTTGCTGTTGTTGTGAAACATTGGTATTCAAATTGAAATTACTACAATCAAGATAATGATGTTGTTGTCGTTGATCATTGAATATGGATAAAAAAACTGGAAGTTCAGGTTCAAAAATTTTCTTTAAATAATCATCATCAATGATGATGAATTTGTTCGTGATCCATTCATAATCATGATCAACGCCATCATTTTTTATAACAATGCTAAAATTCTCATCATTATCATTATCATTATGTTTTGAACAGATTTGTCGCTGTTGTCTAAATCTTTCATACAAGAAACGTATCGTTTCTGTTAGTAAAATATTAATCGATAACATTGAATAGAATGAAGAATTTATACAGAAAACATCACGTAACATATAAGATAGAGAGAAAAAAATTCCTCATAAAACAACTTAATTAAAACCAACCTTTAAATCTCATATAAATGTTTTGGCACTCTCAATCATTGATGATTTTTTAAAAAAAACTTGATGATGATAATAATGTCGGAAACCAACACAAAAAAAAGACTTTATCATTATTATTATCATCATCATCATTTATTACCGTAAAACAATAAAAAAAACCATTTGCAATAGATGATGATTGGATACATACATACACACACAAACATTAAGATTGAAAAAAAAGAGTTTGAATAAATTGAAATGAAAAAAAGATAAAGATAAAAGCAATGAATTTTAATGAAAAAGGTTTGTAACTATAATAATAATAAAACAGGTAAAGCTCATCTGTTCATATAATTAATCTTATTCACATAAGAGAAAAGAAAAATAGATCACATTCAAACCTTTGTCGTTGTTGTGATTGTTGTTGATGTTTATGAGAATTTCGATGAAATAATGATCTTGGTGGTAATGCTAAACTGGAATAAATCATAAGATATGTTTTTGGCCGTTGAAACCAATGTTTCCAGGCATATTTTTCAAATATTTTTTTCTTTTTATTTTCATCATCATCATCATAATCAATATTGTTTTGTGAAAGTTTAGCAATGAAAAATAATGATATTAATACGATTATAATCCAGATGAACATTTGGAGCAAAAAATGAAAAATCGTATGATCGATGAAAAAAACAACAACAGGTGATATTAGACGGCAGACAAAACAAAAAATTATTGATTACAGGTAAATTTTTCGACAAAAAAAATCAAAGGAAAAATTTAACAGTGGCAATTTTCCTTATGATTTTGTCCAAATCATCACTTTCATCATCTTTAATCATCTATCATTTTGAATGTTTCAACTGAAAAATTCAAGTTAAAATTATGAATTTACAATCAGACATGCCGACACATAACAAAAAAATGAACAGTCGAAATGATGAAAAATAAAAAACACAAGAAAACATATAAATCGATAGCCGTAGAAAAATGGTTAAAGATGACAATCAATCAAGGACATCATAAACATCATCATATACATTGAGAGAGGAAAAAAGAAAAGGAATTATTGTACATGTTTTATTGCAATTTTTTTTTGGTTATCGAAGGATGAACATGTACCTGTTTTCTACCAAAGAAAAAACTAATCAACAAATTATTGATGACAATTTATAGTCAATTGATCAATTAGGTTGAAAACAGGATGATGATAATGATTTGGATTAATAATAGATGCTTTTTTAATAAAAATCAAATACAATTGATTTGATTTTGACTAAAGACTTTATTTGGGAAAAAAGAAAACCTGTATGATGATGATGATGAAAATGTCATTGATGATCACAGAAAACCACAAAAACAAAACGAACAAAAAATCAAATTATCAAATGAAAATTTTTACCTGTATTTTCATTCATCGATTTTTTTTTGATTTCAATTTTGTTGATTTTACACATTCAAAATAAATACAAATGCTTAAGAGAAAATAAAATTTCTGTGCATTTTTTTACGTAAAAAAAAAGAAAAAAAATTTATCATTTACAACAACAACGAAAAAACAAAATCGTCAATCGTACTCGTATGTTAAGTAAGCATTTTTCTCACATTTTAGCCAGCAAAATTCACCGCTTTCACTCAAACACATAAACAAACAAACACACACATGTTAATTATTTTACACATTGATCTCTTTCACATTTTTTACCTAGTATTCCAAAAAAAAACATTGAATTCAATAAAAATGAAATGAAAAATCAATATTCGGGTCCACCTTTTTTCTACCCAGAAAAAAACAACTAATTTATGTGATAATTTCTACATAAATTTATCCGATTCAAATCAAATGAGGATAATAAAGATTTTTGATGAAAAAATTTAGTTAATTTTTTTCCTTTTTGGTCGAGAATTATTTTTATCCATGTTCATAGATTTCATAAACACACTTGCATATAAATTAACGAACACCAAAAAAATTTTTTTCTGTCATTGACCACAGAACTAAGTGGTTAATTTCATCTATAAAAAAACTATATAAATACAGGTGACAGAACAGTAAATCGATTGAATGAATGAAAAATTTTGCAAACACACCAGTAAGAGTAGTTATCAGTTTTCTACACAAACATTTGCTCTACAATAATCATCATCATCCATTTCGAATTGAATTAAATTGAAATGGAACAAATCGTAAAAAAAAGAAATTTCACATCATTTGATACTGTGTAAGAGGGAGACTGAGAAAGATTTGTAACTTGTTGTGTTGATTCATTAATCTCATTCGCGACATACATATCATCATCATCATCATCATACAGTTATGTCCGAATTCAATTTTTTTCGAAAAAAAGGAGAAAATTTACATCATCACTTCAACATTTAATTTCAATTACATCTGATGAATGTAGTGCAAAAAGAAAAAAATCAAATTTATCAAATTTCAAATCCAAAATAAATTATTGAAATGAAAAAATTGGACACACTGATGATGATGATGATGATGATGATAATCATGATGATTATATCATGAGATCATACAAGATGATTGTTAGTTAATGACAATATTTTCTTTTATGAATGAGAATTATTGTGAATTTTCATCAAGTTGTTTTTTCACACATTTTATCAAATATGTAACATGGTACCATTTGTTTTGTTTTAATTTTTTCAAGAAAAACGAATTAATTTTTAGAGAAAATCAGAATAATCTTTTCACCACGCACATCAACAATCATCATTATTTTTATTGTTTTTCAGCTATATTCCATTGTAAAAGGGTGATGTCAATTTCGACAGTGGTGTTTTTTACTCAATCTATACAATTACAATCAATTTTTCCATTTTTGTTTTGTTACAACGAAAACAAAATTGACCTAAATTCAATTTTGAAATTTTTCCTCTCTTTCTTCATACTTGTTAGAAACGGAAATTAGGTGAAAAGTGTTAGGAAATTCGATTTGGTCAAAAAAGTTTTTTTAACCCATTGTGTGATGTGAGAGATAGAAAATTCTTAACATCATTCACGGTGTGAAAATTGTATGCAAACAAGTCAATTTTTTTCAAAAAAAACAAGGTGAAAAAATATCTGATTGACATTCATTATTGATAATAATAATGATAAGAGGAAAGTTGAAAACCATGTTTTACATTCGACAATGACAAATACAAAAATAACGAATGAAAACTTTTTTATTTTCTCTGCATATAAAGAGATTTTTTTTCTCCTACATTGAAAAACACATGATAAATTTTTCTATTTGATTTGGATTTAAATTTTTGTTCAATCATTACAATTTTTGTCATCCACTACTGTGTAATGAATGTAAATTGAACAGATGATTAATTTGACAAAATGAAACGTTGGAAACAGTTGTATTCGAATGACATCAAGATTGAACTAAATTTTTTTTATTTGGATTGGACATTTTTCATTCAATCCAATCCATCTTCAATTACATTCATTTATTTTATTTTATTTTTTCGTTCGATTAAAATCAAAAATCATTAGGGAAAATGTAATGAAGCGTATGAAGCAGCCTGTGTATGCTGTTGTTTCAGAAATATCTGTGTGTGTTCGTGTGTGGTTCCAGTCATCCATATTCAAAAAAGTCCATGTTGTCATACAGTCAATCAATCTTTAAATCAATTCTGACCGTTTCCAAACGAACAAACCAATGACGAAGAGAAGGACAAGAAATAATAAGAAATTGTAAGAAAATCGAAATATATTTCGAAAACATTTATTTTTTTCTACCGTTGTTATCGATCACATTGTTGTAGTTTTTTTTGACATTTTCTCTAAAATTTTTTTTCTCCGAAATGATCAATCAAGCGACAAGCAAAAAAATTTTTTCAACTTCAAGTGACACCCAATATTTTTCATTTATATCATCTACCTGTTGCATTTCAGGTGTCATAAATATTTCTTTGCATGATGATTTACAAATGATGATGTTTCGATGTTTGGATCGGATATTTATTTAAACTAGAAGAATAATTATTCTTTTCCGATACAGCAATCAAGAGAATGCAGCAAAAAAGAAAAAAACTGATTGATTTTTCTCTATGGCTATTTGAATATCAATAAGTATTATTAGGTGTCAATGTCAATGTGAATTTTCTTCAAAAAAAAAAAATCATTATACTATCATCATCTTTTTTCTCATCATCATCATATTGTGTGTTGTCGATATTCTTACTTTTTTCCTAGGAATTTTCTTTTTCTTCTTTCCACTATCCATCAATCAATAATGATTATCACATATTTTAAAAATGGTTTGTTGAAAATCAATGAACCTTGAAATGACATTCCAATCTATATATATTTACAGACATGTAAAAATATCTGTAAAAAATTTTCAATTCAGTTTTTTTTCTAAGGATCTGTAAATTTAAAATTTAAATTTTAAAAGTTAAAAATTGGAAAAAATTGGATAAATGTTTCATTGATGACCGTTATGATGATAAAACCGTTATTAAGTTTTTCAACAACAACAAACAGCCATGTTCATAACATAAAATGGATAACAACAACAACAACAATGTTTTCATTTTCAATTCAAAAAAAAAAATTTATCATCATATATTGTCGACTATTTTATAATCAATCATTATATCAAACAATGGTTAAATTTCAAAGTTGAGCAAAAGAAATAGACAAACGAAAAAAAATAATCATTTCATTCAAAATGATGAATGATTTAATTGAACGAAGAGAAAAAAAAATTGTCATAACAACATTATGTATTGAATTGGTGAATGGATAAGATTTCATCTTCTCAAAAGAATTATGTTCACATATTACATATGTTGAATGGTTGGTTATATGTCCAATCATCATCATCGTATATTTTTTCTCACAACTGCAATATATGAAACTGATAATAATTCGCCCACACACACATAAAAGATATCGAAAGTAGAATCATCATTGTGCTGTGAACGAAAGTGAAACAAAAAAAAATCATCTGGATCCGGATCATAAAAGAAATATCCGATGACAAGAAAATTATGGTCACGATTTAACTGATGATGATGATAATGATGATAATGATGACGATCAATATAGATTTTTAACAACAAAAAACAGAGAAAATCAAAACAACAATCAACATAATAACGATGATGATTTTCATTTGATTGATCAATATTTTTTTCCATTTTACTTTGTCTTATCGGCGATAATCCAAAAACATAAATAAAATTGAAGAAAATAAAATGAATTTCAAATGGAAAAAAATTCATTCACAAAAAAAAATTGAATGGATGGTTCATTGGCTTCTGTGTAACCAATAACACTGCACACAAAGAAAACAGTTATATAATTTTGAAATGAAAGAAAAAGGAAAATCAAAATCGAAGAAGAAAAAAAATGGTAAGAAAGAATAAATTTAATCAAAATAATAAATGAAAAATCGAAACCTATCAACTGTAAAAGTATAATAGGATTTACAATCCCAATATCCAGATCCATATATCATCCAACAATCATCATCGTCATCAACAACAATTGAAATCATCAAACATCATACGATCCGATATTTAGACAAACTTTATTGTTACCATCATCATCATCATCATGATCGAAACCATCATCATCGTAACACATGTAAACCACCATCAACAATTATCGATAATTATTCTATGTCATTATTGTCGAGCAAAAAAAAACAAACAAACAAAACGAATGTAAACACATGTCATTCATTTTATATTTAAACACTAACCTTTCGATTTCATTCTCATTCATGGATGAATTGTATTTAAAAAATTAACCAAAATAATAATAATAATAATATATAATGATATAATTATAATAATTCACACTAAAAATGAAAAAAATGGATCATTCATCTTGATCTCCCTCAGATATGATTACATTTCTTTTTACTATCATAATATTTATAAATAGTTACTTAAACATAGATCAACCACCTGTCAAATATAATGATTAAACGAAAAAAGGGAGAAATATCTTTGAAACCAAGAGGAATTACATACAATTGCACCAAATTAATTTGGTAGATTGTTTGTTATTATCTAACATGACTATGATGAAGATTATCTATTAATGATAAGAATTGATATTTGAAAAAAAACTTTAAATTAAAACAAACAAACGTATTATTTATATGGATCAATTCTTTCAAATGGAAAAAAACCATGTTAAATATTTTTCTATATTGAAAATTAAGCTTATCCTTCAAAATAATGACAATGATGATGATTAGAAGAATTCTGTTGTTGTTGATCAACAATTGAAAAATCTTTTGTGGTTATTGTTTGTGGTCATCATCATCTTCAGCCAACATCATTTTCAATGACAAGTCGAACCTCAAATTGCTATAGTAAAAAAAGTGTACCCGATGATGATGATACGGGTAGCAGATATTTTTCTTTTCAATATAAAATGATGATATTTTCTATCGTTATGAATAATGATTGATTGAAGAATTTGATGATGATTATTATTATTTATATGAATAATGGATATGTTATTGTCGTTTTTTTTCTCCCCGCTTGTAAACAGAATGTATAAAAAAAAACTATGACAGTTATTATGGTGGTCACCATTTGAATGATCTAAAAATTATCATCATCATCATCATCATTACCACCATTACCATCATCATCATTACCATAATCATCGTTTAGATTATAATTGACCATGATAAAAGCGTTGACAATGGAAGATGATGATGATGATGGATAGTTGAATCGTTATTTTCAATCATTTTGTGAGCACAAAAATGAAAAGAACAGATTCATTTTATTTCATCTTTTTTTTGTAGTAAACAAATCGACGAGAAAAGAAAAAAAATATATAAATACCTGAAAACAAACTTATTATGAAAATTCTTTTAGATAAAAAATTTTCATAAAATGATGCAACGAAAAAAAAGCAACGGGCAACATCAACAACAACAAAAATCGACAATCGTCATCACTATATAATGATGGTCGGTTATAATAACAATTCTCTCCTTTCTTTTAGAAAAAAAATCACAATGTAAAACAGATCAAGGACAGAAAAACAAATACAATCAAACAAACACAAGTTGTATTATTAATGATGAATGATGAGAACAAAATGAATGAATGAATACATTGAAGAAACAGATACATTTGTCATTTTGTTTTTTATTTTTATCGTTGTTGAAATATGTTATGGGAAACACAAAATTTAATTTTAAATAAATAATGAGAAAAAAATTGATGCTATGATGATGATTATTGGAATAGGGATCATGATCTCAATTTTTTTCCATGATGATGATTATGATGAATATGATGATAATGAAAAAAAATCACATTGATTATGACAAATTTTTCATATGTACCATATATTCAATAATTCAAGGTAATTTCGTTATTCACAATCAATGAACTTACAATGATGTTATTGATTTGTTAAAGTAAAAAAAAACAATATTTGCACAAACACACACATACAAAACACAGACACAAAATCGTAAAAAAATAAATAAAACAGATGAAATCCTTTATTCTTTTAATCTATCATTTTTTTCTGGTTGTTTCGAAATCAAGCACCGTCATCGTATTCAATTCATATTAATATCGATAGTTCATATGATTTGAAAAATTTCTGGATTTTGTTGCATATGGTATCCTTTCTTTTGTTTGTCAGTTTGCTTGTTTGTATGACGAATAATGACATCCAAAAATAACATCTAAAGAGATAGATAGAGAAAGAAAAAAAATCATGTAGTTATCGTATATTGTTTGAAACATAAAATGTTAAAATTAAAAATTGAATTAAATGATATTGAATCAGGATGCTTGTTTAATCAAATCAACGTGTACATGTTTTATCTGTTTTTTCTTTTAATAATATATGATTGTTGGACACGCACGAATGTTTTTGTTTTCTGTTTTGTTTTGCGATGAACACAATCTTCTTTTTTTTTGACAAAACACAGAAGAAAAAATCAATTTTTTGCAATTCAAAAATCACTCGAAAATTTTTGCAAAAATTAATACCAAAAAGTTGAAAAAATAATGAAGAATAAGGGGAAAAAATTATCATCGATTGATGATAATTACTATTACAATTAGTATGAGGTTTGTTTTGTTATTGTTTCATTCAATCATTTTGTCGATCATCATTATCGTTAAAATATAATTCATTTTTTTTCGATTTCGAAGGTGAAAGTATGTTATTTGTTTTGGTTGGAAGATTTTCCGTTATTGAATGATGATGATGATGCCTAATGATCCATCCAATGATAATAATTGTCAGTAATTGTTAATGGTGGTGATGATAATGGTGATGGTGGTTTTTGTCGGAGAAAACAAAAAGAAGAATGCCAAATAAAATTCATTTTTTGAGTTTTCGTTGTTATTGTCGCTGTTATTATTGATGACACCGACGACGACGACGAAAACAACAACAACAACTATGGTGATGATAATTGACAAAAGAAAAATATGTGGTCGTTTTTTCAATTACAAATCAACTTGTTTAGTCGATTGACATTTTTTTCTGGCTTGATGACATCATGCAATTATTATTGTTGTTGTTGAAACACCAAATATCATAAAAGAATTTCCAGGTAACGATAGGTAATTATTTTCTGTCATCAATGTAGTTGTCGTTTTCATCAGTTTTTTTCAAATATCCATAATGATTCACCTGGATACAAGATTTTTTTTCTTACTCTTCAAATTCTTGCATCCAATGTGATAATGATCTTCATACGTGTAAAGTGTTTAACACACAACAACAACAACAACAACAACAACAACAAACAAATTCAAAAGCAACGAACACAAGAAAAAACAAATTCAAAGAATATAATTTACCTTATATTTTTTTAAAATTATCATTGACTATTCTTGCGTATATTCACCACATTCTTAATTTGATGATGATGATGATGATTGTTGTTGTTGGGATCAAAAAATAACCAATCATCCGACAACAACACGACAATCACATGTGTTTGTATCTGGCAGTGGTTTCTTCTTTTTCATCTTCTTCAAATCTCACGATTGATCCGATTCATTGTCGCTAGTCACTTTTTAGTTGTACGAACCACTTGTTGTGTTTTGATTTGTGGCGGCAGCATTCTCTAAACACAAAAAATCATATTAAAAAACAACAATGCTTGAAAAAAAATTTGCCCCGACGAGGACGATGATGATCAACAAATTGTAGTGGTATAATTTTTATTATCATCAAAATCTACCATACGACCGATAACCGCCACTATTCAAAAAACATTACAGGTGATTTTTTTCTTGTTTTTTTTTGGAAAATGAACAGGTAACCATTGAATAATAAAATGCTAGTTCCTAACAAACTAACAAATAAAACTGTGAATGAATGAATTTCGTGAAAAAAATGAAGCCAGACCATTTTCATTTCATGATAATGCTGTATATATGTGGTAACTCCCTTTTGTCATTAAAATAGGTGGAGTTTTTTTCTAGCTAGCTAGTTTTCCGTTCTTTATTTCTTTATCTTTTGGAATAATGCAGAAAAAAAGTGTTGCCACTACTTGTTGATTATAAAAAGTGGCATGATGACCCGAGGACACCACCACTATTACAACAATAACAACAACAAAAAACGAGAAAAACACATTCGGACTGCCCGAATATTTTATTTTATTTTATAACAAACAGCCGGGAAAGAACTGAGCAATGATCGAAGAAATTTTTTTTCTGGAAAAAAATGTCGACAAACAAGTCTTTGAAAAGTAACAACAACAAACACAAACATACAACAGGAATTTTAGATGTAAGAGAATATATAAAAGAACAACATAAGTTGAAAGAAAAATGTGTTGAACTTTGATTCATATAACATGCATGGAGAACAATAATAATAATGATGATGCTGATGAATATATGAATATGATATATACATCCATACATCCATTAGGGCATCATGTAATTTTTTTATATAAAAAAATGTTTTAGTATATCATCAGTTGTCTTTGTTTTGTGGATGATTCAAAAATCAAATGAATTTCACCTTTCATAATGATGATGATGATCATGATCAAAATGATGTGAATGTATATAAAATGTTTTTACATTATTATTATCATTGCATAATAATAACTATCATTCATTGTTGTCATTGAATTTGTCATCATTCCGGTCATATCGTATATATGAATGATGGAGTGTTGATGGTCATTTCCACAAAAAAAATTTCCAGAAAAAAACTACTTTTTTTTTGTTTTCCTGTTATACATTCGAAATTCTGATCAAAGGTTGACAAAATAATGATTACACTCAGTACTTTTTTTTCGGTTGACATTCGCTAACCGGATACAGAAAAATAATCATAACTGATTGGATTTTTTCTTATCGAAAAAAGATCAATCTGATAATCGATTTTTTTCTTGTTGTTGTTTTTTTTATTGATCAATTCAATTTTGAATGATTATTATGTTTATAATATCATAAAAATATATGACGGAAATCAAATTAGAAATCTTGATAGATATTTTTTGTTTCAATTAATTTGATGTGATGATGATGATGATGATAAAGAATTGAATCATTTCATCATCATCAATCATTTTCTTTATTTGATATAAATTAACTAAATCATTATTGATAATTCGATCACTATCCGTCGGATTAAATATCATAATCGAAAGGATTGTTTTTGTTTGTTCGCCATTGAAAATGATTGAGAACACGAGATTTTTGAAAAAATCATTTTATTGAACAAAATAAATACGGAAAAAAAATTCAAGGGAATCAGTTCTTTGTTCGTTTTATGACACAAAAATGTTTTTTTGATTATATCAAATAAAAAATAAATGGATAAAGTTCAAAAAAACAAAATTAAACAAAATGGACAATATATTATTGGAAAAATAAGTTCAGTTTTTTGAAGTTATAAAAAAACATTTAAATGACGATGATAAATCTTAAACTTTAAACATTCCTCCATGTCCTGGCACGATATAATCGGCGATCGATAATATATAATCACGATTGATTCGTTGTGCGGTTGGATTCATTGATCCAGCATCAATCCATAATTGTTCATTCTTCAAATCGGCATATGATTCAAATAAATCACCAACAATGGCCACAGTACCTAATCGTTCAACATTATGACAGATTACACTAACATCGTTATGCATGTGGCCTGGAGTTGATATCAAATCAACGTTTTCGGTTAACTGTAGTGATCGTTGTCCGCGAAAAATATCAAATTCAAAATAATCACCGGAAGATCTTTGATCACCAACTATTTGCGCTGCATTTGGGAAAAGATTCAGATTACCAATATGATCTGTATGTAGATGTGTACCAATAACCATGCTAATATCATCAGTTGTCATGTGATTATTTTGTAAAAGTTTAATCAATTCATCTCGAGCCCATGGACCTAATGTATCAACAATAATATTCTGTCCATTATTCAATCGAATCAATGTCGATGAACCATTGGCTAACATTGAATTTGGTTTTGTATGCCAACGGCTATAACCATCTTGTAACACAATCACCTGATTTGACATTGTTGTTCGAAAAAAAAATGATGCAAAAAAATCATTCTTATTCAACAACTGATATTTGGAAAAAACACACTTTAAAGTGCCATCTATAGAACAATAAAGGAATTTTTCAGAGAAAAATTTTATTTGAATTTTTTTTTACAAGAACATATTACACATTGAATCACAAAATGAAATCAAAATAAACGAAAAAAAGTACACACTCTTTTTAAACACACGTACACACACAAGACACAAACAAAACGAAATAAATTACGCTAATATGATTAAACAGGTATCATAAATGCCAAAACAAAATTTAAGAAAAAACAAAATACGATATCCAAAAAGAAAAATTATATAATGATATCCATATTAAAAAAAAACAAATTTCAAATGTATTTTTTCGTCTTTATCGACAGATCTTCTTTTCTGAATGGTGTCCATATCATTCATTCATTTGTTTGAAAAAAATATACAGGAAAAAAAATGTTAACAAATTTGGAATGTGAATGTGTGTGTGTGCGTCGATTTCTGATTGAATCAATATTCTTACAATACACTATTTGGTATATCCAAAACATTCGAATAAAAAAAATGTTTTTTTTTAGTTTTTTTCTGATTTGTTTTGAAATGAAATTCAAAGAATATTTTTATATAGAATCCTAATGGTCGATTTAATGGGTAGAAATTTATTTATTTTTCATATATGTGAATGAGTAAAAGAGAGAAGAGTGTAATGCATGTGAATATTACTAAATAGCAGTATCGATGAATTGGAATATATTTTTTTCGAAAAATGTAGTAGTAGATAAGAATAAAGAATATTTTAGTATCCAATTAATGATGATGTTTGATAAACAATATTTGAGGGTTATTCGAATTATTAATCATCATGGTGAATTATATGTCAAAATATTATACCCCGATCCTTGATTCTGTAATAGATAATATAAACGTTTTTCCACTGCTTCACGATATCTATTCAATATGTAACGATCATCATTACTATTGATCTGTTGACTTAGGCTATGTAACAGAATCTGTGCTGTTTGATAACGTTTGAAACTCTGTGAAATTCAAAAAGAGAAAATTAAAGATTTATAAATTATCAGAAAAAATATTTACCTCTTCACGTGAACCGATCAATTCATCGACGGCACCTGATCGACACATTTTCAATGCATATTCATAGATGATTTTATCGGCCGAAATGTTGTCCAATGTTTTCAGCAATGATTTATTTTCATCCCGTAAATTATTACATAGGTCTAAACATTTATGATATTTATCTTTCATTATTTTCAACACTAGAAAAAAAGAAATTTTTATTTAAAAAAGGGGATCAATATGATTTGAAAGAAAATATTACCATTCCGAACATTATTCGACGTACAAAGACGTTTATCGCTAATTTCTTTTTGCGACAATTTTAATGCTGATGATAAGAGCTGTAAGCATCGAAAATATAGAACGAAATGTTCTTTGTTTTTCTGCTCTTCATCGAGTAGCTATATTTATGATGAAAAAATTGAAATGATTAGGATGGGAGTTATAAACAGAAAAATTTCTATTGTCAGCTTACCTCATTTGACGTAGTTGATTCGGATAACACAGCAATTGGATTAGATATGTCATTGACTAATTCAAATATTGAATCAACCAAAGCCAATACAAAGTTCAGTTTAGCTAATGTTTCATTGTGATGTTTGTCAAGTAAGGTCTCTTCGGACAATACGGGTGGTTCGAATGTGATGGCTGAATCTTTAACATATGGAAACATACGCGAACGAAACGAAGTAGATGAAGGTGATGGTGGTGAATGCATCATTTGACTTGCACTAGGACAACATGGATATAAATGTTGATGTGCACCAGTAGATGGATGATGTGGATGATGATTCAATGGATAATAAGGATGTACAGTAGTTGATGATTGAAAATGATGACGATGAACTAATTTATTGTTATCTGGACCTTGTGCTTGTGGTTGAACGGCTGTCATTCCACAAAAATGTCCAGGACCAGCCGGGCAATATGTTTGTGGATGACCGTGTGGATGGTGATGATAATGTTGGGGATAATGTGGATAATTTTGTTGTTGCTGAATATTCAATGCACGTGTTGATCCATAATAATCTTTGGCTAACGACGATGATGATGAATGTTGGATAGTTTTCATTAGGCTATCATTATTATTAGCTGGTAAATGCGAACTAATCGATGGTTCCGTTTTACTATGACGAAGATTCGAATGTTGAGATGATTTGGGTGATATATTTTGCATTGTATATCGTTCCGGTGATCCATGATGATATTGTTGTTGATGATGATGATGTGGATGATGATTGGCCATCGAACCATAATGATAGCCGGATAGATTTGAATAATTTGATGTAGGACTGAAAATAAAACAATAAATAAATTATTCACAAAAAATACATTGTATTAGAATACATACTAATTAAAATATGATGGTGAAATTGCTTGAGGAAATTGTTGTTGTTGTTGCGGATTTAGATGAGGTATACTAAGACGACGAGATCGATGATAACTACTATTATTTCCAGAATTCATCTGCATGAAACCCGATCCGGGTGATTGGGTTGGACTTGATCCAAGTACAAAATTCACCGGTGGAGACATTTGACTAACATCAGTGGTTAATATATGTCGAGAAGAGCCGCCACGAGAACTAGCACTTTCAACACTCGAACCAATCGATGATGACGAATCATTTCGTTTGAGATTCAATGTATTTGGTGGTGAACAGGTTGGCTTTTGCGTGTTTGATGATTGTCTACGCTGTTGATTATTATTATTATTAACAATATTCTGCGGTGGTGTTCGTGGAGGACTTTGACTAGCCATCGATGATTTACCATTTCCACCGCCACCACTAGTCGACTCGGAATCACTTTCATGTATGACGCCAATGGAACTTGAATTAGAACCACTTGAACGCTGTATCTGTTCATAAGCGGCACGTTGTGTTGGTACAGGAACCGGTTCAGGCATGGCATATGAAACCAATGGTCTCAATGTACGATTTAATATTCTTTGAGAAAGACTAGATTCTGCTGCCGTTGTCATGGTTCCTGTAACAGCATTTGGAATTTGTTGGGGCACAATCGTTGCAACAACATCTTCATTTATCATAACAAAATCATCGACATCACTTGTTTCACCGCTATTCGGTGATTGACGATTTTTATTGCTATTTGTATTCTCTTTCTTTTCCGATTCGATATTTGTTTTTAAATTTTTCATTTGGTTAGAACTAGACGATCCTCCCTTGTTGATATTAGCCAATTTATTCTCCTCTTTTAAACGATTTACCCGAGAATTTTGATGCTGTTTCATATAATTAGGTTTAATATTTTCTTGATTGAATTTTGAATTTTTATTATCACAATATGTCATCATTGGAGGCAAATTAATATCTTCGTTTAGGAATGGATGACAAAAAAATTCTTCAAAATCCATACGATCTTTGGCATTTCGTCTTAGTAAACGAGTGAGAAGATCGGCCAATAGGGGTGAAGTGCTTTTGGGTATCCTAATGGAATTTGAACAATGATGAAAAAAACAATTTTTTAAATAAGGAAATTTTATTTGCAACATGATTTTGTAATATATATTGCATCAATATAAATTGATTAGAAAATTTGATATAATTCGAATACATCCGATTGATTTGAATCAAAATGCGAAAAATGAATAAATAAATAATTTTGACAGATGGAATCAAATCAAATCAAAACATTGGTATTTTTCCCTTCATTTTTTATGTCTATCTTATTTTCTAAATATATATTATTTATCGATAAACTGACATTGAACCGTTTTTAACATCAATGTTGTTTTTGTTGTTGTTATTGTTGTCATCGTCGTGGTGTTTATCCTCGATTCGATTCAATTGATAATTCATTCAACCGAGAAAACAAGCTAACTCGTTAACTTGTTGCTAAGTGATTATTTTTATACATATTTCTATAAATCAAAAAAAAATGTTCAACGTTCAGAATAGAGACAAACATGTTTTGTCTAAACATGGAAAAGCAACAACAACAACAACAACAACAATGATAATGCTGATAATATAGGAGGAAAAAAATGGGAAAAAACAAACACTTACATTGGAGCTAAATTTGGTGTCGATTCATAATAATGTCGTAATTCTTGAGGTGTGTTTGCCTTGAATGGTGCCTGTCCAGTTAAACATTGATAGATAATTGTTGCGATCGACCATAGGTCAGCTTTTGCACCATATCTTTGTGACATTATCACTATTTGAAATAATAAATTTAAAAAGAAGAATTAAAGGATATAGGGAATGTCCATAAAATTTGTATTTGTCATTTATTTACATTTGAAATTTTAAATTTAGATAAATCTATCAAGAAATTTCACAATATAATACTATTGCCCTGTTTATCATATGTACATGCATATTCAACTGATCAACACAACGATAAAAAAAATTAGTGGAAAAAAAACCGAAGGAAATAAAATCTAATCTAATGCTATAATGTCATTTACGTCGATCATAGCATCATTTCCATTATTATTATTGTTTATTCCCCACGATGATGATGATTTTTTTTTGGCTTCGATTCAAATCAAAAGCAAGACAATGTACGAAAAATAAAAGCAATGATAATCATATGAATTGAATTGATGTATGTCATTGAAACTTGATTAAAAGATTGCATCATCATCATCATCATTCTATTCGTCTTTAAATAAATTTGTTTTCAAAAAAAATGATGCAAACTAAAGAATTCAATGTCATCATTCTGAAAAGTCAATATCATTTGTAATAATGTATCTGTATTGTGTATGTCATCGAGAACATTTCTTCTCTATTCTGTTTGTAAACTATGATGAAATCATTTCCTTACATCTTATGAATTTCGAAAAAAAACCTAAACCCAAATTATTCGGAATCAAAATGATTATTTTTTTTCATCTCTATCGTTTTTCCTGTTCATAACGACAAAAATCAAAATCAAGCTTAACATTGTTCTAGAGAATTAATATGAAATCTAGAAACTAAACTAAACATTGACATAAAGAGTACATGGCCAATATTGTTAATAAATTATGATGATCACATCGAATTGCATGATTTAAAATATAATAAAACACACACACACCAACAAACAAGCATATAAATATTAATACCTTCTGGAGCCATATACATTGGTGAACCACAAAGTGTAGCTGCCATGACACCTTCACCAAGAAATCGTGCAAAACCAAAATCGGCAATCTTCAATTGTATTTGTGTCGGGGGTGGCATACCACCATCATCATCAGATTGATAACAAAGTAAAATGTTCTATAAACAAAATAATAATAATAATAAAGAGGTTATTAGGCAGATGGAAATCGATATTGTAAACAAAATAAAGAATGGCATAAATCATTTAAAAGTTTTCCTATTCTTTTTTATATGCTGTATTGTTTTATTACCGGATTCATTTCATTGTAAATTATAGTAATAATCGATATATTGTCAAAATTAAGGAAAAAAAATCTAAAAGTTTCAACTAAATTAACTAACTATATGTAATATTATTTAACAAAAAACAAATGTAATAAGATAAAATAAGAATAGTAAGAAAACAAAAAACAACAAACCTGAGGCTTGAGATCACGATGGACAACGCCTTTAGCATTCAATGCTTTCATCGCGGCAGCTATGGAAAATACAAAAGAAAAAAAAACCAATCGATTAAATTAGGAAATTTTCATTGAAGGATTAGAATGTATATAAAGAAAACGAAATAAAATATTATAATTTAGATAAGATTATTTTAAAAATTTACCTATTTGTCGTAAAAATACACGAATAGTAGTCTCGGATAATGTTCGTTTAGCTTTAGAAAATAAATAAAAAAACGATGAAAAAATTTTGAATTAAATTTTTAAAAAAATACTTACTTGCATTAAGATAATCGGCCAAATCACCACCATTACAATATTCCATAACCAGATAAACATATTGTGTAGTTTCTTTACAATCCAATAGACAGACAACATTTTCATGATGTAATTCAGTTAATTCCTGTAGAATTTTTATTTCTTTTTTCAATAAATTTTGTGAACGTGAAAGATTTTTCTTGGTTATTCGTTTGATGGCAACTTCTTTTTTAGGATTCTAAAATAATATCAACAAAAAAACAAAACAAAAAAAAAGAAAGAGAAAATTTGATGATGAAATCGTATAGATTAATTTCAATATAATCGTATTGATTGACAAAAAAAAGGATTGTATGTTATTCAATCAAATCATGAAATCCGATATATCAATGAAATTGATTTTAATCAATACATCGATAGATTTGATATGTATGTAGTACAGATTATATGTACTTTTCTCCATTTCGAAGCTTATCAATCTATTTTTAGAGTGTAATTATTTGAGATTTTTATTTTAGCATAGTTATATGAATCCTCATTTATATATCTTCCTTATTGTGATTATCCAATTTGAATGGAAAAAAATCAGGATACAAACACACATAACCTAATATAGACTATCAATCGAATTTCAATAATCATCATTAATGAACATCACGAGAATAAAAAACCCAAAGAGAAAAAATGAACAAAAGAAGCACGCGTTCGACAATACCAGAAAAAAAATTACTGAATCACATGCCTTCCATTTTTGACATACAGGATTATTATATGATGGATTGATGGTGTAACGAACCAGAATGTTTTATCATCAATTTTTTTCTCTAATTCATCATAATTTATCACTAAATTATCGTTTTTACTTTTAAGTTTTATCTATCAACAATAATCATTCGGCAGACATCAATTGATTGTTAAAATAGAAGAAAAAATGTCGTTAAATATTTAAAACCGGTTGTAATCCAGTTGTTGATGTAGTAGAAAAAAAGACTTTGAATAAAAAAAAATAAGTTTGAATTGAATGAATGAATTTACAATATAAAAAAATGCTCCAAATTTCAAGTGTTTAATGTTGCTAAATAAATTATCTCAAACAAGGCCTATTATGACGAAATCATAAAAAAATTATCATCACTTATTGATTGATTATCAGTTAAACTACTGTACAAAAATTTTTTGATATTTCTCCCATCATAAAAACCAACATGTGAGGTTCACATGTTTTTTTCAAAATGAATGTCTTGTATAATATTGATAATTTTTTTTTTGAATCAGACACAAAACGATAACAATCAGATTGAATTTGAGAGATGAGAGTACAAAATGTACATATTTATATGAAATAATTTTTTCCTGTTTATGAAACATGGACGGAAACCTATTAAACTAGAAAACTGATGGAAATTACATTCAACTAGAAGAGAATATGACGTTTTGTTTTTCAATAATCCATGACCGATCACATTGAATTGCACGTGTTTTTCAGGTGCACATGCTGTTTTTATCTCTCACGAGAAATTATTACGACAACATAAACAAAAAGAAAACTTGACAAATATAAAGCCATAAACGGGTGGAAAAAAATCCGTTGACAAATTTATGGATAAACAATAATTTTAATTTGAATGTCGTAGTCATTGAAAATGAATATAATCATAAATTTTGATAGAGCCATCAAATGACTGCTTTATTCTATAGATATGAATGAATCAAATAATGTAATCACAGATGACCCTTTCATTACATCGATTCTAAACATAGCTTCAAATAAATAGATCAATCAAAATATGGTGAACAATTTTTTATTTGTTGTAAAAGGGAAATAAACCCGTTACGAATCTAATGGATTCGACCCAGATATGCCAAAAATACGCAACATAAATAAGTCATATGAAATGTAGGCTGACACAAACATCATCATTTTCTTTTGCTTCTTTTTTTCCAAAAAATTTCTGTTTTCAAATAATAACAATATCGTCAATCACAAATACACATGGCGCCAAAAGTAACCAAGAAAAAAATAAGGAAAATAAATGATGCTATGTTTGCCAAAAGCTAAATTCTCATCTATATCGAGTTATACAATCAAATACTATTACACCACTAGTATCACATCTTGACTATCATCACTACCACCACTAGATCAACATGTTTAAATTATTATTACTATAATAATGATGATTAAAGAAAAAACTCTTTCGATTCACATAAGACTGAAATATAGGAAATATAAAGTGCGTAGATTCAATTTTCTAATCCCTGACATAAAAAAAAATTCACATAAATCAAATCATCATCATCATCAAATGAGTAACATACGGAAGAATCACATGCACATTAAAACGAAATTGATTTATCAAATCACCCTTTTTTTCGTTATGAACTAACTCTTTTTTTTGAAGTTCACATGATATTCGATAATATTCTTTTTTTCAAAACTTATGAAATAATGAAAAGGCTATTAACTTTTGAGTTTCCTTACATGCGTGAATTCAAACAACAAAGAAATAGGCGTGTTATTTATTTATTTTTATTTTTTTTTTGTTGACTTCGTAATTATTTCCTTTTTCCTTTATTCATTAATATTGATAATTTTTTACAATTCCAAAATTACACACCCGCGCGAATAACATTTTGTAATTTTTATTAAAGAAAGTTTCATTATTTGATAGAAAGAAATGATAATAAATATTATTCATAATGTGATGTTCATTCTACTTTTTTTTTATTAAATCGAATTTCTGAATACAAAGAAAATTTCAAATAAGAAATTCGTTAGTCTATCTTTATCTGTAAAGAAAATAAATAACAAATATACACATGGAACAAGTCCAATTAAGGTAAACGAAGGTGAATATAGTTTTTTTTGAAAAGGGAGAAAAATATTGAAAAATATAATTTATATAAATGTGAATTTGATGAAGGATTCAATCATCAAAAAAAAGTACAAAATTCAGTTTTCACATAGAGTTTGTAAAACTTTCGTTTATTTGATATTGTATTTCATTTTATTTCAATGAAAATAGACAAAAAAAAGTGAAATGATTTTAAGAATAATTGATTTTTTTTCATCGTCGAAAGGATTACATTCTGAATTATCCAATGCGTGTGTGTGTGTGTGTGTAAAAGAACAAAGACGAATTTAGATTTGAAATTTTCAAACTCATTGTTTGACATTCATCATCATGCCTTACATAAAAAATACATACATAAAGACAGGAATAAACTGGTCTATACAAGTACAATTATTCTGTTCAATATTTTTATTTTTATTTACAAAAAAATCATCTGATGTACACACCTATCATATACAATTCAACAAAACACGCACACACACTTATACATGTGTGTCAACTCTTTTTTTTTCATTGTTGTGGTGGTTATAACTTTATTTCCATTTCCAATAAGATTTAGGCGCCATGTGATTATTTTTAGGAAGAAAAAGAAATAATGAAAAAAAAGAGAGAAAAAAAATCGATGCATGAATGGATCCATCCATGTTCTTATGCACATACATTTAGTGTGTGTGTCTTTGCACTTGTTGCTTATGACGAATAATAATAATAATGATCATCATCATCATCATTATTATGGAAGTTTCACCTTGAAAACAAAATACATTTGCCTGGCGTTGTTGTTCTCTTTTCACATTACTTTTTCTTTCGTCTTGTCTTTCGTTGTAAAAAAACACACACACTATACAAACACACTATTCTTTGGATAGATTTTTTCTGTGCTTTTCAAATTTTTGAAAAAAAAATGTAATAATAATATTAATTCATGAAAAAAAGAAGAAAAAAATTAAAAATCATCATGTGCATCTGAACAGAAATGTACTTTTTTTTGTTGAGTGTGTAAATGAATTGCATATTATAAAGACACACACACACATAGACAATTGATCGTTTATCATTAAAAAAAATCCGTGTTAATCATTCTATGATGATGAGGATGATGATGAGGGTTTTAAAAAAATTTATGAATTCCAAATGAATAATTATCAAGGATAAATAAATGGTCATAATAAGCGTTTTAGAATCTTTGATTTGATCAAACAAAAAAAAATTGACATCATCAAATTCATTTTATCGATCGATCGAAGAATTTGTTTTCTCTACCATATCAAACAGGATCTGTATTAAAGTTTAAACAAATCATTCATCATTGTTGTATGATTGATGGAAGGACATTTTTTTCGCCAAAAAAAACAATTCAAATTTCCATTTCAACTTTTATTTGTTGTCAACTGTAAACAACAAACAAATTCAAAAATTTTCTATTTACGGGATTTTTTTTCATGTAGAATAACAATGGACAAAAAAAGAAAAGAAAACATATCCATGGAAAAAAGGGCAAAAACGAAAAAAAAGAGACATATGTCAGCGTTAAATAATTCAAAAAAAAAAAAAATCCTTTTCACCTTTTCGCTCCAATATATTGCTATTTTTTCGCACACACAAACACAGAAGAAAACTCCTTCAGTTTTTCAATGATAATTACAAGTGAAAAAAAAATTTTAGAAAAACAAATCTTTCATGCTTCTTTAATGCTACCAAAATGATGGCCATCATATGAACATTTTATTAAATGGACATTTTGTTGATTTTTGTTTGTCGTTTTTTTTGACTGTTTGGTTGTTGTCATATATTCAGGTAAGATTGCCAAAAAAAAATGTTTATAGAAAACTACAATAAATAACAAGTTATTGTAATCAGAATAACTTGAACTAACAAATGAAATAAATAAAATGGTGACCCTAACAAAATCTATCGACCATTCAAACAAGCCATTTAAACAACGTTAAATCCTTCAAGATAAGAAAAATGGTAATCATCATCATTATCATTATCATTATCATTATTTGAATTTATCAAAAGATTCAAGTTCGAGGAAACGAAAAGAAATAATAAAAAAATAAGAAGAAATGCATCATGAATTTTGCTATTCAACGATTTCATTACATTGAAAATCGTGTATAATTTCTGGTTTCTTTCATCTTTCTACACATTTTTCTCTCTCACTATCCATCTTTCCTTGACCATAATCGATATTAATTTTATAATTGTAATAGATTCATAAATGAAAAGAAGAAAAGGGAAAAAAACCCTCGAAGCGATATCAATTACAATCACCACAATCATTATAATCGATTATTTTAATCATTATAATATATGACCTCAATGGAAAATATAAAAAAAAATTTAATGAAATTTATGTTTTGTTTGCTGGCCAGAATTCAATATTTAGAAAAATAAATGATAACCTTTGTAATAATAAGAAATTTAATGTGAACGAACTGAATCATCACCTAAAAAAACAACAATTTATCTATATAAATGAAATGTACAATGTTCATTATTCTCGTATATTATATAGCGATAATGATGAGCCAACATTCTATTGTAATTCTATCCATATTCATCTATAGAATTCAATTCTTTATACTATGAGTCATCGTACGAATCGTTAAATCATTACGGACAACAACACTAGGATCGCTATTGGTTAAATTAATAAAAATAATGTTAGTTTTTTCTTTGATTCTATTCATTCTTTCGAAAAAAAAACATTAACATATTTCATTTTTTCGATTCTCATACGATGATCAAACAAAAAAATTGAAAGAAAAATAATAATAATAATAATGATGAACAACAAAGTTTATTGCTCTCTATTTATACTCATTCATTATCCATCGGAACACGAAAACAAAAAAAAACAAAAGCCAAGAATTTTTATTTTGTTTTGGTTTAAATCCTAGATAATCAACAAACATAAAAATGATACATATCTAAACGATAGAAAAAAAAGGATATCATAGGATATGGTAGCCATAATCTTAATCAAGATAACATAAGTTGATGATGAATAAACAATAATTTCATAATGCGTCATAAAATTATTTATAATAATTATCAACTATTTACTAAAGTTGTTACAAAAATAGAGATGATTTTGCGTACGTGTGTGCGTTATTGTTGTTTTGTTTTTTTCAGAAAAAAAAATGAAAAATGCAATCATTACTTAATGTGTTAAACATGAAAGACATAGGGCAATTGCCAAAATGAATGTCAATGTCATTTAGATATCATAGCCCAATTATTATATAAATAATCAATCAACATTGTGGTCTAATATTGAAAATTTGAGCCAAAGAAAATATTGACCATTTATAAACACACACACACACGCCTACACAGTAAAATGTTAATGAAAAAATAAAAAACTTACATTTATAAAACGACCTTTATATACCACAGCAAATGCACCATGGCCAAGCATATCCTTATCATTATATTCAAATTGTCCAATTGTTTCCATTGTTAATGATGATTTTTTTGTCTTTTCTTCAGAAATTGATCAGTTGAGAAAAAAACAATTTATCGATTGATGATGATGATTTTTAATGTTGATTATTTGATGTATAAATTATCATTTGCAATATGGCCATGTCCATGTGTTTCACAAGAACAATTTACAACAAAAAAATACTATGCATAACACCGGAATAGCATGAGATGTTTATGTGTTTGTGTGTGTTTGGTGTGCAATAATCATGAGAATAACATCGAACAGACGATGATGATGATGATGATGATGACGATAATAATAATAATGATGATGATAATAATGTGAACGTCATCAAAACGTTTTTTTTTAATTTTTTGATCCAAATGTAAATTATTCAATAATGACGATGTTTATCATAATCATAATTAATTTTGTTTTGTTCATGGAATGATCGTCATTGAAATTTTCGGGCAAATTTGTTTATTTGTTTTAAATCAATGATATTGTTTAAAAATAGGACCAAGACTTTGAATAGTAAAGGCAAAAAGAGTTTTACAATTTGTCATCAACAAAATTTGTTTGTTTGGGGATTCTTGTTTTTTTTGTATTTATGGATCTATTTGTTGTTTGAAAATGTGTTTATATGTTTGACATTAATCAATCAATCAATATCCATAATTATGAGAATGTTTGTTGTTATATTAATGGTTGGATGACGATGGATGATGTTTGGTGATCGTGATTACATCGATTAAGGATAAAGTTTATTTTATTTTTATTTGTTTTTTTTAAATATGTTATTGTTGTTTATTAGAAAATCGTTGTTGTTGTTGTCATGCAGCATCCATAGTGATCATCAATGAGAAAAAAAAGGGTATCGAATGGTGAAATCTTGATGTTGTTGTTTTTTTTAGTACACAAAAAAATGATCAGTTCGTCTGAAATGGACATGAAAAAAATTGGGTAAACAGAGAGGGAGAAAAACAAATTTCAATTATAAATTCTCCTTAGAAACACTCAATCAAATAAATCAATGAATGATGATAAACAAACATCAACATCAAGTTGGTAACAAAAATTTAATGCAATGACGACATTATTTGAATGATAATAATTGTCACTTACCTATTTAGTGGATAAATCAATTGAATTCTTTTTTTTCATAATTATCAATTTTGATCAGAGAATAAAAGTTTGTGGATAAAAATCAATAGCATTTTATTGTATGGCAAATTTTATATGTTTTCAATGATAATGATGATCGATAGATTCAAATTAAAATTTTCTGTTGAAATTGATTCGAAATTTGAAAATTGAGATCAGAATCACAATGAAAAAAAAAGAAAACAAAATTTTGATTCTGTTTAAGTAATTTTATTTTTCTTCAGGAAATTTTTTCGCTAAATGCTTCGTATTTGGTGAATCAGGTGACAATTTTTTTTTGTTGAAATTATGATGACTTTTCGATAAGAGATGATTTATTTTCGTTGCTTATGATTTTGACAAGATTAGAATCGAGATCACAATTTTTTTTTGATGATGATGATGAGGATTATATGAGAATGAAAAAATTATCGTTGAGATTTTTTGATGAGCACAAAAAAATGAATATCACAATTTTTTTTTAAAATAATTATTATATTTGGAAAATCAGCAAATCGTTTTCGAACTCTATGGAGTTGTTATTGTTTAATCAAAGCTAAATTTTCGAAAATTTTTCAAACATTCAATTGGAAATCAACATTTTTTTTCAATTAATGTTATTGTCAATAACAAATCAAATAATGATTATGGTTAGATACAAATCAAATCAAAACAAAACAAACCAAAAAAAAAGGATCAATCCAATATGTATACAAAAATATTGAACGAAAACGCGTAGAAAATTTTTAAAATTTACGCTACGACGAATATAATACCAGAAATAAAAATAATTTCTTTTTTCGCATGATGATGATGTTGATGTTGATGTTGTTTAAATATACACACACACTAACCAAGTATGTGTGTCTATTTGGATTGTTGTTTCTTCCTTTTTTTTGCGATTTTGCTGCTTAACAATCAAATTGAATTCAACAACAACAAAAAAATCAAACTACAAAACCCAATATTATTACCACTACCAAAATGGATAAAAGAGCCAAAAAAAAAGTTTGTATACACAATGAATGCAGAACAAAAAATTATCCACAAAATAACAAAGCAGTCAACGAATTCAATTGAGAATGTGTGCTGAGGAGGATTCAGGATTCACTCAATCAACCAAATAAATTAAAAAACGAAATAATCATAATAAAAAAAAAAAGAAAATGATCCAACCAGCCAGCCATCGAAACCAATGGTAAACATACAGAAGAGTTTGTCATTATCATTTGTTGTTGTTGTTGTTGGGCTGTATGTTTGTATTAAAAAAAATGAATAAATGTTTTATTCACAAAAGATGATCAAAACAAAAAACAAAACAAAACAAAACAAAACAATGCGCATACGCATACAGATGTTTTATTAAATCTTTTTTTTCAATACACATTTCTTAACTGCTACAATTTTCATCCAAAAATGTACATGTATTTTAATCAATAAAAATAAAGGGTGTATTGTAACATGCTAACATCATCATATGTATTGGATACATCGATACTTCCATTAGATTTGTTTTTTTCTTTGTTGTAGATGCATATATTACAGGTAAATGAATAAATTTTGTATCAAAACAATAAATAATACGCATGCGTGTGTATCTTCTTTGTTTGTTGTCTCTATTTGATGCAAAATGTTGAAGAAAAGAAAAAATAAAAGAAGATTCTCTTTTTTTTACAATATATGTTTGTTGTGTTCCATTTTTTGTTGATGTTGTTGCAATTCAATTCTTTTCGCAATCATAATCAAACTAGAAATATTGATTAAAAATGCCTTAAGGGTCATGAAAAAAGGGTAGTGGTGGTGATGATAATGATGATGATTAAGAAAATGATGGTGATTGTGGCTATCAAGGTAATGATCCAGCCTTGATCATATGATTGATCAATTCATTTGATGATTCATGTTGGAAATTCTTTCATTCCAATAGCTAAAATAAAAGAAAAAATCATTGACAGTGACATTGACATTTAGAATTTTAATTGATGATTTGTAAATCAATGATTGTCAGAATACATGATCTTGATGCAATAGATTGGATCAGTAACAAATACAAATACTTTGCAAACGTCTTAGACAAATGGTCACCAATAATAATAAGGAAAACAAATTAATTAATTTTTTTTTAAATCTAATTATCATAAGATATTGTTGTCAAGTGATTGATGTTTTAGAATCTTGGATCAACAACATTGCAAATGTAATGAAACAAACAGATTATCTGGTCGATAAAATTTTCCATTAATTTTATTTTTTTTTTTTGCTCTTGTTTTATCATCATTCATTTTTCTCACGAGGTCGTAAACATTGCAGATGACGATGATTCATCGCAATCATCACATTGCGACATAGTCCATCTGATCGATACGTTCGAAAAAAAAGGTGATCAGTGATCATTCTCGAATTGATAATTGTCATTGAAATGAAAAAAAGCAACGAAAATTAATTCATTACGAATGTTTTTCCTGTTTGCGTTGTTGTTATTGTGTTAATTAATTAAGTCAATAAAAAAATTAAGAAATTAAAAAAAAATTCGGATAAAATCCAAGGTTTAATGGAATTTTTTTCCACCCGTTTCATCCAGTATAGAAAAGAAAAAAGGATATGTATACGAAACAAATCGATCAACATTTATTATCAATAACAATATTTTTTCTGTTAGCAACAATTACATTTCAAATAGGTTACATATTTATACAAATAATTTTTTTTATCGAAGTTATTGTCCTAAAATTCTATGATAAAAATAATAGTGGTAAAGATAATCGTTCCGTTTGTCTACATAATCAACAATGTTCATTAATTGAACGTAAACTTTGGATTATTTGTCGTTTATCGGATGGTACTAATCAAATGAAAAGGAAATTGATCAAAATTAGCAGCTTATTTTTTGACATAGTTTTCGAGTAAGATACATATAAAAAAAATGAAATTCTTTTCCATTCAATTTTAAATACACAGTCTTTATTTTCAGGTCATTCAGACTTTTTCTTCAATTTATGGCATTACAATGCATTACATTGCAATGGAAAATTACTAGTCTATTAATTTATTTGATAATTTATGGATTTTTTCATTTATCATCGTTAATTAATCAAGATAATTTGTACAAATTTCAAAAACATGTTATCAATTCAATTAAACAATATGAACGATTGACATTATACGAAGATCATTCGTGGCAATCAAAATTCTGGCAAACATTTATAATCAAATGTAATTTAAAATTGCACTGGATGATTTATTTTATAAATGTAATAACGTATATTTTAGTTTGTTGGTGTTTCAGTGAATATGTATCGAATACAATGCCAGAATTGATGAATCAATTCCTCGATTAGTTCAATTGTAAAATATTGATCATAACAATAATACGTCAAAATCGCAAGACTATATAACGTAGATATAAATGAATTAAATTAGAAATTAAATTTTTTCAAAAGGAATATATTAATTCACACTTACATTACATTCGAGTTTAATATTTTTTAAAGAATTATCACCAGCAATAATAGGTTGAAATTTCAATTTTTCAGCGCATCGTAAATATTCTTTAGCCGTATTTGCACCATAGTTATGTTGGTTCAATAATTCTTCAACTCGATCAAATAATTGCTTTTCGTTAAAAATTAATCTAGTTATTAATGTGAATCCACAATTCGAACATCTAATCTCGGTCGATTCTTGTCTATGTTCCAATGTCCATATTGCACGCCAACACAGCATACAAGTGATTGTGTATTGATTGTCCAACAATTCTTGCCATTCAAGTGTATCACTTTCATCCGGATAACAGCGGTCCATTTCGTTCAGCTCCTGCTTCAGAGGTAGAAGAAATTGTTCATAGTATTCAATCATTTCATCGTGATCGATAACCGGGCCATTTAATTCAATCCAAACATCATTCATCACTTGTTGAATCGAATCATTTTGATCACATTCGTCTAATTTAATTTTTCTAAATTGATTAAACAGATTAGCTCGCCTTTCCTCATTTCTAATGTGCCATTTGTTCAAACATCTCTATTGAAGGATTTAAATAAAAAATCAATTAATCAATTTCGAATAAAAACAATCAAAATACATCACGATAGTTGTTGAACCATTGCGGTGATGTCAATTGTTGTGGTTGTTGTTTAAATATTGATCGAAAATTTCGTTTTTTAGTACTAGATCTCGGTGTTCGTGAATTGATAGATTGATCATTAATTTTGTCAGGACTTGAAAAAAGATCGACCTCCATCATTGTTTTCGTTTCGGAAGTGAATACTTTTGAATTAAACAAAAAAAATGCTTATGACATCAAAAAATAACAATGCTGCATATGCAAAATTGAAGACCAAAGAGCATTAAAATAACTATAGTTTTTCATCCATCACCATCTGGTGTGCTTGATATGAAGATATTCCTGTTGAGTCGATTATCCAATTTTCAAGATTGTTGAAACAAAATTCTTACGAGTATTTTCGGCAAAAATGATTAAAGCTGTTATTATTGTTGGTGGCCCCCAAAAAGGTTTGTCCCAAATCATTATCAATCAAATTGAATGATAAAATTCATTTTAATTTAGGCACAAGATTTCGCCCATTATCGTTTAATTCTCCAAAACCATTGTTTCCGATTGCCGGTTTACCGATGATTGAACATTTGATTAAAGCATGTGTTCAAGTTCCAGAAATGAAAGAAATTCTATTGATCGGATTCTATCAACTAGATGATGCTTTTACCGAATTCATTCAATCTATGACATTAAAATATCAGATTAGTATTCGATATTTGCAAGAGTACACCCCATTAGGTACGGCTGGTGGTATCTATCATTTTCGTGATATGATCCGTTTGGGAGATCCAGACGCTGTATTTTTAATCAATAGTGATGTGTGTGGAAATTTTAATCTTGTTTCTATGTTGGATTTTCATCGACTTATTCCACAACCTGATAAATTGATTACAATCATGGCCACAGAAGCTACACGTCAGCAATCACTTGAGTATGGTTAGTGATAATATTCCATGTTTACAACCAAACTTTTTAAATATTTTTATTATTATTTTTGCAATACATAGGATGTATAGTTGAAGATCCAAATACGCATGAAATGATGCATTATGTAGAAAAACCTGAATCATTCGTCAGTACGACTATTAATTGTGGTGTATACATATTTTCAACCGAACTATTGAATTATCTATCATCGGTTTTCAAAGAGAAACATGAATCAAATATGAATGATGTTGATATTTTAAATTTTGATACAACATCAATGAATCGCGTTCATTCGGATGCCATTAGTTTGGAATATGATGTTTTCAAACGTTTATTTGAATCGAAAAAAATTTACATATTTCACCAGAAAGAGCATTTCTGGTGGAGTCCAATAAAAACACCCGGTTCAGCTCTCTATGCCAATCGTCATTATCTTTTGACATATCGAAAATTTAATCCGGAATTATTGAGTTCAACCAAACCGGGTGGAAATGGTCCTACAATTATTGGTGATGTTTATATCGATCCAACAGCTGTTATCGATTCAACAGCGACGGTAATTGGAATTGAAATCAAATCAATATCGTTAATTTATCATGGTTGTTTTTTTATCTTATAGATAGGTCCAAACGTTAGCATTAGTGAAGGTGTCAAAATTGGTGCCGGTGTTCGAGTAAAAGAATCTATTATTTTGAAAAATGTAACCGTTAAAAATCATTCATTGATTATGTATTCCGTGCTTGGATGGAATTGTGCCATCGGTACATGGTCTCGTGTAGAAGGAACACCCTGTGATCCGAATCCTAATCGTGCCTATTCAAAAATGGAAAACCTGCCATTGTTTGATTGCAATGGAAAACTTAATCCGTTGATTACGGTTTTAGGTTGTAATGTACGAGTAACATCGGAAATTATCATATTAAATTCGGTTGTATTACCGTACAAAGAAATTAACCGAAGTTTTAAAAATGAAATTATTTTGTAAAAAAATTTTTAATATTTTAATTTGTTGATCATGATTTTTCTCAAACAAAATTTTATTAAAATGACTGCTGATTTTTTTTTGTGTGAATCCGAAGAAAAAACTCATTGAATTTGACAAACTTGACAAAAAAAAATCGATTTATTTCCTGTTTTATTGTATCACCAGTTTAATCGTTCGATTCAGATCACCTGTCACAATCGATGATG
Organism: Dermatophagoides pteronyssinus; assembly: GCF_027571235.1. NCBI lineage: Eukaryota > Metazoa > Arthropoda > Arachnida > Sarcoptiformes > Pyroglyphidae > Dermatophagoides > Dermatophagoides pteronyssinus. The sequence goes on along the minus strand of NW_027461550.1, from coordinate 360,176 downwards.
TTCATTCATTTGTTGATGATGATCAATTGTGTGCGATCATTATCATTTTGTTATTATAGATCATTTCATATTATGATTTGGTATATCCTATCAACAACAACAACAAAAATCCTACATTAAAAGCCTATAAATGTAATGCTTAACTTTTTTTGTTTTGTTTTGTACGATTTAAAGAATCTTTTGTATCGTTAATGATGAAAAAAAAGTAGAGAAAGACTAACATAAAGATGAATGATTGAAAATAAATTTAATTCGATGATGGAAAAAAATCATCGACTTTAGATGGATCATCATCAATCATTACCACCGATGATCATTATTGAACGTTATTAAAACAGTATTGTTATCGTTGATGATGATGATTATCAGTATAATATTAAGGTTTTTCATAATGCTGATGATGATGATCTGATATCTTTTCACATATATTTAGCGAGCAAGTACAACGACAACAACAACAAAAATTCAGTTAAAGAACATTCTTCCGAAGAAAGAAAGAAAGAAATTTTTTCTTTTCCAATAGCGGATCGAATTTAAATCTTTTCAGTTTTTTCATTTGTTTTGTTTGTTTGTTTGACCATGCTATTCTTAATGGAAAATCATAATCTAAATGGCTTGAATGGCGAAAAATTTTGACAAATAATGGTCAATAATCATAATTCTAAAATATCATTTCAGATTATCCAGACGATGATAAACGAAAAAAATCTTTATTTTATTTCTTGTTGTTGCTTGTTTTTATCATTGTTGTTGTTCTGACCGATCATTGGACATGAAGTTGTTTTGTTCTATTATTTTATTTTATTTTGTCGAGAAAAAAATGAACTAAAATGCATCAACATTTTTTTATTTTATTTTTATAAATAATTTTTTTCGGGCAAATCGACCATAATAAACCATTAACCTGAATGAATGAATTAGAGAGAAAAATCAAATCAAAATGATGAAATGAATCGCTTTTCATCGCTTTAGTTCGTTTTAGTTTACGTTAACGAAGGGTCTTATACAACTGATAACAATGGTTGGCCAAAAAGAATAAGACGAAGAAAAAAACTCATATAGTATACATAGATGTACAGATGGATCAGGTCGAAACGAATGATGATGATTATTATTAAAATTTAGTTTATCAAACTCAATCTTGTGTTTAGCCTGTCAGAAAATGATACTTTATGATGAGAGATATGGATGTGAAGAGGAAAACAAAAAAAATAAAAATATCTAATTTTGTCCATTTTGTATTCAGGTTCTTTTTCTTTTTTGCATCCATAATACTTTTTCAGTTATCTTCATCATCCCGTTTTTTTTTTTGGGTAAAAAACCTTAATGAAGTATCTATTGTATCAAAAAATCATTCATTCATCGTCATAATCAGTAATTGTTTGAGGTCAGTTTTTTTTGTTGAATTGAAGATACAATATATACAAATACACACAACAAACTAAATTATTTTTTGGTGGTTTTTCTCCCCTAAATTAGATTTGGCGCGTGTCCTTATCCACAACATTACGAATTATGAAATGAATACTATATCCGAATGGATAAATTCAACTTTTTTTTTCTAGTTTTGAAAGATAATTAAGTTATTAAGTTAATTTGAACATGGTTAAACAATTATTGCCGTTTGCGCCCATCTGATAATAATAATATTAATAATGATCATAATCATTCTATATTTTTTGAAAGTTGTAAATGAAATGTCAAGAATCACGGAAACAGATAAAAATGAAGGGGGAGGACTGTTATTCATTTTTATTATTGAAATGATTATGATTTTCCTATTTCATTCATTCGATGAAAATGAAGAAATCACGTTTTATCATTATTATGTTGATTTATCATCATAATCATAACAAACAAACAAAATAAATAAACAGAAAAAAAACATATTACATGTTTTCATATCTTGATTTCGACATCTTTATTATGACTTTTTTCTGTTTGTTTGTCTATTTGTTTGCTTATATCTAGTTGAACACGAAATTATATCGCCTAAACAGCAACAACAACAAAAACAAAAAAGATGAAAAACATTGAAAAACAAAACCAAAAACAATTTTTTCAACGAAAATAAATAATGATTAAAAAAACAAAAATCAATCAGTAAAAAATAACTTCATTAATCATTTTCTTTATTCATTCAGGTTAAAATATTGATTGATAATAATACTAATTTAATATTACATCATGAATTGAAAAAAAAGATGAAAAAAGAGAAATAGAGATGAAAAAAAAACATAATTTTCATCTCTTCATCTAAGGAAAAAAACACGATCATACTTATAATTGTTTTCAATCGAAAGTGTTGCTGTTGATCGATCGATTTTCAATCAAAAATCAGTAAAAAACCGGATCTAAATTGTGAAGAAACGATTAATAATTGAAAAAAAATCTTTTAAGAATTTTGATATATAATATGAGTTCAATGAATATCTCAATCAATATATGGCCACACACAAACACATTTATATGGTTAGAATCGATTATTTTGTGGTTCAAATCATCAGCAACAACAACAACAACATTATCGAAGATTTCCATTATCAGTACACGTTTTTTTGTCGATGTTCCTGATTCTAAATAAAAGATGAAAAATCATTCATTTAATATCATCATAAAAGGATGGAATCATAATCATCACGATATGGTCATCATATATGTAATCTAATTTACTTTTAATGGTAAATTATAAGTGAATGGACCAAAAATAAAATAAAAACACAAAAAACATGAACAATTTCGTAGGCTATATTATTATCAATTGACGGTTTTTCGTTAAAAATACTTTTTTCCTCTATAAAACCATGATGAAGAATTTCGTCGTTTTTTTTCTTTTAAAGAGGTTTAATTGATTGAGCTATAAGTTTCATATTTCATGATCATCATCATCATTGCCTGTTGATATTGATTTCGGACATTATCATCATCATGATTAATAATCCATGAATAAGAGAACGGTCAAAAACGAAAAAAATTCATTCATGATATTAGATATGAAATCGGGATGTGAAAATCAATTCTTCACAATTGCATATCAAATTAACAGTTCTGGTTTTTTTAAACATTATTATTATTATTATTTCTGTGTAATGATAGGAAAAACATTGATCTTAATGAAATAAAATATAACTAAGGCCGATTAATATCCATGGTTGTGAACATATACAAAATAACAATACATCACAAGTTTCTAATTTCCAAATAATTTAATAATAATTATTAATAAACGTAAATCAATCCAATTTGATTTAATTCAATCAAACTCTTGTCTATTTTGTGTATATGTGTGTATACTATTTCATACACATCGTGGATCATTGAAACATCACAATGATGAATTTTTTCGAAGATACAAAAAAAAAGTACAAAAATTTACTCGCGTGTTGCATAAGATTTATCGTTCGTGACTTGCACATTAACCTATACGATGACGATGATGATGATACAACAAACGCGACAACAACAACAACAACAAAAACAGATAACACGAATAAACATGATGAAAAACGATGATCGAGTTTGACCACCATTATCATCATCATCATCATCATCATTCGATATATAACTATACAATTTAACCACATTATGAATACATAATCTGCAAAAAAGTTTTGAATTTTTTTTCCGAATCAAAATTGAAAAAAATATTGGCAGCGAAGAAAAGATAAGATGAGAAAATCTTATTGCTTGTTGTTTTTTTTGTTGTTGTTGAAAAAAATCAATTCATCTCCGGCTCGTGTTTTTGTTTATTTCTATTCTTTCTCTTATGCATTACTGCGGTTTCATCATGTTATGAAAACAAAATTCATTGTATTGTATGACATTCTATTTACAACTTTTGTTGTTGTTGTTGTTTGTTGTTTTGTTTACATCATTTCCATTCAAAATTCAGAAGAAAATTCATATATAATTGATATCTAAATCGCTTACATGCTGTGCATCATAGAAATGCATAAATGTTTGTTTGAATTCAAAGATGAAAAAAAAGAAAGAAAAATTCTCAACTCGATAATGATAATGTATGTGAAGATGTTAGTGTGTTGTTCATGTGATATATTTGAATAATAATCCCCGATCGAATAAACAACCCTCTAATCTAGATTGGAAATGAAAAAAAATAGGAATTCAAAAACCATTTTTATTCGTGTTTTAGAAAAAAAACCCAATATACAATGATGATCATCATTGATGAGCGGAAATATGAATGTAAATGCAAGAAGAAGAAGAAAAAAAATACCTGCTGAAAATTACCATTGATGCTGATCAACAACAACAACAATAACAAAAATGGAGATGAAAAAAAATGAAAAATTCATATAAAAATCATACATGTCAATGGATCAGAAATGAAAATCTTTTTCTCACTCATTTTATTATAGAAATCAAAAAAATTTCCATATCATATTTATTCGCGATAACGTGAAAAAAATGAAATCAAATCACATTGATGATTGGTTCACAACAGAAAAAAAATATAAATATGGATACTAAAATGCAACAAAAAAAAAGAAAGAAAAATATCGACAGAGAAATGTCCGAATTTTCATTCATAGATGAAATAATGAACGGATGAACAAAATGAATAAAATAAATGAATGAATGAATGAAATTGATGTCAGACATTGAGAAGAAATGAAACAAATTCGACCCGAAAAAAATTACAAGATGAATGAAATGAATAAATGACATCCATCATCATCATCATCATCAGAGTAACAATCGTCCAGTCTAGTAACAATTTTTTTCCATTCATTTCATCATTATAATTCATCTGCTGTGATGATTTTGATTTGATTTTATTATTACTATTTATTTCATAACGTTGATTGACATGTTTAATAATGAATGAAAATGGACGAAAATAATATCATTGTTGTATTTTATAAGATTATTAACCTTTTTTTCATTTTGATCAATTTGACAACAGTCAAATGAGTATAATTTAAATATTTTATGGTTCCATTTATGATGATCGCCAAATTATGGAAATAAATTTTATAAATCGCAAAATTTTTTTTTTATAAAGACCACACACATTTATATATAATCAATCGTCATTATCATTATTGAATTTTTGCCCACTATATGGTGATTGAAAATGGGAAAAAAAGATTAATTAGAAATTTAAAATTAACGAGTTTTTCTCATTTTGATTCATACAATAGATGTGATGGATAGGCTTGCCGTTTACTGTATTTTGTTAATACATTAATAAAGAAAATCAATTGGGATAGATCGGACAATCCTATTCAATAATGGCGTGATTTATGCTCAATGTATATATACAGAATATAAATATATTTTGTGATTTATCTGGCGTTCATCATTTGTAATGGCTTAATTAATGGATGTGTATGTGTGTATATCGTGCTATCATGAATGATTTTCAAATTGAATTATTATTAATAGATTGAATGAAAAAAAAATATCATTATCATTTTCGGAAAAATTCAGTGAATAAATAACAATTACAAGATACAATTACAAAATAATAAAAGAAGAAAAAAAACAAAATGAATCAACAGTAATAATAATTTATAATTATGGTTTTTTTTTACTATTGAAAATAGGCTTAATGACTTTTTTGTTTGTTTCGGTTGTATTGTCCTCTTTTTTTCTCGTTTTGATTGTGTTTAAATCATGATCGATGAATAAATGAGTGGAGTGAGAAAAAAAAACGATAGGAAGAACTATATATTTTGTTTTCAATTGTATAATCAATTTTGACCATTTATTTATACAATTAAACTATCGAATGAATAGAATCGAAAAAAATTAAAACAGTTATTAATGGTTAATATGAATGAATAAATGAAGTTAAAGAAATTATAATTACAAATTATGGTCATCATTGTTCAATTAAATTAGGATATAATTGACCCAATTGAAATGAAATTTATCATTTCAAATAAAATTCAAAAATCAAATTGAATTTTTTCAGAATAAAAGAAACAATTATTTTAAAAAAAATAATGATAAAATGTTGTGGTTAATCAAATTGATGATTTGTTATTATCTTGTTTCAATTATCATTATCATCATCATTTCCATCAATCGAGATGATTACTTTTTTGGATTGAGAAGGATGGGCCAGATTTCTTGTTATATCTATTTCGATATATAATTGTAAATCCCTCTCTCAACTTTTGGTAGTTTGTGTGTGTGTGTGTCTGTTGTTTCTCACACATTTACAATTATGCTCTGTATATATATCTATCTATCTATGTGTGTGTATATTATGTGTTCTCTTTTTTATTGACGCCTGACGCCTGTTTTGTTTCGATCATAATATATAGCAACCATCCATTCAGACATACATTTCAATCATTCAAAACATTTAGAATGAAATGAATAAATGGAAACAAATAAAAAATGTTACGCCCGAAATCATTATAGAGCAATCTACATTCCAATATATTTATAGTCATCATCATTGAAATGTTTATTCAAATGAAAATATTTGCTCCAATTTATCAATTCTACACCTATAATGATGATGATGATGATGAAATTCATGAAAGTCATTTTGATTCATTTGATCAAGATGATATAAAAAAAGAAAATCTATTTCAAGAGAAAAAAAAACAGAACAAAAACAAACATATTTGATCATGATGATGATGATAATGTAAATTTTTCAATCACTTATCATAGATTACAGAAACGATTTTTCTTTTATTCAACATATCTATCTATCAAATCAGATTTAATTTTATCTTCGATGTAAAACACCTGTTTGATCGAAAATCTAATCTTACAGCAAGAATAATGATGAAAATGTTGTTTCATTTTTTTTGTCGAATAAACAAAGAAAGCTGAAAAGCCACACACACGAAAAAAAACAATGCAACACATTATATTTCGAACAATCATAATTAACAATAGAATTTATGTGTTGAGTGTGAAATTTGTTTTCTACATATACTTTCCACCAAATTGTTTCACTGTTTTTTGTTTTCAAATAAATTTTGGCCTAAAATTTCTGCTTATTGTGATAATCGATTAATTGAACATTTTCCGGTCTATCGTCGAGAGAAAAAGTTGATTATATTTTTTGGAATCGAATGGATAAATCATTAATTTGTCCAACATCAATTTATGAACGTTATACATATCTAATGGCACCATATATTACACCAAATGATAATACTGGTTATAAACAACGTATTGAACAGTCAATAATAGAATCATATTATATTGAACGAGATTATCTTCTTACCAAAATCAATCGTTTAGAAAGAAAAATCAATTTATTGAGATTTGAACAAATAGAATTAAGAAAATGGATTCGTAATCATTCACAAAGTAATAAGAATAGTAATAATCATTCTCATCGACACAATCATCGTTCCACAAATCAATGGCGAAAATATTCGAAAAGACAGAAAAAAATTTTGGCAATTTAAACAAAAATCATTGATCATAAATCGATTCGTATTCATCGCAGCACAGTGACGATCGCTCACAGATGGCAGCACGTTGTTTGATTATTTTTTTTGTATTAAATTAAATTGAATTTGAAAATTTTTTATTTTGAAATTGAATCTTTTATCAAAATAAAAACAGAAGATCTCCATGTTTCTATTAATATAGGTATTTTAATTCGAAACATTGTTATGATTATCAAAAAGAAAAAAATAGATCAGACTCTTTCAGATCAGGAAGAAAATGGCAAAGAAGAAACTCTTTTTTCCCGTTGATTTTGTCCATTGTTATTATTGTTAATGTAAACGAGATCAACCTGTCCAAAAAGAAGGTGTAGGTTTGGCTTCCAATGAAACGATTGTAATCAGTTTTTTATTTTCGCTCTATAATGGTTTTTTTTCTTCAAGTTGTATGTTACACATTTATTTTTCATTATTAAACAAAAATCAGGGCGTAGGTTAGGGTTACATTATTGCTTAATTCCTATGTATGCTGTAATGCCACGGCTGACCAATCCTCGATAAATTTTTTTCAAAACAATTGTAGTTTGCTTGAATTTCTAAAAAATTTCTAAAACAAAGAAAAAAATCTTGGATGAATTTCATTCATCATTATGATGATGATGACCATAATGATGGATAATATGATTACCAAATATTTTGTTCAAGAAAAAATGCCTGTTCGGTGAACCAGAAAAAAAATCCTGTGAATCCGAAAGCCATAGATATGATGTCATTAATATGTTGATATTAATTAATTGAAAATAAATGAAATTTAACTGAAAAAATTGGTTCACGAATGGGCTCAAAAACAAAAACGGTGAAATTCTAAAACATTAAGATAATGCAGGAGTTATTGGATGAATCATTTCATTCAAAAAATACTCGAAAATTCTGAAAAACTTTTTGTTGATGTTGTCGTTGTTGAAAATGAATGATAAAGTTGAATAAAAGGAAAACAATTTTGTTCGTGCTCATGTTCAGGATGGTTGAATTTTATGATTTTATTTTCATACATAGTAAATTCGTGTTTGAATGAAACTTTGAAGATCAATTTCATTCATATTTGCAAGCAATATAAAGAAAGAGAGATGAAATTTTTAGTGATCAGATCATCACGAGAATGTCATTTTCAATCGTTTGTCTTTCTGTCATGTGATTTGTTTTGTGTTGTAAAATGTTCGAATGTTTGTTGCTTTGTGCAAAAAAAAACATTTCATTCTGATGAATTTTGATGAATCAAAAAAAAATTCAACAATCAATTCAAAACCGGATATAATGGGTAACAAAAACATCATCGTTTAAAATTTTCTTTTTTTCCTATTAATCAATTATTTTGATGATTTTTTCGTGATTATTCCCCCAGTTACTGTTCTTGTTTATGATGGAAACCAGAATTGATAAATTTGCAAGAAAAAAATTCTTAAAATGAAAATAATTAATCTAATTTCATCGAAACAAAAAAAAACAAGTTGTTGAAGAAATAACAAGTAATGTCCACTCATATCATTTTGAGCTAATACAACAGCAAAAAAAAGAAGCATTCAGACGTTATATGGAATATTTTCAAATTCAATTTGACAACAGTTAATTTAAAGCAAGGTCGCACCTAAATGACAAACGTGTCTTTTGTAAACAAACAAAATAATAATGATAAATAGTGACATGTAAGAAGGAAAAAAACGATAATGAAATAAAAAAAAAGTGAAACACACACACACACTTTTAGAGGGTTGAATTTCATTTATCGTAAACTATCTGAATATATTTTTTCCATTCATTCATCTTACCCCATAAATATAAATCAAATCAACATTTGAGTATAGTGATGATACAAAAATAAAAACAAAAAGTCAATGTCCCATCATTCGTCGTTGATTTGATCATCCAGTTTATTTGCAACGGCTAAACATTTTGGTTGGTGTAAGATAAAAATAAGAATGAAAAAAATTTAAATTTAAAATAAATTCGCTTGACCAAACAAATACAAAAGAAAGATTCTTCTTTCAATTGAATAGAATAAGAAAACAAAAGAAAAAAAATTTCATAATTTGATTTATATAAGAATTAATCTAATTTTTATAGATATTTAAAACGTTGACAACAACAATAATGATAAGTATATTTTAAAAAAAACTACACCAAATCTCAAATTTGAATTTGAATCTGAATTTTTAATTATAGTATGAATAGAATGGAAAAATTTTGGCACAAAAAAAGAGATAGAAAAAGCTTTAGTGAAATGGATAGCAAAATTTTCGTTGCTGTTTATTAATTGCCTGTTTAACAGCATACAATTAATTCCATTTACCATTCAATGACAAACCTTGCCTTTTTTTCTTCCACAAACATTTCTATCACTTTTTTTTACTTAATTCAACAAATATTTTATATATAAATCTAGAATTCTGGACAAAATGAAATATATTTATTATGTATAAATGAAGTGCCAATCCCAAAAATCGTGTCATTTAATTTGGTCCGGTTTTCTTGTATTTAAAGAAATAAAAACAAAATTTTGCATCAGTCATAAATCATTCCATTTGTTTCTATCCTTTTTGTTTTTGTTTTTGTTGTAGTTGTTATTTGGCTTGTGTTTCCTTATTTTCGTTACCATTTTAGTCCACAAAAAAAACAATAATGACCGAAAAATACAACCATATGTTTGTTTGTTTTCAATTAAAAGGTATAATTAACCAAATTAACAAACAAATTTCCATAAATATTTCAATAATAATCTAGAAGATATTATTGATGTTGAAATTATGTTCAATATATTTTGTCATATGACAATCTTCAAAATTCATCATTAGATTGGCGGGTGTATGTCTCTCAATGCATTTGGGTTTTTAATATTTCTCAGTACATTAATCAATTCGTTTGTAATAAATGATTACGAACTAAAACACCGAAAACATTTCATTTCGAAAAATGTTAAAATAGATATATTGGATTTTAGATTGATAAACATGAACGATAAATACATGTATTTTGGCCATAAAGCAAATTAGATCGTTGTTTATCATCATCATCAAACATCAAGGCTATACATTTGTACCTGTGTACCTATTTTAAAGTGAAATTTTTTTTCGTTTTTTTTCATTTGCATTTTTTGAAAATTAAAATTCATTAAAATTTCTTATTAAATCATGTTTTTTTCTTTTTTTCGGCTGTGAAATGGACATCTTGTCGATGTGTTGTATTTCATGTTTATATATGATGCGTTTGATCATTTTCGGCTTTTTGCTCCAATTTTAGATTGTCAAATCTTTCCAGTCTTGTATCTTATACCATGAAGAAATTCTATCAATATTTATCAGGTGAATGTAAAATTTTTTCGCAAATTTATCAAATTCAGACAAGAGCAAAGACAAAAATTCCGGTTAAGTTTTAATCGATGTAGATAAATTTTAGATCAAAATCGATTATAGTAAACGAGTTGGTCTGCATCAATTCTTTGGCTCATCAAACCTTGTGAAATCAAATTTTGCCAAATTAATAAGCAAAGACAACCACTCAGAATATTGAAAAAACGCTGCTGAAATTTCCGAACCAAACGACTAATGATGAATAAAAAAGTTGATTCAACCACGAAAAATGAGTGTATTTGATTTTCCATTTAATCTTCATCATCGAATCGAAGGTTGACAGATTCACAAGAATAACACACACAAAACCACACACAGTTTAACTACTCAGGTATGTGTTTTTATTCTGCAAAAAAAAAGATAACGTCAAAACCATAATTATGCAATTTGAACAAAATAAAATAACGATAATGAAAGCTTGTTTGATAAATCTGTTTTCAATGAGTATACAGTAATATGTGGATAATAATCGGTCTTTTTTTGCCGATTTCATCAATTTATCATCATATAATAGAAAGAAAAACCGGAAATCTGAGACAAATAATATCAATCTAAGAAATGAGAAACGAAAAAAAATATTTATTTGAAAAAAATTGACAGTGGTTAAATATTTCTACCCAATCAATCATGTAGGGTATATTTTGACTCATATCATATGGCAAATTTTGTTTTTGCTGCTGCATGTTGTCGCGTTGGAAAAATGTGATTGCATCTCCTCTCTTTTACACATTTCGGATAACCATAATAATAATCTTTCGACGATAAAATATACAACATATTTTTTCCATCATTGAATTAATCCAGAATAATTTTCTGCATTCAAAAAAAAGGTGAATGTTAATTATGAATTATTTTTTTCGATTTACCCTTGTCTTATCTTGTTTACATATGTATATTCCAACACATATCCACTTGTTGCATTCATAATATGTATTTCTTGTATGTTTGTGTTACCTATTTCTACTTTTTTCCCAATGCCTTTCATTGATTTGTGCGTTTGTTTGTCGGCAATATTGTGAATAGGGTTTTTTTTCTTTCTCTTTGCCATTCTTAACATGGATTTAACAGTTTGCAATAGCATTTATTGATGATGATTATGTTGGCTAAATTCAATACGATTAAAATTGACAACAACAGCTATATAGCATTCATCCGATATATCATTCAACAGGTTAAAAAAACATATCGAATCTTGTTGTTATATTCGTGTATTCAATTACATGTCAGAATTAGATTCAAGGTAAACTTGTATCATGCTGATTATCATCAATAATAATAATCATTGAGAATCGATAGAGTTTGTTTGTTGTTGTTTTTTTCCGAAATACTTTGACCGTTTTTTCTCAATCGAAATGCTTCGTATCAATGTTTTTTTTTGTGTGTGAATGATTTCATCTTTATTCCATTTGATTTGTTTTCATTATATAGTTTTTTTTGCTCAATAATGAATTTGAATTGGAAATCTTGGAGAAAACATTTTCTTTTTCTTTTTCATCTTTACTGAATTATGAATATTTTGATTTCATGCATATGATTTTTAGTTGATCATCACCATCATCTTTACCTGGTTTCAGTCGATTTTTGTTCGGATTATTATTTGCTATTATCATTTGAATATAATCGACTTAACCGACCAGTATATTTATATTTTCATAGTGTAGAATACCGACTTAATCTTGAATATATAGTTTTTTTGAATGTCATTGATATAAATGATATGGATGAAATGTGTGCGAAAAAAATGACAAAATCTCTATATCATTACCCATTGTCATCATCATCAGAGATAATTTAGGAAAAACAAACCACAACCAAAGCCGACAACTAACAATAATTTTTAAAATAGAGGTGTTTTGTATAATTTTTCATATCATAATCATCATTACAATGGAATTTGTTATTGAAATCAAATGCGGTACATCTTTTACACAGACCAGATACTCAGAAAGACGCCATGCAAGAATTTTTGAAATTATTTTTATTTTTAAACAATGATCATCATATGAAGAATGAATAATGTTTGACATAAAAACGATAGAAAGAGAAAGAGAGAGATGGGGGGAAAGAGAAAATTTACATTAAATATTCACATTGAAAACTAGAGAAAAAAAATGTCAGATAAATGATGATGAATGGGATTTCCGGAACTTTTGCACCGGTACATTGAAAAAAAATTTCTTCATCTTTGTATTTTCCTTTATTTTAAAATTTTTGTTTTCAATGTTATTACGATTGGCTTTATCTTTCGTTTTTTTTTATTCTTTCTATTCATAGAATGTTTTTATTTCAATCTTTTTTTTGATCAGAAAAAAATTAATTTTTGGCTTTTACCCAAACAAACAAACAAACAAAAATGAAATGGCAATGAAAAGAGGAGAAAAAATTAATTTAAATTTTGATTTGATCATCATCATAATAATAATCATCCTGGATTGAATTACCTGTTTATGTTTTCTATGTATTTCGGTGTTTTTTGTGTGTATATAAATAAACGGTTGTCAAAATCAATCATCATTCAATTATATATTGAATTGACTTTTACATTTTATTGACAAAAAAAACGAAAAACGATAAAGAAATAAATTCCAAACAATTACTCTGATCGAATCGATTTCGATTGATTTCTAATTGAAATTTTTTTTACATTCAATTCTTATGCAGTATTTTCTGCAGAAAAAAACCACATATTTATAATATTGTTCAAAGCTTGTTATATGATGATGATAATAATGATGGCGATAGAAATCGTTTGAAAAAAGAGAAGTAAAAAAATTAATTTAATCAAAAAATGTTTGCCATGAAAAAAAAATTCCAATGTATGACATTGGAATAAAAGTCGGTAATGTTGTTGTTTTTTTTTCTCCATCAAAAAAGAAGACAGTGATGAAAAAAAAATCCGATGAGAGAATTTTCTTTCCAGAAAAAAAACTACTCTTTGGTTCAGTTATTCCATTTTTTCTTCTAATTTTGTTATATAACCATATACACTCTGTTATTGATCATCATCATCATGATGACCTAAAAGAACTATATAGATATGTACCATACTTATTTTGTTTTAATTTCTTAATGTATTAAATGAATGATGATGATGATGGTGGTGGTGGTGGTGGTGGTGGTTGAATTAAATTAAATTACAAATGATCACGAGCACGATCAAATTTATTTTTTCGTTTCTATTTCATTCATCTTTATGTTGTGGTTTATATTCCGGCAACAATTACTATCATCATCATCATTATTATGATTATGATTATGATTATGAATCATGTTAAACCTATCATTAAAAGAAAAAAAACACTTGTAATTATTGTCTAGGATTCGATAGATATATAAAAATATGATGCAAGTAATAATAGAAAAAAAAGCCTGAATTAAATTGACTATATTCACTTAGTAATGTGTGTGTGTGTGTAATAATTAATAATTTTGTTGGATTTAGATTTTTTCCCGCAATCTAATGATCAAAAAAAAATTGGTCCATGTGATATTTTTTCTACATTATAAGTTAATTTACTATAAGATTTTATATGAGAATTTTGTTGTTTCAGTTTTTTTTCGCCATTGAAGGTACATCCATTGAAATTCAAATGAAGGTAAAATGTTTGAATACGTAAATGAATGAATGATGATGATGAAAAATAGGACCCAATAATATAAATGTTTTATCCTTTTTCCAATCAAACTTGTCACATCTTTTTGTTATTGTGGATGAAATAAAAAAGTAAAAAATATGAACATTTCAATGAATGATGAATATATCAAACATATCGAATTTCATTATAGAACTGACAATTAATGATGACAAGAATTCTTTTCATTTATGAATAAGGAAAAAATCTCAAAGATTTATATTCATTCAAAAAAATATGTTTATCATTCAATGATTTTTTTTGTCATTATCTGTCATCATTGAATAATGTTATACAAAACAACAATTTCTATCCATAATGATTTATGTTCCGATCGAACATATCTAATCGAACAATAATGGACATATTTTGTTTTTCGCTACTGCTGTCCATTTTGGAGAATTTTCTAGTTTTGTTGTTTTTTTTTTTTTTTGAAATTAACGTCTTTATCATATTTACGCATTGTGATTGCTATTTTATCAATGATGATGATTCAAGGATGATGTTCTTTTTTCTAGTATCTCACGAGTTTCAAAATATTTTCCGAAGTTTTTTTCCGCTTCATTTACGATATTATATATGTATTGCATCGCAATAAAAATGACTGAATAAATTGATCATTTGTACTTCATTGCATCAAGGTTTTTACCGAAAACAAAAAAAAACAGAAAAAATTAGCATCCATTTCTATCAAAAAAAAATATGAATTCGGGGACAAATCAACCACAACCAACAATCAACAACAACTACAAGAAGAGAAATGGACAATTGTACGAGAATAAAAAAAAACAGATTTGGATGGACATGTGAAAAAATGTTGTTTTTTTCTGTCTTAAAAAACCATTTTTCAATATGTCAGAATCGTAACTTTTTTCGAAAGAAAAAAATATAAAATTGTTATCATTACGAATCTGAATCGAAATGAAACAGAAAAAAACAAAACAATGTTACCTTTCAACCAACAGAATGAAAAAAATGTATTAATAATTCATTCATTTTGGATTCAATTTTATTTAATTTTTATAGGATGCTTTTTATTCTAAAACAAAACAAAATATGTGAAACATCTTTATTTCGGAAAAAGAATTTCACAACATTAAAGAAAAAAAGTAGACAATTTGTATCAAAATGCATAGATGACTATTATTTGTGTGTGCGTGTATTATTATTATTATTCCCATTTTAAGCATCAAATTCATTTTAATTTCATCATTTTTTCTGTTTTGTTTCAACTCATTATTCTTATCGAAAATTTAGTGTGTGAAAATTTTGTCATTTTAATTTTGCAAAAAAAAACATTTTTTCACGAATAAAATTGAATGTGAATGAATTTTATGTAAAATATGTGATAATCATAATGATTTAATCAAATTGTCATTTTGATTCGTTCTTTCGGGTTGATTAGATTAACAAATGTAGTATTTTTTTTGGTTGTGAAAATGTGGTCAAATTTTCATTTGTAGATAATGATATGCTTGATTTGAATTCAATTCAAGAATTAGGATTCGTCTTTTCCATTTTTTTTGTTTGACATTTTCAAATGCAAGTGAAAATTTTTGTTTCCATCATTTTTGTTAAACGGTTTTTCCCCTTGTTCTGAAAAAAACTGGCTGAATGTGTGAATCCAACGCTGATTTATCTATGATGATGATGATGATGATGATGATAACATACTACTAGGTAGATGTGTAACAATTTTTTATTTTCAAACCAGAATAGAAATGTTTTTTTTTCACGAATACAAATGATCGTTATCTGTCAAACGAGAAAAAAAATCAAAATTTTAAAATAAATTCACAATAAAGAGATCAGTTACATTATATATTAATGAACAATGTTCAGATCAGATTTAAGATAACACGTACGAATGTATGAGTTATCTAATTATATAGTTATCATTTGTTAAACGGTTAGATATCGAAAAATATACAGAATGACAACAACATAAAAAAACCAGATGCATTTCAATTTCGAAACAAAAACCGTTGAACAACGTTGATCTAATTTTTTCAACAAAAAAAATTGGAGCTAAAAAACAATTCAAATTGAACTTGATTTTTTGTTCCACCTGCATTCAACATTGAAAATTATATTCGTTTATAATTTAATCATAATTAATTCAAACAATAACAGGGTATCAATGATGATGATCATTTGCAAAACATCGATAGCATTCAATCATCATCCTCGTGATTGTAATAATAATTAATTAGTTGTTTGCCAAAAAATGACCGTTGAAATGATTTAGCAGGTCTGCACAAAAAATAAAAACAAACGTCACAAATTTTTTGTTTCAAAATAAATCTGATCGCCAAAAAAAACGACAGTTGAAAGTCAATGAAAATGCGACGCGCATTTTTTTAATCTTGATCAATTCTGATCCAAAAATTGATCGTCTCGATTTTTTCGTTAACTAATTTTTTTATTCTCTTCATTCTTCCGATTTTAATTAAATTCCATTGATGATGATGAATTTTTTTTTGCTTAATTTACAAATTCATTATTTTCCATCCTACATCATCAAGTAGAAAAAAAACTTCATTGTTTTTCCCATTTTTTTATTATTATTTGATATTGTGATATTATGCACAAACACACATTATCATGGTATGGTGGTAGATGAAGGTGGTAGTGAAAAATCAATATGATATCGTTTACAAATAATAATTGTTTATACCTTTGTTATGTTAAAGTTATTATTATTATTATTATTTTTTAAATGTTTAACATTTTTCACATCTCTTATACCAATGTCATGAAAATATTGATCGTGTATGTGTGTATAATATATGTGTAGTGTATCGATGATCATTATGTATGATAATCCAATGAAGATTGGTAAAAAGAGAGAGAAAATTATTAGATACTTTTATCATCGTACATTGATGAATCCAATACTGTTTAGATGTTTATGTGTGTATGGGGATAATGGATCGAGTACAAGCAAAATATAAAAAAAAGAGGATCGAATCGAGTCACGATTTTTCTTTTCTATGGCTCTGTTTCACTATATTTCGTTGGCAACAAATTTGTTTTCTTTGATTTTGTTTTGTTTTCAACAACAACAACAAAAAAGAGATGAACGTAAAAAAGATTGTACATCTTTGCCCAAACGAATAAAAAAAGCTGTAATGTTTGTGGTTTTGCTGTTGTTGTTGTTGTTGTCTGCTGACCGGGATATTATTGTCGATATTGATATTTTTGTTTAATTTTTTAAAAATATAATAAAAGTGTCTTCTCTGGAAATTTCTTGTTTGTTTTCAATTTTTCATTAAATTGGAATTTTTTATTTTATTCGATTCTGAATTCTTTTGAAGACAAAGTAAAAAAAACATTCATGAAACGAATCAATGACAATTAATTAATCTCAGAAAATTTTAAAATTTTCATTTTGAATGATGATGGATATGAAATAAAAGATGGAAGAGAAATATTTATATATCGGAAAAAAATTCCAATGAAATTTAAAGAGTTGTTTTCCTTCTTCTTAAAAAAAATATTTAAAACGAACATATAAATATTATTGGAACAACAGCAACAAAAAATAAATGACTAATGAATTCAAATCTAGATATAATGTGGTTTTTATTCAATCATCTTCTTTCGTATCATAGTCGATCTAAACACATCGTACACACTTATTTTTATTTCACAACGAATGAAAAAGAAAACACGATAACATGAATGATTATCATCCAAAAATCGAAAATAACGATGAAAAGATTCTTGTGATATAAATATAAACGAAACAAAAAAAATTAATCGAGCAAACAGAAACTTTCAAACATTACCATAATAATAATCTTGATTTTTTTTCTTCTATTTATTCACTCTAAGATTTAACCATCGTCAATATATCAGTAGGTCTTTTGTATAATAATCAACATCTAGAATCTGTATGAAAAAAATTTCCTTTCTCTCACCAACCCATAGATCACGGTATTATCTATACATACACACCTGTTGCTAATTCTTTTTTTTCTTTCCTTCCATACTAATTCTATTTTTTTGTTTATTTTTTTATTTTTTGATTTTTATTAGGAAAAATATAGTGATCCAATAATGAACAAATTTCGTCGTTCTATCAAAAGAAAATCATCATCTTCATCATCATCATTATCGATTGATCGATTAGTTCATGATGAAACGGTAAATATTGATGATACGGATTCATCAAGTGATGATTATGATCAAATAGCCGATCATTCTGTTGCTGTTGATATGACACAAAATACATCAGCCATTCATATAAATAATTGTATCAAACAAATTGAACAGAAAAAGAAATATGACCCTAAATTTAATAATTTAGTGGAATGTTTGAAACGGATACGTCTTTCAAATATTCGTTTTATACAGAGAGAAACATTGACAAATTCAATGGGAACAACAATGAAATTGAAAATAATCAAGGAATTTATCAAAGAATACGAGCAAATTTTTATCGAGACTGAAGTCATTTGGCCATCATCGAATGATTATCGTATACGATATGAAGAACAACCAATTGATGAAGGAAAGAATATAATTTTAAATAATGGCGAAAAAGTATTACTTGTTTATGCTCAACAATTACCATATCCGGAATCAATGTTTAAATCCGGTGCATTAATTGAACTTTATCCAGAATGGTTTGTACATCGATTTAATGAACAAAAATCCATATCATCATCATCATCATCAGAGATTAAATATTTTATTTTATCTGCTTTTAATGTGTTGATGGTATGATGATTAAAATCAACAATTCATCAACATCATACTGATGAAATCAATCAATGTGTATGTGAAAAATTTCATCTATTGTAACTGATTGTAAAAAAAATTCTGTAATAAAAAAAATTGATATTGATCTTTCATATAATAAAATCTTTTTTATATTTATTCGTGAAATCTATCCAAAATCATTGATCATTTCGATGTTGAATAAACATCACGATCTTCATTCATATATACAACATATTATAAATGATGAAAAAAATGAAATTAACAAAAAAAAAACAAAACAAACAGAAGATAAAAACAAGATCAAACTGAACAAAGCGAAAGAGCAAGATAGAGCGATAGAGATAGTCAGATGATGACCATAGATAGCTGATATGGATCTTACTTGGTATTCAAGTGAATGTTTTGCTAATTAATTTTCATCGAAACTTGTCATCAGAAGTATCAATATCTATCAAAGATTTTAAGATTTTCTTTAAATTTGATCTATGTTAAGATTTAAATCTTGACTTTTAAACAAATTCACAAATCTAAAGGAATGATAAGTGAAGCTAGTGTTAACTGATCGTTTTTTCATTTATCTTATTAATTTATCATTTGGTAAATGAGGTTTTTTTTCCGAATTTAACTCGTTTATTTTCTTAACTAAACAAGAAACAGTTTTTCTATGATGCATGTATTTGTGAGAAATTAATTGAGCAAATTTCGTATAAGAATTAGAGCCCATTTCGACGAATTCACATTCAGTATTTTCTTTGGAATATTGTATTGTCATGTAATTTAGAATCAATCCATCAATCAATCGATTAGTGAATGAATAACGATCAGAAGGAAAGACAAAGCAACATATTGGTCTTTCTTTCGGACGATTAGTACCCAGGTAATCATCGTGTATTTAGCTAATGTTTACAATTAAAATGATAACAATAAAAATATAATAAACATAGGAAAAAACAACGCTAATTACTTCTATGTGGATAATTGATTTTTATCATAATCGATTTGTACATCCGCTATTCATAAAATATTCATCTTTAGATCATGAACACTTCGACAAAAATATCATTTATGAATACGGCACAATAATGAATAGATTGGTGAATAGCTAAAAATTTGTAATTTTTTTCCTAATCAGAATAGAATCTTTTGTTTACAATATATAATAAATGATCGATGATGATGAAAAATGATGATGATCATGTTGTTTGTTTATATTTTATGCATGTGTAATAATGCAATCAATAGCTAAATACAGATAAACAAATAGAAAAACAAAAACCATCATAAGACAGAAGAAGGCAATAGATCAATCGATTAACATAATCGATATATCACAGAAATCAAATATGTAAAATATGCTCATTTTAATAATAATCACAATATTCATTAATGAATGATAAGAGAGAAAGAAACATTAATAAAAAAATCCATATCTAATAATAAATTTGATTGGTTTGGTTGTTTTATATTATTCATTTTTCGACATTTATTCATAATAATTTGAATTTATTATTTATATTAAATTCCTGACAGATGGATACACAAATTTAAATATAGAAATCAATATTCAAGAAAAAAAACCTAAAAACAAAAACCGAATCCTTGATACATCACTTCATCATCTATTATAATATTTTCATTTATTGTTGCTATCCCTTTTTTCTCCTATCTGGAAGAGTGGAAATAAAATCATTGATATCAATTCAATGAAGTGTTACACGTTTCTTTTTTGAATTTTTTTTTAAAGAAAACCCTACCTATATTAAGATGTTAAATTATTGCTGTCAAATTCTATTTTTAAACAAAAAATTTCAATGAAAAATCATTCATCATCAACGATGGTCACACTTTCATTTGTAAATCAACTTGATTTGATTTGATTGAATTAAACCAATAAACCAATCTTTTATCATTGCGTGTGTGTGTGTTTTTTTTCATTCATCATCAGAAAAGAGGTGAAAATTAAAATATTCAAACAAATTGAACAAAGATAACAACATGAAAAAAAACTCTATGAAAAAAAGTGAAAATGAGAAGAAAAAAAAACAAATAAAGATTTTCAAGGTTTCAATTCATCTCTATCTCAACACAACACAACTATTTCAAAGATAATTCATTGATTCGGGTGTCGAGGAAAACAAACAAACAAACAAATCACAAACAAATTTTTTTTCTTGTTTCTTCATCTTTATTATGATTGATTTTCTTTATTGAATTTTTCTCAATTTTCCTCTTTCTCTTTACAGCAACAACAAAAAAATATCTATGTCTACTATGTTTGATTCTAGTAGAAAAAAAATTTACAAATTAATCTTGGTTGTCGATTGTCGATGATGTTCAAAATCATCTGGACAACAACAACAACAAAAAATGATGATGAATAGAGATGAATTGAATGGTGATTGCTAATAATAATAATGATGTCAATTTATTCGATTCAACTGATTGAAAAAAAGTATACACGTGTTCTGTTCAATATATATTCAAATGTACACGAACAATCTTCAATTTGTGGCTATTTTTTCCTTTTTTTCTTTTCAACGTAGATAGACTGATAGATAAAGAAATCGAGGAAAATAAAATTACTGAAAAATGTGGAAAAAATCAGTTGAAATTGAAAAAAAAACTAATTGAAATAGAAAATCCGATTCCAATGCCGCAATAATCATCATACAAGGAGGCAAGGCTATGATGATGATGATGATGGATGACACTATTGTATGCAATATTATTATTTTCTTTTTCAAAAGAAAATGTTTTTTGATCTGGATTAGGTTTTCAAAGATTTTCATTTTTGTTTAATTTTTCAATTTTCAATCGATTAATATGATGATATAAAAGTTACAATATAATTTCAATTTCGCATGATGGAAATTGATGATGGCACTAGCAAATTCAAAACATTTTTTCAATTCTAGATCATCGAACAAAATAATGATTATGAATCATATTGTTCGAATATTGATTACGATATATAATATATTTCTTCTTTCGATTGTGAAATTTATAATTCATTGATATTGAAGAAAACAAAAAAAAATGTTTCTATATAATCCAATAAATGGACATAGATCACTAATACACATACGAACACACACACAGTATTATAATCGAATGAACCTTGACATCGATTTCAAATCAAACTTTTTTCCCCCTTTTTCAACGAGAACAATTGTTCGTCGTATACTACACAATTGATCAAAATCAATGTATTTCGATGTACTTTCAATTTCTTGGAACTTTATAATAATTTTTCAATTTAAAATTGAAAAAAAAGAAGAATAAAAATAAAATTAGAAGAAAATCTTTTTGTTCTCGTCCATCACAAATCACTTTTCATCACACTCACACACATTCACATACCAGTTATAATCATTGTCCGAACAACAAAAAAAAAGAGAGAAAATGATCGAAAATATTCGATCATTTTAAGAAAAAGTAGAAAATGAAACAAAACATCAATTGAGAATCAAATAATGATTGAAAATTGTAGATTCTTTTCATTGATGATCACAATTCAATGATGATCATGATCATTGAACAATGATATTGGTAATGATATAATAATGAGATGAACAAAAAAAACCTATTATCTTGGAAATTATCGATTTTTTTGCTATTGAAACATTTACTATCAATGGCCAACAATATTCACTTATTTTCTAAATCATTTGTTTTTGCCCATTACATTGATTTTAATCTTTTTCTATCGAACGAAAATGAAAATCATCAAACAAAATATTAGATAAAGGGTGTAATAAACAAAACTATTTTTCAATTTTTCTCGTATCATCATTTCAACAAAAACTTTATTAATGAAGAAAATGGAAAACGAGTATAGAATCGAGAGAACGTCTTTTGGAATAAAAAAAAATTCTGACACACACGCACAAATTCGAATATTCACAAATTCATACCCTACAAGTATTTTTTTATAAATGTTAGGTGTGAAATTTTTTTCAATAGAGAATTTCAATATAATTAAAGAAAACAAAAAAGTGTGAAATTTTGATTCCAAAATGATTGATTAATAATCATTAATTAAGACTATGATAAATAGTTTTTAATGAATATTCTGAAAAAAGTTTAATTTAGAGACATTTCTATCACATTTTGTTGTTGTTGCTATTTCTTAATGCCAAATCGATTGAGAAAAATGAAATTTCATAAAAAATATGTGCAAAAGATAGATTGGTGACAAAAATAAAAATAAAAATAGTGATAATAAATAGAAAATGGACGTGTTTTTTACTGTATAAACATTTAAGTGTGACTTTTACTTTTTTTTCTTGCGATCAATATAAACAACAAGTGAACAAAAATGTGTAATAACAGGTAGATGAGAACAAAAAAAACAGCAAGAAAAAAAGAATTGATGAAATGAAATTGAACTTGTACAAACAGACAAAAAAAAAGAGTTGAATCATTTGATTACCTTGAAATGTGGATGAAAAAAAACAAAGATAAATATAGAAATTTCCATTTGACAACTCTATTATTTCATTCATTACATTTATATCCATGATCAAAAATGACCATCATCATCATCAT
Organism: Dermatophagoides pteronyssinus; assembly: GCF_027571235.1. NCBI lineage: Eukaryota > Metazoa > Arthropoda > Arachnida > Sarcoptiformes > Pyroglyphidae > Dermatophagoides > Dermatophagoides pteronyssinus. The sequence goes on along the minus strand of NW_027461550.1, from coordinate 336,476 downwards.
TTATAATGGACACGCGATGATATATATTAAATGATTGACTATCTTTTTTGTTGTTGTTGTTGCTGATGTTTCTGATGATGATCAATACCGTCAACAACTAATAGAATAAAAAACCTTCAATTTGATGATGAATTATTGTAAATGGACAATATACACGTGCTTGGTCCAAAAATCAATAAATTTTCACATTGATTGAATTCAATTGAATATTATCATCATTCTTTTTTTTTGAAGAGCAAAAGAGCGAAAGAATAGAAAAATATTAAATCATTTTATTCAAGTTTTTTTATCGATTCTCATTATCATCCGTTTATTTTTGCTTTGGATTTCTATATATACAGAAGAAAAGAGAAAACCACATGTTCAATGACAAAACACTTTAGACAACAAAAAAAATGAAGATCAAAAAACAATTGTTTCTGATTTGTTACAATGAACAAATGTAGAAAGCAAATAAAACAACAACAACAATGGATTTAACATGGTAAATTTGTCATCCATTCCTTCTATTCTCTATTCACTTGTCAACAAAATAGAATTTAAAATTTTTTTTATTCCAATCAATACTTAGATACACACTGCATTCATTTCTTCAATTCGTTGATGATGGTTAACCATTCATATTAATTTCATTTTCATTTGTTTTACAGATTTTTTTAAAAAATTCAATTTTTGTTTTTATTTTCAATTTCAATTTCATTGTTGTTGTTGTTGATGTGCATGAAAAACCAAAATTACCTTGTTATTATTATCATCATTTTTCTTACGTCCGTCTGTATATGGTTTTATTTATTCATTCATAATCCAAGATCATCATCATTGTTTGGAGACAAATGGATTAAAATTCAACAATTTCAAAGTGTGCGTGTGTTTGTTTGAATTATATTCTGGGACAAAACTGTTTATGTCTAAAAACAATAGCAAAAGTTTTTTTCTTCAATGATAATAATTACACACTTTGAAATAGACATATTTTTGAATTTGATTTGTAAACCGATCACCTTGACAAAACATACGAATTGTTTTAAGAACAAAAACAAAAGAAATGTTTTTGACAAAATGACAATTGTTTATACAAGAAATAAAACAACAATAACAACAAAATATGATCTTCATTAGATCAAAATTGACAGGAAAAAACTAAAGGAAGTTGAACAATGATACGAAATTCAAGATGATAGATTCTTTGGAAAAAAAATTCATTCATATTATAAATTCAAGGAAGAATTTTCAATGAACAACAATCTGTAATGGATAGAATTTAAAAAATTTATCATTTTTTGTGTTTTAAATTTAAATCTTAAAAGATTAAACAAAAACAAACAGAGAAAAAATATCATGTCATAAATTGGTTAATACATATGATTGATGTGGAAAAAATATTAGTTGCATCAAAACGAGACGATTTGTTCATCATCATCGTCATTGAAATGATATTTGATTTTGTTGTTGAGAAAACCCAGAAACGGATACATTTTAAAAATAACTATTGTCGACATTCAAATGATGACGATCATCATCATTATTATCATCTATTTCAAATTATGATGTCGTTCAAATAAATCGATTTCATTCGATGTACATTCATCATGGAACAACAACAACAACAACAAAAGATGTGCAACACACACACACGTAATTGATACATTATCATTAGTATTGTTATATGAAATCGTCATTCGTTTTGTTTTCTCCACTAACCGATTAATATCGTTCTCGTTTCCCTCTCGACTTTGTCAATCCAAAGAAAAATGACATTGAATTTTCGAAATCAACTTCAATCATCATTATCATTTTGATGATGATTTAACAATGGAAATAACAACAACAAAGAGGAGAACAAAAGAAAATGAAAAAAAATCAAATCAACAGGAAAACAACGGAATGTTGCAACAAGAATTTTCTGTTCAAAACTTTGATATATCTGTTATGGAAAATGTTTCACTTGATTTTCATCTAATCATTCCGGATGGCTCTTGTGAATTAAAATGGATCAATTTTTCAAAATTTTCGATCAAAAAAAATCAATTAAGGTTTTTCACTTGTTCGATGATGATCCGAAACAAATATTGATGGATAACAAAAATAAAGAGTTGAAATTTATTTTCATTTTCTCTCCTGCTCCAACACTTGAAAATGTAAAAATAAAACACAATGTTTCGAAATACATCTCATCAAAATTGCATGACATCTGAAAATTTCATTTTGTTCATCATCATCAGCATATTCAAAAGAAAAAGAAATTTTGGCGAAATATTGATTAATATCATCATCATTCTAGATATTTTTTTGTTTGAAAGCGAGAGAAAAAAAACAATAATTTTTATTTATGATCATGGCATGATAACATTTTTTTTGTTGAAAACAAAAAAAAAAGAAAATTTCTCACAATAAAATGATTTTTCTTTGCTGTTAATTTTTTTAAGTGTAAAAAATTTCTCGTAAAACTTATACTTCATCGACAATTAAATTTTCAATGTGAATCAAATATACAGTGAGGGAGTGAGATAAAAATAAAGAAAAAAATAAATCGAGTAGCTCAAACAAATCAAACTATCAAAATATGAATTTTGGATTGACAAATCTCATCTAAACTTGAAATGATTAGAATAATGATAATTTATAGAACTATATGGATAATGATCATTAACCTTTTGGATCATTGATTGATCATTGAATCGAAAATTTTTCGGCAAAATCTTTTCAAAGAATGACCATCAATATGTTGAAAATTTTTTTATCATTCACATTCTTGTAGGAAAAATCATATTGTTCATCTCAATCGAAATATCATACAATCATATCCAATGCCTTTCTTGTTGTGTCTTATCGTCTTTTTAGCAGTAATTTTTGTTGTTGTTGTTGTTATAAAAAGCTAAGATTTTGATTTGAATTCAACTGATGATACTTGTTGATCATCAATATAATCATCATCGTTTAAGTCGCATAAAAATCTTTACAAACTTATCAACAACATTGTCGTCACTATTGATTATATCCTATAATCCTTAACGGTTCATCATCATCAATACAAGAGGGGGGCTAATAATGAATCCATTTGAAGTTCTATTATTATTATCCTCAAAATGTAATAAAAAAAAAGACTCGAGAAAAGTTTTTTTATTCATTTTCATTATTATTATTGTGTTCTTCAATTTTTTCAAACGATTCGAGATCATCAAGGTTATTGATCAACAAAATGATGATTATGACTACCATGAATAAGGATTAATATAATTATATTTATATTTTTCTTCATTTAAATGCGATAGAATGAATCAACAAATATAAATGTAAATGAAACAGAACAAGAACAGATTTAAATTCTAGCATTATCGATGAAAGATTAAAGCAATCATCATCATCAAGATTGTAATGAATTGATCAAAAATGAGAAAATGTATTTATTAATTTTACTGCTCAATTACAATGAATAATTTTTTAAAAGATTTTTTATCGCTAAAAAATTAGGGCAACAATTTCGGAATTTGAATCAAATTATTAGATAAAGATGAAAATAATAATTAGATGTCATATAATTTTTATAAACAATTAGATCACAATTGAAATTAATTAGTTATTAATGGATCATGTCATATTTGGTGTCTATCAACGTAAACTGTAATAAAATGGTCGGTGTTTCTATTATCTAACGGTTCAAATTTGATTTAAAATAATAAATTATTATGATAAGACAATCATTTTTTTCCTGTGATGGCTAGGGAAAAAAGCAAATCTATATAACAGTAAGAAAAAATAGAGAATTTTTCATTACTTGCTTATACATTTGTAGGATGTGTTTGTGCATTGTCTTCAACAACAATCAAAAATGTTAAAATTATATTTGGCATCAATTTTTTTCTTATTGAAGATATTAATTGTCGATAGTGTATTAGTTGTTGATTCTGTTTTCGTTGTTCTTCGACATGGTGATCGTAATCCATTATATGTTTATCCGTATGATAAATATAATAGAGAGTATTGGAAGCAGCGTGGTGGTTTAGGGAATTTGATCGAAAAAGGTGAAAATCGTATCCGTGTGGCAGCAAAAAATTATCGCCAACAATATGAAATGTTACTTAACGAAACTGATGGATCAAGCGATCAAGTTATTACTTCGACTATTGAACGTGCTAAGAAAACGGCTGATATATTCATGGAAGTAATCAACAAAAAGGCAAAATTTGAACGTAATGATAAAATGTTAAATACAGATGCTGAATGTAAAAAATCTAAAAAAATTCGAGAGAATTTATTGATACAAAATGCAACAGGATTAATGCCCAACAATACTTTCATTGATAATCTTCGCAACAAAACTGGCGAAAAATATAATGGAGATACATTAGAAAATTTACTGTTATTAATGGGTTTGGCAGATACATTAAAGATTGAACGAGATCAAATGAAATTAAATGTATCCGAATGGATCACCGATAAAGAAACAGCCAATATCCTGTCAGAGTTGGAGAAGAAAAGTTTCTCAACGATGATGAATGATCATGAAATTCAACGTTTGCGTGCTGGTTTATTATTGAAAAATATTCGTGATCAGATCGAAAAAAAATCAAGTCAACGATTCTTTCTATATTCAACGCATGATTACAATCAAATTGTATTGTTGCAAGCATTGAATCTATATGATCAACTAGACCAAAACAATAAGGTGCCACCAACATACGTCAGTGGTGTTGTGTTTGAAGTTTATCGTAATGAAAGTGGTGAACAACAAAGTAAATGGATTCGTTTTATTTATCGTCAATTCTTAGACAATGAAAATGGTACCATAACTAAAGTTGATACTCAAATGGTTCCAGAATTATGTCAAACAGAATTACAATTTCATGATGGAACAGCTATAAATACCCAAAAATTTTGCTCTTGGGAACAATTTAGCGGTGAATTAGTGAAAAATCTAATACCAGAAAATTGGGATAAAGAATGTATGAATTCGGCAGCTATTAAGCCAATGGTAACATTCATGGTATTCATCATTACTATATTGACAAGTTATTTTTCAATACATTAAATTTGAATGTTTTAAATTCTTTCTCATCAGCATTATTTTCATATTCCACACAATTTTGATGATTAATAATTATTTATCAATTTTACTGCTCATTTGAATTAGATATAGTACAATTACAAAAAATACTTTTCAAAAAACGATTTTTTACCGCTACGATTAAAATACATCAACATTTTCGTAATTCAAATTTAGATTAAGATGATAATTAGATGTCATTAAATTTTTATAAACAAAACGACCCAAATTAAAATAAGTTATTAATTAATTCATTCAATGTAAAAAGTGGAATACAATAAAAATATAGATTTATGGCATGATTAATGGGTTAATAAATATAGAAATGAAAAAATCCATGACAACTTTTGATCAATATCCATACTACCGTATGACATTTTGGATGTCTATAAACCTGAACTGTCATAAAATGATTATTGTTTCAATTATTTAATGTTTTAAATTTGATTGAAAATGATAAAATTATATGATATGACAATCATTTTTTTCGGATGTGATGGATAGGAAAAAATGGATATTTATATGTCTGTAAGAAAAAAGACTTCATTCATTTAAATTTATGCTTGTGTATTGTCTTCAACAACAATTCGAAAATGTTGAAATTATATTTGGCATCAATTTTTTTCCTATTGAAGTTATTGAACGTTAATAGTGCACTAGTTCTTGATTCTGTTTTTGTTGTTCTTCGACATGGTGATCGTAATCCATTACATATTTATCCAAATGATAAATATAATAAAGAATATTGGAATCAGCATGGCGGTTTAGGAAATATGACCAATAAAGGTGAAAATCGAATCCGAGTGGCTGCAAATAATTATCGCCAACAATATGAAATGTTACTAAACAAAAGTCATGAATTAAGCAATCAAATAATAACTTCAACAAGTGTACGTGCTATAAAAACGGCCGATATATTCATGGAAGTAATCAATGAAACGGTAAAATTTGAACGCAATGATAAAATGTTAAGCTCAAGTTCTGTATGCAAAAAAGCTAAAAAAATTCAAGATGATTTGCTGCTCCAAAAAGCAACAGAACTAATGCCCAACAAGACATTCATCGATAATCTTAGTAAAAAAACCGGTGAAAAATATACGGACGATACATTAAAAAATTTACGTTTATTAACCGATTTGGCAGATACATTAAAGATTGAACGAGATCAAATGAAATTGAACGTTTCCGATTGGATCACCGATAAAGAAACAGCCAATATTCTGTCAGAGTTGGAGAAGAAAAGTTTCGCAGCAATGACAAATGATCAGGAACTTCAACGTCTGCGTGCTGGTTTATTGTTGAAAAATATTCTTGATCAAATGGAAAACAATTCCAGTCAACGATTCTTTTTATATTCAACGCATGATTATAATCAAATTGTATTGTTACAAGCATTGAATCTATATGATCAACTAGATAACAATAGTGTACCACCAACATACGTCAGCGGTGTTGTGCTTGAAGTTTATCGTAATGAAAGTGATAAACAACAAAATAAATCGATTCGTTTTATTTATCGTCAATTCTTAGACGATGAAAATGGTACAATAATTAAAGTTGATACTCAAATGGTTCCAGAATTATGCCAAACAGAATTACAATTTCATGATGGAACAGCTATAAATACCCAAAAATTTTGCACTTGGGAACAATTTAGCAATGAATTATTGAAAAATCTAATACCAGAAAATTGGGATAAAGAATGTATGATTTCCGGGGCCATGAAACCAGTGATAACATTCATGGTATTCATCATTACCATATTGACAACTTATTTTTTAACGAATTGAATTTGAATGTTTTAAATCTTTTCTCATTAGCATTATATTCTATTATTTTCATATTTCACACAATTTTAATGATTAATAATCATGAAAATGTATTTATTCAAAATTATCATTTCAAAAGAATGAAAAAGAGCTCCATTTTGTTTGTTTCTATTGAAAAAGAATCGAGGATATAATTAAAATTAAAGAAATTTTTTTGCATTTAGCAAAAAAAAACCTTGGATAATGATGATTTCGATTGAATCGTGATGACAGATTTTGTTTATTTTCAAAATCAAAACAAAACAATGTCGGATTATATCAATGTGCTAACGTTGTTTTTGACTGAAAAAAAATCAAATGATTCATCTAAGAAACTAATCAAAATGAAGAATTAATAAGAGAAACAAAATTTCATCAATTGGACATTGAGAATAATCATCTTGAAACGTTTCATCCGACAATCTAGAGCATTTTGATGATTTTCATTCAATGAAAAAACAAGATTGATTTCATTCAATTTTAAACTAAGTATTTTTTTCAAACAAAAATTTAGTTTAAATTTTTATGTAATTGAAAAACAACGAAAAGCAAAAAAAGAAATGAGCGTAAATTTTTTGAAATGCAATTTCAAATAAAATGTTATGTGTCTGTGTGCTCATCAATAATTATTATGGCCTCAGCATCAATAAATCGTTTGGGCGATGATTAAAAAAAATCTTAATGTGTGAGAGTGCCATCATCATCATCACTACGGTACTATTGATAATGCTCTCGGACTATTAAAAACATCATTTTAAAATAAAACACAGTATTTATTCTAATTAGATTAATGTTTTAAATTTAATATGATAATGTTCAGGAAAAAAATCATCAGAAAGATGATGATGATGATGATGAAACATTGAGAAGATTTGATCAAGATAAATGGCACTTGATAATAAATGTTAATTAGGATTTTTTTTTATACTTTTCGAATGATTTTCAAACAAATTTTTTGTTTTCATCATTTTTTCAATTTTCAAAAATAGTTTCAATCTATTTAACAAATATGTAAGAAAAACCCTTCCGATGTATTTCGTTGATTGAATTAAAAATAATCTATTTTGTTCATTATACTTTCACCGTTTTTTTTTCTTTACTTCCTAATCAATAAATTGATTTTAAATTTTTCACTGTTTTTTTTGAAATTCGCTTAATTACAATTTGATTTGTTTGAGCAATGCACATTCCGATCGAATCCAATCAATTTAAATAAATCATGTAAAAAACAACAATTTTAAACCGAGAAAAAAACCTGAAAAAAAACATTAATCTTATCGGTGTGAAAACACACACACACACAAACACATTGTTTGCGGACAAAATTTTACTATCTAAATGTGACTAAATTCTTGATTTGGATGAAATTTTTTATTATAATTTATTTTTGATTTGTTTGCTTTGTTCAATTCAACTCGATCATTTCGTTCAATTAACATAGAATAAAACAAAACAAATCAGAAAAAAACACACTTGTTATTTAGATATTGACAATATAAAAAAAGCTATATATATCGTTTCTTTAAAATGACATTAATTGAAACAATAATTGATTTATTATTATTGTTTACCCGAAAAAAAAGCAAAAATTCCAATCGTAATGATCATTACCACCATAACGTAAACACCAATAATAATAATAATAAATTAAATCGCTAAAATCAAACTAGATTCGGATGACAAATTCATCGTGATGAACATGGGAAGAAATTTTTTTTCCAACAACAACGAAGGCACAGAAAAAAATGTTCAACAGGTGTGTTCAATATATATTAAAAGACCGTTTTTTTGGCGACAGAAACAAAAATTCATTAATTGGATTTAACCATTTTCAATTCATTCGTTTTAAAAAGTGGAAAAAATCGAAACAAAATGATGAACATGATGATGATGATCGTGTTCAAACAAGCAACCGATCATCAATCGTATTTTGTGCCAATTTTTAATTTTTCATTAAATTTTTTTAATGTTATTGATGTTGTTGCTTTTGGATCAAAGAAAAAGACAAAAAAATAAGAAACTAATCCTAGGATTTGATGACCTATTTCAATCAATCTAGAAATACAAATTATCATTGTTGTTATTATTTGGATAAACTAAAAGTTCTATAGATTCGTTGTAGAAACAAATGAAAAACAACAACATTCAATTCAATTATTTTAACTCTGTTACACTTTCATTTTGAAATGAAACATGAAAGAACATGATAGAAAAAAACTCGTGCGAATCGCATTTGGTATCTCAAATCCAATTTGAACAAATTGAATTATAAAATAGAAAAAATTCAATGATATGAATAAATGAAAACAGAACAAAACAAAAAACTGGAAAGTAAAAAAAAGATAAATAACTGGATAATAATCAAATAAAAAAAACATAAAATTTGAAATTGGCAAATAATAATGACATAATTGAATGAAACAAAACAAAAAAATTATCAACGACCAGGTGGACGACATAAACCTGTATAACTAACCAAATAGAGGACATACAAATAGACAAACAGACACATCTATAGTAGACACCGAGAAAGAGATATCTTCATCCATATATCCTACAATATAATGAATGTATAAAATTTTTTAATTAATTAGAGCATCTGTCGTTTATTACGTTATTTTCACGTTCTTTTTACATGTCCTTGTGTGTGTGTGTGTTGAATGATCACATAAAAGTGAATAGGAAATGATAAAAATGGGGCCATCAAATAACTATAATTTTTTTGTTGATCCATATTTACAGCAACTAAAATTGGTATGATAATCAGGTATGGTTTATTTTTTTCAAATAGACATGACATCAACCAGAATATGATTAACAAATAAATAGTGAAATTAAAACTGATAAACAATTTCTTCAATTGATCATTATTATTATTATGTACGTGTGTTTATCATCGTGTATCTCATTTGTTCAATGAATACAAGGAATTGAAAACATCTGTGTTACGTTTGTTATCGTCAAACAGACAAACAAAAAAATTTTAGTCATTTTCGGAAATCGCAATTAACACGAACATTCTGCACAAAAATTCTTTGAATCCAATGCGTAAGGTGTGGCAGTTTGTGATGAATCTAGAAAAATAAATTTTACACCCTCCTCAAGTAATGATAATAATCGTATTCCGGTTATGTTCAGCATATTTAAAAGGGTAATAAAATTCGAATGACAACAACAATTTGCAATTTGTTGCCTTTTGGGCAATAACAAAATGAAAAAAAAAATAATAAAAATAAATGAAAAGGAAATTGATTATGGAAGTATTTCAGGGCAAAAACAAAACAAACATCTTTGACATTACAAGGATGGCATCAATTTTTTCTCATTTCATTTTTTCAGATTCTCCCCAAAATTCTATCAATGATGAAAAGCGAAAAAAAAGTTTTCGTTGTTGTAGTCGTGGTCGTGGTCGTTGTAATGAATCGTCTGAATTTTTTCATGGAAAAAATAGGCATTCAATATCATATCATAATCTTTATGATTCATCAATCAATTTTATATTTCAAATTATTGTTGTTATATATCAAATTTGATGATTAAAGCACTAATCTACTAATTCCTCGTTTAATAATCCTACAAATCCTTTTTCCAAATGTAATTATTGTCTGGAAAAAAAGATGACAACAAGTAATAAGTATTGCGAGCATCATTTGATGACCAACTATTTAAAGTATAAATAGAAAAGAAAAAGAAAATGTGATGTTAATTGGCAGAAATGAAAAAAAATTAGAAAAAACACAGAAAAACACATTATCATCATTTCTACCAAATTATCAACCATTTATCAAAAGAATTAGACAAAATGAGATGAATAACTAAATAAAATGATGTGATGTTACGCACAGGATTTGGTGAATGGATTTTCTTCTTCTTCCAATTGTTTGTTTGTAAACTAATAGACATAACGATGACCAAAAAGTAAGTAAATAATAATATAAAAAGAAAATGGAAAAGGAAATTTCAATTTGTCATGATTTTCAATCGTCATTTTCAACCATTATTATTATTCACCTTGTTTTATTTGGCAAAAAATACTCAAAAAAAAATCTATTTCACACAATCCCATTTTATCAACAAAACTACAAAATTCATCCATTTGTTGATCATCATCATCATCAAATAATGTGACATTGAAACAGTGGAAAAAAACTAGAAGATGATGAAAATCGACAGGAAAGCAAAAAAATCATCATAATTATTTGTCCCTAAAGAAATCGGTAGGAGGATAAAGTATATGAGGAATATTAGTATGTTTTATATGATTTGATTGAAAATCAAAACAAAAACAAACTGCTTACTAATTAAGTACTACAAAAACATCATATCATATTAATCTGTTGTAAATTTTTTTCATTATTATTCATTTGATTTGATGATCTACTATCCGATTTAACGCAAAAAAAGCAAAAAATAAATAAATAGATAAATTGCATACAATTAATCCTGACACCTTGATTTTGTCTTCGGGATGCAATAATTTTCTTTTTTTATTTTTGCTAATCTCCTTAACCTTATCATCTTCAAAAAAAACAAAAACAAAATGTGCTGAAAAAACATTGGTCATTCATTCATTATAATTTTGTGACTGATTCTGGTTAGCGTTATATATTTTTGATTGGTTGTTTTGCTCAATTTTCATTGCTATTAGAGATGGAATTATCACAGGATCATCAAGATTGAAGCCCGCTTCATTTTCATCAATTTATATGATGATCATTATCATTATCGAAATCATCAGATGATGGATTCAAGGACGAAATTATTTTTTATATTCAAAACAGCAGATATTAGGATTTTGGCTTTGAAAACTTTCATCGCACAACGACGTGACAACATAACCGACGATAAATAAATAAATTTAGAAAAAATGGTCATCATGATCGAGAGAAAAAAATGGTTGCAATAAGAAGAAAGAAATAGAAATGACAAGAAATAAAATGTCGATCATCACCACTACCATCATCATTGAATGAATTAGATTTCTAACAAAAATGCAATGAAGGAAAAATGTAACAAAAAAAAAATCCTGGAATTATCGAATCGATGAATATATTTTCTCACTCTTTCTCTAACAGCTAATCAAATTTCATAAAGTTTAAAAATAATTTTCTTTTTGTTTTGTTTATGGTGATGTTGACATTGTTTAGATTTGAAAACAGATGAATAATTATGTTCTGCTAGGAGGAACATTAAAAAAATAAGGTGACATAATTATATTCTGTTCACTATAGTGAAGGATAAGATTGCCTCCATGAATATGAATTGGTTCATACTGAAATAATCCTCGTCACTATCAATGTTTTATATTTTGGTGCATCATTTTATTTCACTAAAGATAAACAAACCATTCACTTCCTTCAACATTTTCAATGTTTTCATCGTTATTTGTCAACATTGTTTTTTTACATTGTTCAAAAATAATGGCAATAATGTGATGCACATTTTTTGTCATCATTTTCAACAACAACAACGAAAAGGTATCTCAAGCTCAATGTCGAAAGATGGATGGCGATAATTTATCTATTCATCTAAATAGAAAAAAGATACGTAACACAATTAACTGTAACAATGATTATGATAACAATTCTACTAGTCTTAAATCATTATGAATTATAAGATCAACCATTTTGATTATATAAGACAAGATTGATACAGTTTCTTTCCACTTTAATGCGAATAGAAAAAAGCAAAGGAAAAAAAGTTCATTATTTAAGGGAAAAATGTTGACCAATTAACAATTCAAATTAATGAAATGCCGAGAATGTTGAATGAAATGAATCTTTGATTTGTCACCGGAACAAAAACAGAAAAAAAAGTTCGTTAGATAATAAATATCCATTGAGAATTGAAGTTCAAAAACAAAGCCAAAGGAAAAATTGTGAAATAAAACGAACTTCTTTTTTTTGAAAAATATCATTTTGAAATTCGTTGCAGTTGCCATCTCATTTGAATAGTAGTAATAATGACCCAATGATGATTATTAGTATGATGAGTAAGAAAATCATGTGAATGGATGGCATCTGGAACCCGCACACACGAATACAGACACACAAGGGCTCGTGTATACGTGGATCGGTGAATCAGGTAATAATTATTAATACTGTAACCTGATAAATCAGAAAAAGAAACATTTTTATGCATCATAAACATAATCAAGTTTAGTTCGTTTATTACATTATAAATAGATAGATATAGTCTTTATATAATAATCATTATCATCATCATCTCACCCAAGTCTCATCATTATTGAATCCATTTGAAAATATTCACATTAAAACAGAGAGAGAAAAAAATCTCACGCAAATGTTCATTCATAAGAATTATTCACCTGTATAGTAGAATTTGACCCATAGAAAGTGATTTTCATTATAAAAATTTCCCAGCATAATATTCCAACGGTCAATTGATGATAAAAATTATCATCACATCTAATCGGATCGCTTCATTGATTATCAAAATGAATAAATAATAAATTATTGGACGCCGAAAGAATGCTAGAAAAAACAAAGAAAAAATTACGTTTTCCGTTGTTCCAAAATGTTCGTTGAATTTTTTTTATCTCTTTTTACTTTTGAGACATTAAGTTTCATTTGTTTCAGAAATAAAATTCAGAAAGAAAACGTTGTTGATCCACGACATATTACGATTCGATTCAGTGATCATCATCATCATTTCATACTCACGTAGGTAAAACTTGTGTCAAATGAAATTTACAAATAAAACAAAATTCAATCAAGGCTAATTAGTAAATAATAGCAAACGATAATCATTATGATGGTGGTGATGATGATCATTTCTGCAACAACAACAACAACAACAACAGAAAAAAAGAATTGAATGAAAAATTTCAAAATAGCAAATATAAATTATCCAGTGTGTGAACGGTGAAGAAAAATAAATTTGTAAATGTAATGAAATTTTGTTTTTTTTTATTCTAAAAATGGTCGAACCTGAATTGAACCATGAATTCATTAGATCACGAAGGACCATTTTTCCATTCCCTACCACTCTCACTCACATATTCACACACAAAACAGATTTATCTCATTCAATTATTCTTCTGCTCTACACATCCAACCATTCATTTATTGACTAAATCACATCAGTAGTTAGAATGGATACACGAATTAATTTGATTTGATTTCACCTGTGCGCAGTGCGTGGCAACAACAGCACATGCATCAGCATTAATCTATGGAAAAGGAAAAATAATGAAATTTACGTACATAATGATGATCAAACTCGTGCACACGATAATAATCAAAATGATTTTTTTTTCTCTGGTTACTTTGTTTTTCACATATTTACATTTGATTATATACAGGTATGAGAAATTACATTTTTATTTTTATAAATCTGGACTTTTTTTTCACCGACAAATTCCCAAGCAAATATAACATTGAAACCAATTTTCGTTGATCATCTTGGCATTTTCTTTTTCATTTTGTTAATTGTTATTTGTAAATTTAATAATTTCAGAATTATTAATTTGGAACAGATTAACGATGCTACAACGTAGGCATCAAAAAGAAAGAAAACAAAAAAGAGAACAAATCATTAATTTATTATAAATTTAAAAATTCATTTAATGAGTAAATATGAATAATAATATGAATAATGAAGAAAAATTGATTATATTCATCATCATTATAATTATGATGAGGATCATCATCATCATCATCATCATCAAGAATAATGGTCATCATCGTTATCAGCATCATCATCATCATTATTATTATTATTGTTGTTGTCGGCTTGAAATCAAGGTTATCATGGCATACATGTACAAATATTACAACTATTGTTCGTTTGTTTTTGTTTTTGAAAAGACAAGCAAAAATATAACAAATATTATTCGCGATTATCATTTTGGAACATGTTTTGGAATCATTCATATATGCAAAAGATGCTGCGCAAAAAAAAAATAAAATAAAATAAATTGCAAAACAATTGTCTTCAATGTTCAAATAAAATAGTGTCGATGTTTGTTTATTATTATTATTATTATTATTTATGATAATGAATAAAGTGGAAAAACAAAATTTGTTTCCTTTGTTTTTCAATACCTTCCGAATGATAATAAAAGTTTGCTGGAAAAAAACATCAATTTTGAATAAATAGATGAGAAAAATGTAGTACGTGGAAACAAAGATATTGAAGAGATATCGAAAGAGAGAGGGAAAACAAAAATTTGGATAAATAAATCAATCAATCGAACTGCTGTGCACTCATCATTATTATGATTATTTACAGAGACAAGTTGACCATTTCATTTTTATGTTGTTTTTATTTTTTTCCCCTCAAATCGATTGATGATTTTCATCATGATGTTTTCCAATGATTAATTGATTGTTTCAAATGATTAACCTTCGTTGCGAAAAAAAATATATATTTTGCTTTCACTTATAACTTTTTCTCGGTTGATTAGTAGCAATTGAATTGAGATCATTTTTGTCATGAGAATCTTCGAACAAGAGAAAGAGAAAAAAAAATCAAACGTATATTAATGAGAAATTAATATATTTGAAAGAAACAATGTATCAAATAGATTCAAATAGTAAGTAATTAAATTCGGATCCAATAATTAAGATATTGATTTGACAATTATGTTGAAACAGTTCAATCAAACAAAATAAATACCAGAATTAGAAATAAATATTGATTTTTTTTTCAATCACCCAATTGAATAATAAATCATTTCAAAATTTAAATTTTGATTGATTGATTTTAAATATAATCAACAATAATAATAATGAAAAATCGATAATCGATAATCATTATATAATGTTAATGTATAATTGTATGGTGAAATATGTCCTAGATATATTAATAATAATAATAATAATTTATTAAAAATTTAAATCAAATCGGGTCAAGGTAGATCAGAATCAATTTTTTTCATTTCAGTAACAATCAATGTTCAAAAAAAACCTCATTGTTAATAGATGAAATGAAGAGAAAAGGAAAAAAATCGAAATCAAAACTTTGATGAAAAAAAAATCCTGGTAAATGATTATTATGAATTAATTGGATAATTATCATCATATAACATTGACATTGTACTGTTCACCGCGGTATTTTTACCGAAAGTGAAAATAAAAATTGATATTTCAATTTCAGTGTGGGATGCCATTGCAATAATCATATAACTGATATTTCGTAAATTTAAAACTGTAAGAAATATTTTCCAAAAAGAAGCTTATTCTTGGCAATCTAATTTTGTCTTAATAGTAATAATTTGTCATTGAAATTATTATTAAACAAAATTCTATCAAATTAGGTGTGCCAAAAAAAAACACAAAGGTGTGTATATGGTGTTTATTGTCCATCAATAATGATGATGATAATGATAATGACAATTGTAGATCTCATGCAAACATGATGTCCATTTTTTGAAGGAAAAAACAAAAACAAAAAGAGTAAAAAAAATAGACAATTAGAATCATCCGAATCATTTCATTTTAGAAAAAAAAATTGTCATCATCGTTACCGTTGTGTGTGTATTAGTGACGATAATGTAAAAAAAAGTTGAGAAAAATAACAACAGTGGCAAGATGATTAGCTGAGAAATGATGATGACAATATTTGGACAATTAACAAATATTAACTACTGGCATTTTTATTTTTTTTTCTACTTGGCAGACAACTACCTGAAAAAAAATAAAACTACTAATATACCTTGAATCAATGAAAATGATGGTGTCGAAATCATCATCATAATCATCGTTTTCTGATTATGATGATGATGATGATTATAATCAAGCCATCATGAAATGAAACGAAAAAAAATGATTTCTTATATAAAATGGTTTGGCCATCGTCATCAAAAATAATAATAACGGCAAAAAAATTTTTTTTCAATTCACTCACTATTGTTTTACACGTGTGTGTGTGTGTGTGCAAAACTTTTAATCGACATTGTCAACAATGATGAAAAAAAATAGAAAAATAAAATTCGGTAATGGTAATTAAAAAATCACACGATACATCTAATTTGAATGTGATTCGATCGAGCCCATTATCCTTCTGATGAACAACTAACAAAAAAAAACAATTGAGAAATCCTATCCATTATATAGATTGTTGGATCATACATCATTCGAATAATTTGAGGATAATTTTTTTTTTGATTTTGATTTAAATTGACAAATATTTTACCTGTATAATAATAAAAGAAATGATTTTAAATTAGTATCATAAATAATAGAGAAAAATTTTAAAGAAAAAAAATTGAATCAATTTTTTCCCTGATTGCATAATGTTAATATTAGATCGGATTAATAGGATCGTATCATTAGATCGATAATGAATAAATCGATCGTTTGGTTTTTATTCACCATCAAAGTTGTTGAATCATGACTGAATGATGTGAAAATTTTCAATCAAAACTTTTTATTTTGATGAAATGATGATGATGATAATGAACATCAAGATTGAAGATAGTTTCAAGGTGAGACAAGCCGTTTGAATAAGAAAAAACAGTTTGATGATGATGAATACAATAAACAAATTAACAACAATGACGTTTGTCGATCCAATGTATGAAAAAAATGAAAATGAAAATGAAAATAAGAGCAATGGCAATCAAGCTTAATCACATCGCTCATCATTATTATCATTATCATCATCATTGTTTCATCACACCATCATTGTAAAAAAGATGATGATGATGATGTTTTTGCGGTCATTGTGGTAATCGTAATTTTTGTCCATGTTCGTTCGTGTTCATCATTTCGAATATTTTCAAATGAATAAAATTCATTTCTATGAATAAATTTTTCATTTGTTGTTGTTGTTGTTGTTCAAACCGACAACAATGACCTAAAAGACTAATTATAACATTTCAATTTATGCAAATCAATCGATAGATTCGATACATATGACCACGTTGGTTTGTTTGTTTATTTGTTGACATTGGTCATTGTAGTTAGATTTCGTTATGTACATGTTTCATGGATCATCATCATCATAATCAAACAAGGATTTGGATCAACATGAAAATTTCTACAAATAAAATCAGTATGAAATCATCATTTAAATAAAAATTATTAGACAATGCCAATATGCATATTAATGTGTGTGATGGATATAAATTTTTCAAAGCGTAGGCATTTCAAATTCTTCGTGATCATCGAAAAAACACATAAATATCAATAACACATTTGGTGCCCATTTTATTTCATCATTAATTTCATTTGATTTGAATATTTGTGGGTGATTTTTTTGTTTTGTTCTTGTTGGTTATTGTTTCATCAACAGAAAAAAATGTTTTCAATTTTATCAAATTGGCACCAGACGGCCTTCATCAGGATTATCATGAAGAAGAAAAAAAATGATTTCAAAACAATAGAATTACCATTTCGATGATGAAACAACCAACGCCTTACCCTCTTTATTTTGAAAATTTAGTTTACAATTGAATATTAGCGCCAATTCTTCTTGAATTCGAATAAATTCGACGGAAGAAATTACTCATTTTCCAACATAATTATTCTTCCTATTACTCTTCTTTCACAAGATCATCATCATCCGTCTTGGTTGAATCTTTATCCACAATTTTTTCCTTGACTTTTGATGACCACTACTACACAATGTAAAGAAATTATAACAGACATCAAATAGTGCATGTGTATGTTGATACGTTTGTGGTATCCAGCGATCCAACATCATGTACACATAGAAGCAAACAGGTGGGCTTTGTGTATATACGAATTTATTCATCTATCATCGATAAATGCTACTAGCAACAGGTCTCATTTGAAATTTTTCATTTTTTTTGATTAGAAAAGTAAAAGAAAAAACTTCACCACTGTTTCTGATCGACTATACTGCTGTAGTTGTTGTTTTTTCCTATTTCTTTCACATATTCTTCACATTTCGTTACATGATCACATATTAACCATTCCATCCATCCATCCGAAACATCCTCTTCGAAATGAAAAAAAAATTCAAAATAATGAAATTGGCTTCAATTTTTTCTTTTGATTATCATTATTAGTTAGTTGCCAGTCTGTTTGCTATTCAGACGTGTTACCTATCAATCCAATTTGATTGCATTTGATTTGGTGGTGGTGCGTGTAAAAAAAATTATTTTTCTTTAAATGAATATGAAGATGATCCAATTACATTGAATTTTTTTTTGACGAAAATTCTTAACAGAATTTTTTTGTTTTGTTTATTTTGTTTCCGATGGAAATTGTTTTTCAAAAAAAGCTCATCTATCAAAATTTTGAAATGTGAAACAACACTTCCGTTAATTGAAAAAATTAATTAGTTTTCCAACCCTTCAATTAATTGGTTCAAATTTGATTTAATTAATCTATTAACACAATCTTATATATCGATCCAAATAATGATAATAATTTTTCATGACCAATCAATCAATTTAAAGTTTTATTATTCAAATTGTAATTGAAATAAAGAAAACATAAATTATCACCTGTGTAACGCATTCAACAGAAAACAACTCCGTTATTCTTGAATATTTAAAAAAAATTGAATTTTTTGTTCATCAAATCAGACGATTAATATGTGAAGATTATTATTCTGATAAATCATTACCATCAGCATCATCAACAACCAAAAAAAAAATCCTGTTTTTCTTTTATGCAAATCAACGTTATTTGTTTGAATTGATTTTTTTTAATTAAAAAAAATTTATTCATGCTTCGAATGATTATTATTATCATATTTATGTGGTGGTACTATGCTGTATTTTTATCGATTTAACATTCATAATTCATAATTTTGTCGTGTTTATAATAATTTTAAAAAAAAAATAACAGCAACAGCATCAACCTCCACTTATGTTTATCATCATAACAAATAGCACGTGTTTTTAAAGAAAAAAAATTATTTCAAGAATTTGATCCACATACATTATCATCAAACACACACATAGTGTAAAAAGTGAAAGAAAGTGGAAACAGTTATTTTATGTGAACTACAAAATACATCGACAAATTCATACGCATCAAATTTCTGTTTTTTTTTGTTTCTGAACCAGATTCACAACTGTAAATAATATTGAATGATTCTATATTTATGTTTTTATCAATCATCTGGTATTTGTGTTTGTGTATGTGTTTGTAATATTGAAACATTAATTGTGTAAATAAATAATTTCCAAAATTGAAAAAAAATCCAACATATACTTGTCATCATCATCATAATCGTCAAATATAATCACCATCTAAATCATAATCATCAATAACGTATCTCATTCAATCAAAACGACAAATTGATTTTGTTTCACTTATACACTTTGGGTAGGTTTGCCTCGTTTTGTTTGTTTGTTTTTTCCCATTGTTATTATTATTTCATAGGACATGTTATTGCTAATATGAATTCAACAACAGAAAATTTTCCATTCAATTTGAATGGTACATAAAGATAGATGGACCCTTGAATAACATTAACAGCAACAAAAAAAAATATCACATCACTTGTGGATCGTTTTACGATTCAAAATGAAAAAAAAGATGAAACGAAATCACAAAAAAAAGTGATCACTTTTTTTCTGCACTTGAATCTAAACAATCCACCACTCTTATTGCCCATTTGTGTGTGTGTGTTATCTGTGATCTAGTTGTTCAAGTTCAAGTGTGATCTGAATTTATCATTTGATTTCAATTTGATTTTCTTTCACTGTTTGTTTGTATAATTAGCATTCTCAAGGAAAGTAGGAAAAAAATCCATTTTAATTCAATTATGAAATCAAATCAATGTTTTTTTCTTTATCACTTGAATGAATGGTAATTTTCATTTTTTTTATCATCATCATTTTTTTCTGTTGTCTCTCAATTCATCGAAAATAAAATGAATTACGAAAAAAATGATGAATAATTTCATTTCATTTGCTTTGTTTTTTGGATTGATTATTTGAAAATTTCCATATTGAACTGGACAAGATAATTGTCATTCTGTACAGCCGATGATAAACAAATGATAATCAGATTTATATTTTATATTAATGTAATCTCTATCAACGTTGATTTTTTTTTATTTTGTTTCGTTTGTCAATTGTTTTGTTTTTGTTCAATCTTCAATTTTGATCAAATTATTTGAATTTTGAATGATTTTTTTTTGTTTGTTTGATGTAAACTGGAGAAAAATCCAATCAATTTTTTTTTGTTTAATAACAAATATTCTCTGATAATGATTATCATCATCATCATCATAGTTGTAGAATGATGATCGATTCGTTCGATCAAAACAAAACAAAACAAAAGCAAAAATTACATTTGTTTATTTGTCTGATTTATTTATTTATCTTTTGCCCATTCATTTTTTTCTTATTATTTTCTACAATCGATTTATCGGTCGATTGATTGGCGAAATTTTGTTCCGCTCTTTTCGACATTCATTTCAAATTTTCTGAAAAAATTGAATTTTTTTTTGAAATTATTTTTGGATTGATTTTTTTCTAGTAAAATTTTTTTCAAATCTAATCTTCATCATCACTTAACATAATAATAATTAGAGCGATGATGATGATTGAACATTCATAATTTTTTCCTTTAGTTAGATTATCACACATTGAATGATAAAAATTTTTCTATATCAGCATTAGATTCGAATGTCAACATTTGGTTTATGGATGTTCTTTATGACCTTTTTTTCCCATGTCATTAAATTGGTCATCAAACTCTGACATACGAACATCAAGAGTAATATTGGAAAAAGAACTCGGTAATTTTTTAAAAAGTTGAATGATGAAAAAAAAATTTCAAAATTTTTTTTCATATTTTTATTATTTTGATCGATGATGCTCGCTATTGGAAAGCCGTAACATCATCATCATCACTTATTACGAACGATCAAATGGTTGACAAACGAAATTAGTTCGGAAACTACCTGATTTTTTTTTGTTGACCACAATCGATTCAACAGCTACATCATTTTCAACACTTTGGCATCCACATATGTGTGTGTGTATGTTTAAAATCGACAAACTAAATCGATTGCAATCATAATGTTGTTGTTCTTATTTTTATTATCATTATTATTTTTATTTATTTCAAATCAATCAAAATTATCTTTTCCACACTATATTAAATCTCATCACCCAAATCAACATCATTACATCAATATTAGAATAGAATAGATTCTTTCTAGTTATTATCATTATGATTATTATTATGTTCACCATCACCATCAACACATTTGATCATCATCATCATCATAAATTAAAATCTGATTTCAACACTTTCATCGTCATCAAAAAAAAAAAAAATTCGACAAAACGAAAATTCGAATCAATCGATTGATCGATTGGATGACGTACCGTGCGAGTTCAGATATAAAAAATAAGAGAAAAAAAAATAAGATGCACGCAATCGAATGATGTCCATTGCCATTATATATTATGATGATTATTATTATGGATATCGTTTGGTTGGTTGTACCGCGAGATGAGAAGATGTATGATTGGATCCAGAAAATGTATTTTATTATTATTATTATTATCAATCATTCTATTCGAATAAAGTGATGTCTCGAATATCGATATATTTTATCAGTGTAGAGTATTACAGTTTTTCGTTTCGATTCGATTCGAATTCATGATTCAAATTTGAATTGAAAAAAATGATAATAACGACAACAAAATCTTTCAAGTTGTTGTTTTTTTCTCTCGTTATTATTTTTTTTTGTGAAAAAATATTTTTAATTCTACACACATGTGATATGTTCTATATTTTGTTCTTGTTGTTGTTATTTTTTTTTGAAATCAACAACATCAATAGAAAAAATATTTTACTTTGTTGACCAAAATCATCACCTTGATGGGAACCATGCATGATTCATTTTTCATGATGTTGAAAAAAATTCACTTTGTACATGATTAGGATGATTTTTTTTCTTTCTTCTCCTGGATACAATAATATCAATCGATCGACTTTCAATCGATCGAATTTCAATTTGGTTCAATGTAGAAAAAACATACAAAGCAAAAAAAAATGATATTAAAATTTCTATTTTCAAATACTCATTCTGCTTACAAACGACATACAAACACACACACAGGTTTGACAAGTATGGTTATCATTTATATATATCGTTGACCATTTGATCCTCATCAGTATCATGAACTCGATTCAATTTCAATTTTTCCTAATCCAATGTTTTCAAAATCTGGTTAAAAATTTTTTCGATTATTCACATCACATTTCTACTTATCTTGGTATACTTTAATTTTTTTTTAATACAAAGTATCTTGGCTCTAATTTTGTTGTTGGACAAACTTTTATATCGATTCTTTTTTTCTTTTTTTTTTGCTTTTCTCAATTTTTTGATCATCATTTTCTTTCGAAAAAAGAATGATGATGTTTGATGTTTGGTTGTTGTCAAATGTTTGATGTGTCAAATCTTTTTTTCCATCCAATTACTTCAAGTAATTAACTAAATAGTATTAATTGATTTACTTATCAAAAAAAAGATTGTTCAATGTGGTCATCCATAGATCGATGTAAATAATGTTCGGCTTTTTATCTAATCAAAATCTTGTTTTTTTTTCGTTCTCTCATCATTGATCATTGATGACGTGATATCATGCTCGAATTCAGTAATCCATTATGTTTATGTCTCACGATAATTATGTGTTAGAAATTCAATTGGATAAACTGGATTTTTTTTCCTTCTTTCTAACGAAAAGTATTGCTCGAATTATATGTTTGTATGTGGTGTAGGTTGAATCGAATGTGTCGAATCACCGATTCGAATCCTGAATTTGCAAACTTTACATTGATATTTTGAATGTTTCAAGTTCCGGTATCTATTTTTGTTGCTGTTGTTGTTTTCATTTATTTCTCAACCTAATTTGAGAAAAAAACCATGAACAAATAATAATAATAAAAAACATTCCAAATTAGCTTAGTAAAAAATTTTCGGTTTTTTTTCTGTTCTGTTTAAATCGAACCAAATTGAAAAATGACCATAGGGCTATCAATGCCATATTTTTTTCTGATCCATAATCATAATTCTTTTTTTCCTTCGCTATTGTTTTCAAAATGGAATGCTCCTGTTGAAATTGACCATATTAAAACAAGAGAACAAAAACAAATCGCCTTAAGAGCCAGAAAATTATTACTGATGGTTACCCTTACCACCATAAATTGATCATATTTGCAAAAAAAATTAAATCTATTTAAGGTGTAAATTGTGTGATGACCTCAAACCGAAAGTGTCAAACCCATTTACTACCTTAAATACCGCGAACATATGTGGTCATAATTTTCATTTTTTTTTGTGGCCAGAATAAAAACAATCATAATCCGATGAACAAAAAAAATTCGTCTCTTTTTTTCTTCAAATTTAGCCGATCATATGACATTCATTAGTAGACGAAAGATAGAAAATGAAATTTTTGACTTGAAAAGTTAAGAATAAAAAAAAATTTGTCGCCATCGACAATTGTATAGGTGTATATGACGAGATAGCGAGAAGAAAAAAGGCTAACTATCACAGTCGTTAACTAAATTATCACATAAATTCTCAGTTTATGCCATAAAATAAACAAAAGAAAAATGTGAAAAGTCGATGGAATGTAGAAAAAATTTATTATTAGCCATACATATGTATCATATATTTCATATTCATAAATGTTTGTGTGGTTGACCTTTTTGTATCGATCAAGATTAAAATGTATCTTTTGAATTTTTTTTATTCTCTTTTCTCTAATAGAATTTTCTTTGTCACATTTGGACAGTCTTTGTCGAAATATTTCTTTTTTATCGATGATATCTTTTTCGAATTGTTGATGAATATTTTTGAAAAAAACTTTGTTTTCATAATATGACTGAAACCATAATTTTTTAATGAATTTTTTTTTTTTTTTTTTGGTTTTCACGTTCTTTTTCTCCTAATTATGGTCATTTTCTTTATTTTTTTCGTGATTCATTATTGAAAATGGAAATTTCACCGCTATAAAGCAACAGGTTTTTTTTTACCAAACATACCAATCAAATCTTTTGATCAGATTTTAATCCTTTTTATTCGTGTCGATCGTTTAAATCGTTTTTTTAGCATGTGTTAAAAGGATTTTATAACGAAAAACAACAATCTTTTTTCTCATGGTCACCACCACCATTGATTACAACTGATGTTTTTTCCAATATATGTAATCAGTAGCAAGTAGTTTCCATCTTTTACATCATCATCATTTTCATTTACATCCGTCATTTTTTTCTGCATAAAAATTGAATCGAATCAATTCATTATCATTTTCAATTTCATTTCTTTATTCTTATGCTTTTTGATTCATGGTGGATCAAATCAATGTCGATTGATTTGATTTTTTTCACTTCGGCTACTTTTGCTTTTCTGTTTGTTATACAAAAAAAAAATAATAATAATGAAGGAATAATGATTCTTTATTATGTTTGATGATCATCATCATCATTGAATGTATCAATGTATATTGGTGAAAGTTGTTTACTATTTATACATTAATGACGATCATATGTACAAAATAGCCGAAAGCTATTAAAACTTTTTGTTCAGAAAAATAAAAAAATCCATTGCTTATGTTGATTATGATGATGATGTCATCCAGTGTTGTTGTTTTTTTTTGATTTAATTAGATTATATTTTTTTAAATGTTTGCTTAATAATTCCAGAAAATGTCCTTGATATAACCAGACTGATTGAATTTACCCCTAACAACAACAATAATAATAATAATAACGATGAAATGAATGATACAGACAAATCTTTTCCTGTCAGAATCAAATTGATGAATTGGATTTCAATATATATGGATTAATTGGATAATAATAATTTAACGCTTAAGGGTTAATTAATTAAATTTTCATTTTTTTACAGTTTTTGATTGATTTATGTTTTTTTTATCAATGTTTAAATTTAAATTTTAATAATTTTTTTCTCGGATACCGTTTGTAATTGATTTTTGTTTTCTCTTGTCTTTTTGAAAACACATTCAATTAAGTGTGTGTGTGCGTGTTTGTAAGGCTGAATCGATACAAAATCAATCGCTATTGATTTGTTCGATTAAGATGTTTTAAGGTTTGGTTTCCCGATGATGATGATGATGATGAGTTTTTCTGCTATTTTCAATTTGATTGGCTACCTTGATTTTTTTGGCCATCATATCGATTCAAATTATTTGATTTTGACTATCATCAATTCGATTTCAATCATATTGATTGAAAAATCATTAAAAATACAATTTCATACTGTTTAGCTACACATCAATGTTTGTCTGTGTGAACGTTGAAGAGCTAGCTGATTGGAGGTAGTTGATAAATTGAAATACTTTTTTTTGGATGATTCTCATTCATTTTCACTCTCTCTCTCTCTTTTTTCTTTTCCAAGTTGTTGTATTATTTTCTTTTGTCTTTTCCATTGACAACGATAGAAATGTTTACATTAATTGAATTTTTCTTGAATGTAAACGAAAAAAGAAAACAAAACAAAAAACAAAACAAAACATAAAGAGAAATTTCAATGTCAACAAAGAATGACCAGCTAAATTAAATTTCAATTTCAATTTTTTTTCTCTTTTGTTTCATACAAAAAATTATTACCAATTTGTCATTGATAAATTCATCATCATCATCATAACGGTTGATTCTGATTGGTTGGGATCAAAGATATCATAAAAAATTGATGATCATCATCATAATCATCAATTTTAGATGAATTTTTTTCCTATCAAATTATTATTATAATGATCATATATAAATAAGAATGATCAGATTGATCACCCGTTATTTTTTTATTTGTTGTATATGGAATCACTTTAAAAATATTGTTCTTTTGTTCATTCTTTTTTGCCAGTTTTTTGGAACCGTAAGTTTATGTTCTCTTTTTCAATATATTTTCTGCTCGATATTTTTATCATCTTCATCATCATCATTTTAGATGATTATGTTCATCAATTTAACAATAGATCATAACAATTATTCGATGACCAAGGGCAAAACAACGACAACAAAAAAGAACCTTTAATTTTTCGAAATGAAAAATATAATCGCATCATATAGACTAAATAATAATGCGATATATGAATTTGTTCTATATTCAAATTCAATTTCATTGATTTCTATTTGTTTTGTGTTATTCGTCATTACCGAAATGCCATTTATTACGAATTATCATCATCAATATCGTTGAAATTTCATTATATTCATGATGATGATTCGATGTAAACAAATAAAAGAAGAGAAATTTCATTTTTTCTCTCTTTTTTTTCATTCGGTAGCTTATCGATGTTGTTATGGATAAAAATGAACAGCAAAATCAAAAAAAAATTGTTGTTTGATTCAACTACTTGAGCAATCGATTCGATTTTGATTTTGATTTGGAATTTTTTTCCAATTTTCCCTGCCACTATTTTGACCCATTCATTCTTATATCAATCAAATAATCGATTTGTATTGTTTATCTACAATTTGATCACATTTTTCTATCATCTGTTCATTTTTTTTCGTTCATTCCGTTTATTGATCTGATCCAATCTCATCGATATGAAATCAAACTAAAAGACCATTATGTTTATTCGATGATGATGATGATGATGGTCAATTGTTTAAATCATATCGTTTTTGGATCTTATTGAATCATTTTGAAGATATTATAGAATTTTCTTATTTTTTTTTACTTGATGATTTTTCTGGATTTTGTTGTTCATTGTTGATCTAATTGATCATTCTTTATATAATTTTTTTTTGTCATTACATTACATATCAATATCAATATGATGTGTACATTCGATATAATACGTTGACCTAGATTCTATTTCGCTGTTGTTGTTACTGTTGTTCATTTTAAATCAATTGAATTTTTTTTTTTTGTTGATTTCTGTGTAAAAGCATCAATTTCAACTCTTTATCGTAAATTGATGTCATTCGATTATCAAATGCTTGTATTGATGTTTTGTTGATTGTACATTTTCTCAACAAACAAAAAATTTCTTGCCTAAATCCATCTTGATTATGAAATAAATGAATCAATAATGATAATGATGAAAGAATCCATATATCTTTCATTTGCGATTCAATTTTTTGTTTTGTTCATCGTTTGTTCAAAACACGAAAATTTTTTCTTATTTAATATTTACTTATGTGTTCAATGTGATAATACATAATCGAACCAGAAAAACAGATCAAATGATGAAGAAGATTTTACCGATCATCAACCAGACCAAGATATACTCTTTAAAGATATATATCTTATTAGGACAAACAGACAAAAAAAATTGACAAAAATAAAGATCGCATTACTTTTTTTTTCTATTTATTTTGATTTATGTTTCAATGATACCATATGCTCTAATTTGATTATTACTAATAAAATCATATCAACATTCAATTACTGATATTGTCCAGTGATATGATGAAATGTAAATCATATCGATCGATCGATCGATCAATCAATCAATTCATATTTTTTTGTTGATCACGATCCATATCATCTTAAAACTCTTTGATTACATTATTTGCACCAATTTTGAAAATTATATAAATTAATTACAATTTTTTTCCTGTTTCATTTTTTCCAAAATTCTAGATTTAAAATTCGTCTTATTTTTCATCTATTTCGTCCCATAAACAAACTGTGATTTTTTAAGCCTTGATTTGGAAAAACATATTTTTTTTGTCTCACTCTCTTCGTATCATCGTTGTTCATACATGTTCGAAATCAAAAGTCAACTTTATTGTTAAACTAATCATCAAACCGTATTATTGAATAGAAAAAAAAGAAAATAATCATCATCATCATCATCGAGAAAAAAAATTCTATTTTTATTCTTAAGCTGTTTGATAATCGATTAATAATCCGAATAGATGAAACCAACATCTATGAATGAAACCGATCGTCTTATCATGAATCAATTGTGTAAAGTATGCGGTGAACCTGCCGCTGGTTATCATTTTGGTGCATTCACCTGCGAAGGATGCAAGGTATGTTAAAATTTTTTTTTATTTTTTATTTCATATTTTGGATTTTATTTATTTGCTATAACTTAAATTGTTTTTTCTCTCTCTTGTTCTTTTTCGATTTTAATCGGATTCTTTTTTTCAACGTTCACCAAAACAACAACAACAACAAAATCTTTCCCATTACACTATGACAAAGTGTGTCTGTCACGCTTCTTATTCAATATTTTTTTTATTTGAAAAAAAATAAATCTCACAGGTGCTACTTCACTTGTATGCACGCTTTCATGCACAAAGTTGTCATTTGTCTTTTGATAGAATTTTGATATCGATATTTTATATAAGGATATTCTGAGTTTTTTTTTCATTTTAGACTGAGATAACAATGATTAATAAGTTGAATTTGGTGATAAAAATTGATTTCAAATATTTCAACAACTTTAATCTTTATAATTATCACCATCATTATTATCATTTTTTATTCGACATCAAAAATCAAATCCTCAGATTTATCATAAATCATTTTTTTCCCGATACGACATTGATATTTTAAGCTATTGTCTTTTTTTCTTGGTTCGGATATTCAATTTTTCTTTTTTTTTTTGTTCATTTTCCTGATCTTGATAAGGTTTTATTCAAAAATTATACTGAGTTTATACATAAATATTGTAATGCATCAGCTTCAGATTAATTTTTATTGTTATTGCTGAAACCAACAAAATCAATCCATCAATAACTGACTAATCATAATATTTCATATTTTTTGGAAAATGATTTTGATATATAGAAAGGATTGGTTTGTCATTTCCCACCTTCTTCAATATACACACCGTAAAGTTGTTTATCTATTATCATTCATTCATTTTGTTGTCGTTGTTGTTACCTTTATCAGATTTGTTCAGGGTTTCTTCCTTGAATGTAAATCAACATTGATTGAATGGCTGATTTTTCCTTTTTTTCAAAGCGATGCCTCAACCATATCACCAATCACGATTGTTGATGTCGATTTTTTTCTCAACACTAACAATAATCTCTGTATGATTTTGTTTGTTTTCATTATTATTATTTATAATTGATTAATTGTATATCTGATAATCAAATTGAAAGAATGGGAGCGAATCACTTCTCTTTTTTTTTTTGTTTGATTGTCTATGACCAACACCATTCGGTCATAAGATGTAAACCAAATTCATAGAAATCAAATAAATCAATAATAGAAGATTTCATTTGTTGCTTCGTCTTTTAATGTATTGTGTATGAAATAATTATCATATTTCAATATAAATTATCAATCATTCTATTCTTTCGAATCATCATTATTATTATTTGACTTTGATCTATTTGTTTTCGCATTTCTTTAACAAAAAAATAATTCAATCATCTTTTTTTGTCTGCCAATGGATTGAAATAGATAACATAATCTAGATCTATTTATCAATTTGTCCATGGTTTGTTTTTCTCGAAATTATTCTTGTTTGTCAGTTCACTTGCTTGTCATTATTGGATTAGTCTTTTTTTAACTACATTCCTATGGGGTTTTAGTTAGAATATCAAAACAGGATTGATTATTGATTAATATTTTGCTGTTAAACTTTCAATTATTTTTTTCTTTACGGATTGAAATCAAAACAATTATGATTATCCGAATTGAATTTTTTTTTTTTGTTGTTCAATCTTGCTGACAGATTTGGGAGAGTCAAATTACATAGACAAACAAACACACATTTAATTATTGTTTGATCCAATTTTGTCTAAGGGTTTTGTAATCATAATTCATAAGTGAATTTGATTGAAGATTTCAATTAATTTTATTTTTATTCAAATCATTCAAATTTTATTTCATTTTTCCCTTTTCTATCTTTTTCATTGATTTGTTATGTGTCATAAATTTTTTTTACAATTACATCAATTCAATTATATTGTTCAAATCAATCATTTCATTTCATCGTAATTAATATTGTTTCATCGATACCAATATACCGATAATTTTTGTCATAATATTTGTCGCTGTCCCAATTTATCAATATCGAATGTGCTATTTTTTATTAATGTTAATAATTGTTTTGGAAAACATTTATTTAGTTTGGTTTTATTAAAAAACATATAATTCCATAGTGATATGTATTCCATGTCTAATCTGGTTCATCATTTTATGTGACTTATTTTCATTTATATAAATTTTTTTTTGTTTCAATAATAATTTTGTTGTTGATGTTACTAATTTCTATTTTTTTACATATATTAATTGTACGTGTGATCGTTATGGTTGTTTTACGAATGCAAACAAAAAAAAAAACAAAGTGAAAAAGAAATTCCAATAGCCTAGATACCAGCAGTTTTTTCACTCTGTTTTCCATTTAATTCATTCATTCATTCCATTTTATGGTTGAATAAAATAATGAGAATAATGTAATTTTTTTACATTCATATGTGTTTGTGATTGAGATTCGTGATTTAGATTAATTGATGCGAATTATCCACCCGACTTGGTTTCTCTGTGTGTGTGTGTGTTTTGGATATTTTGGTTTTTCTGGTTTATTTTGTATATATTCAACTCTATCATTGGAAAACATAATGTATTCAATTTTAAATTGTTTTGAATATTAATAATGATTATTATCAGTATGAATCTCTATATTTCCGGTATCTTTCATCATTATGTTTTTGATTATTATACATAGAATTGATAGATTTTTTCTTTAAGAATTTTTCATTTCGATTATGTTTTCAAGGATAAATTTTTTTCAACAAAAAATCAAAATTCATAACTAATTTGTTATCATTCAATCAATCATTTTTATCGATAATGGATATATCAATAAATTGTATTGAATTACACAATCAGAAAAAAAAATTTCCAAGAAAAAAAACAATTTCATTTTCAATTAATGAATATGAACAAGAAAAGAAAAAAAACTTTTAGCCTTTATCCACAACAAACAACTAAAACATATTTTAACAATGGTTTTTATAATGGGGGAAAAAAAGATTAGATGAAAATCAAAATTAAATTAACGAATTTTCATTTCTTTATTATCCCTCTCTCTTTCGATCGATTCAAAATAGTAAATATAGACAAAATATCACTAATCATTATCATCACGATTTAACCTTGATTTGTCATCATCAAACAAACATCCATAGTGCACTATCATCTCATCATGAAATACAATAATTTTTTTCTTTCTCTCTGTTCTTTTTCGAGATAGAAAATCCATATAATCATGTGGATTGTGTGTGGTGTTGTTGTTTTTCATCATTTGTGGTAGAATAATGATTTTTTTCAATTTCCATTTTAACAAAAATTTCTTTCCTGTTTCCTTTCACGATTTCATCTTTTTAGCCAATAATAATAATAATGATGATGATGATCAGAGAAATCCACTTGAACATTCATTCAATTGATGTTTTTTTTCATTGTCATTGATGATTTCGATTAGTTCCCTCATTTTTCCCACATTGATTTAGTTTTTTTGTTTTGTCCATACATAGATTTATTTCTTAGTTGATTTCTTTTGTTTTTCAATTCAATTCGATTTACCTGACGATTCATGACGTCAAAACAAAATAGAAATCATCTGATTCAAATTCGTAAATCAAAAAAGTTTTTCTTTTCATGGACAGCTCAGCATATTTGTTTTCGATTTCGATCAATTCAATTCGATGATCAATTATCTTCTGGTTTCGATATTTTTTTGCACTTTTATTTTCAAAGTCTCAAATGACTTTAGGATTAATTTTCTCCTCGAAACAGGGTAAATTCTTTGTTACTTTGCATACAATGACTTATCGATGACAAAATTCAGTTTAAACATAAAGACGACAGGTTCAGATACATAGTTGAGCTATTTTTTTGCTCAATTTCGTTTTTTAAATATTTATGATTTTTTTTCTGTTCTGTATATGAATACTAAATCAATGTTTGTTTTTGATTCGATGAAATGAAAAAAAGGAAAGTTCTCAAGGTTAATGATTTCTCCTCGTGCTTTAACACCATGCAGGTAAACAAGCAGGCAAGGTGTAGAGAGATTTGCATTTTTGTTTTCATTTAGTTTGTATATTCATGCGTTGTGTTTTTTTGTTTTCATCAATTCTTCTTCTGCTCTATTGTTTCGCATATATTCGGTATCATCCGTCGGCCATTGTCACACTGACTGACTTAAGATTTTTTCCATTTGAATTTTTTCTCGCTGTTGTTGCCATATTATTATTGCACTTGGTAATCGTCTTAACCTATTGGATGATGATAATTTTGTTGCTGAAGCGAAACTATCTTTTTGATATTTTTTTCGACTTTTGTTGTTGTTTATTGTCGTTTTCATTTCAAAACCGAATAGATGAAATGTCCTTACATGATCTCAAAGAAAAATAATCAGAGAATTACAGATTTAAATTCGAAGTTCATAAATTTTTCAGTCCGAATTTAAAATGGTTATCATTCATAATTGAATATAACTCATAAGTTTTTTTCCCTTGATTGATAAATTAATTTACAAGATGTTCATCCATCATTTTAATCATTTCATTTGAAAAACATTTTAAAATATAGTCATTAAATTTTTTACCGTTCTTTGATGTTTAAGTGCATTTCTTTTCTCGGTGCACAGATTTTAATATTCGAATGATCTAATTTTTTCCATATTCTTAACTATTTAGATCCTGAAAATGGATTGATCATCATCATCATAATTTTGCTTATCAATATAATCTTTTTTATGTATAATGATAATTTGTTAATGATTTTTTTTCATCATTATTTATTTTAAATGAAAAAATTCATATTTATTAACCAAGATTTATTGAAAAAAATGATGATTAATTTGTTATTTTGTTCGCATAAAACTGACAAAAATAAAATCTTTAAAAAAATTAATGAAAGATATCATACGAACACACCGGTGATGAAAGACTGTAACAAAAATTTTTTGGAAAAAGAAGATGGCAACATGTTTTTCCAAATTGTTTCAAATTCATTTGATTTCCGAGCAAAAAAAAACGCGTACGCACACTTGCACGAAATATACATATCATTTTACATCTATTTGTATCATTGATTATTGTTTTTGTTTTATAATTTTACAATCCTTTTGCGTGTCATCATGAACTTATTTTTTCCATTAGTTCTTTTACTTCTTTTTTTATATATGTTGATGCAATCAATAGTTCTTGTATAAATATGAATTTGTTATTTTTTTTATCCAATTTTTTTACGATTTGTTAAAATGCTTCACATTTTTATTGCATTTTTTTTATCAATCTACTGCTACCGATTCGTTTGTATGTTTGTTTGGCTGTTGATTATATTATGAAAATTGTTATTGGTCATTATTACATTTTATTTATTTATTTTTGTTGTTCAAATTGCATTTTTCATATCATTATTATCATCTTGATATCTCCCTACCTTTGTTTTTTTTCAAATCGGCTTTCAAATATAACTATACTAATTGTATGTATTTCGATGCAAAAAATAAAATTATATCGCAAAGTTAATAATGATAATAAAAATTGTATCACCAAGATTGTTCGTTGTTATTTTGATCACTTTATTAACTGGATGATCAGGTTATTTCTTATATTTATCATTTAAACAATGATCGAATTGCCTTTTTTAATTTGGATAATTTTCTTTCCAAAAAATAGTAAAAAGAATGAGTTTTTTTTTCTCTATTTATTTGTTTCTTAATTGCCATAATTTTAAAATTTTATAAGGAAAAAAATTGTACCAAATATATAATTGAAATGTATTTCATTGATTGTAAAGATTGTGATTATTATTGATGATGATGATGCTTGATGTTGTGTCGAGAAAAACAATTTTAAATTTTTTTTGGGAAAATAAATCTCTTTTTTCGCAATACGAATGGACATAATTGACCAACACTTGACATTGATGTAAAGATATAGAAAGATGATTTTGAAAAATTTTCAATTTCTTTTTTTCCTGCTTTTGATGCGCTAATTGATGAAAAAAAACTGTTGTTTTTTCTGTATGATCGATTGTTATATAACATGTGTGATTTTTAATGTTGTTTGCCCATTAAGATCAATAATAATGGATCAAATCAAGAAGAACACTTGACATTTTTATTTTGTTGGCCTTGTTTTTTGTTTCTAAACTACGATCGATGATCCATTTAATTTTTCTGCTTCTTTGACATTGAATAATGAATATTGAAGTAGAAAAAAAATTACATCATTTTTCTTGCCAGACTTGTATTTGGCTCTCTGTGATTTTAATAACCAGATTTTTTCTTAATAGGATAAATCCTCATCCAGATTTTCATGATGACATCTTCATCGTCGTTATCATTGAAATAATTTATATATTTTTCAAAAGTTATTTTTCTTAGGAACGTTCAACAAATATCAGATTTATTCTAATTTTCATAATTATTAACACTTTGAAGAAGAAGAAGTAGAAAAAAAATTGTAATCATCATCATCTTTGTGCGTTTTCTTTACAAATGAAATTTATTATCAACGAATTTAATAATGTGGCTTTAATGGTGAGAATTTTTTCCATTCTCTCAATTAATTTTGTTGTTGATTTGCTCCAGAAATACTTACCTCAAAACAAAACAAGCCAAAAATATAACCAAAAAAAAATTATAAACACATTGTATTCAAACGGCAAAAAGAAAATTCTTGATTTCACATCATTTTTTATAATTCCAAATGATAATGATGAGTTGAATCACTCAACAAAAAACAAAAGAAGAGCAATGAAACAATCCATTCTATGATTATGATATTTTCATTCAACGAACAACAAAACCACAACAACAACAATTAATTTAAATGATAATAATAATGTGATTAATAATGTAATGAAATGAAAAAAAATTGTATCTAATCTATGTGTCATCTTCTATATTATGATCATCATCATCTTCATCTACAACAACAAACTGAATGAGTGTTGTCGATTCCCATGTGAAATTTTACCACCATAAAAAGAAACTTTGTGATATTTCATCATATGGAATTATCATTAGAATTTTTTTAATCTCGTTATACATTCTCGTTTTTGTTAGTTTCAATAATGAAAATAATTTAAAAGCTAAATATTGAAAAAAATGATGATGATTTGATTTTTGTCT
Source organism: Dermatophagoides pteronyssinus (assembly GCF_027571235.1). Classification (NCBI taxonomy): domain Eukaryota; kingdom Metazoa; phylum Arthropoda; class Arachnida; order Sarcoptiformes; family Pyroglyphidae; genus Dermatophagoides; species Dermatophagoides pteronyssinus. The sequence goes on along the minus strand of NW_027461550.1, from coordinate 300,622 downwards.
GCATACATGCAGGAAATTATCTAATTATGAAGTATTTTTTTCTGTCTTGACTGTATGATTTTTCGGATTGTGTGTTGGTGACCCATTATCGATGTTTTTTTCAATTTTTTTTCTTAAATAAAGATCGACAATAAATTTTGGCTAGTTTTTTTTGGCTTGTTCATATTATTTATCAGATGAATTAATCGATCTTGACATTGATGTTTGATACATTTCTAACAAGTTTTTTTCTCGTTGAGATTTTTCTCATTCCGTTTCTCTATTTTTTTTGTTCATATTCACTTTAACATTAGCTTTAGTGCATAAATGGACATTTGGGGTGAAATGCTGTATGATGTGCTGAATTTTTTTTTTGTTTCTTTCCTCATCATTTCCATAAATGTTTTTTATTTTGTTTTGTTTGTTATCACCATTGTTATTACGATGAATATTGATGATGGATGCACATTGGTTTATGTTTATAAAAATTAAATATATTTTTTTTTCATTCATTTTGACTTAATTTGGATTTAATCATAACATGTCAATGTGTTTATAAATGTTTTCATCATCATACATGATTCAAAGAAAAAAATGCTGAAAGGATTCAGCTTCTGAGATTTTTTTCTTCATCATCATCATCTTCTTCTTTTTTCAATCGTTTTATATTCACTTCATTTTTATTTATTATATAATGATTACGTGTGTGTTTGGAATTACATTTGAGTTTTATTTTCTACTCGATTATTTATGTTCCATTTGGAACGAAAATCTATTGTCTTTTGTTGTTTTTGTTGTTGTTGTTCAATTCATAATGTTTGAACAAAAATGGTATGAGATGATCCAGATGTTGATTTTGTTTTGTTTTGACGCTAAGGTGTGACGAAAAAGAAAATGATGGTAAACCGCCATTATCATTATCATCATCAACCAGAAGCTCGTCCTGTTTTCGTCGACCACTAATCCTGAACCATTCAGAATGAATGAATTCTCTTTTAGACTATGAAATCTTTTCATTATGTTTCAAAATTCATTCATTTTCTGTTTATTTGTTTGTTTTTATTTCATTTGATTTGATTTATGTCCATGTTGATTTTCATTTTAATTCTTTTCGTATTGTGTGTGTGTTCGTATGTTTTTTCCACTTTTGTTTTTTATTCATTACATTAAAATTGATGTAATGAATGTTGATTATTTGTATATAAATACTGTGAATGATTTTTCAGCCTTTTTTGATTTAAATTGTTTTTTTTTTAATTTTTTTTTTGTCTATGCTGTTTGAATCTGCTGTTGAATTTGATGAATGGTAATGATTATACAATAATGTAGGCGACATATGATGGCAATGGCGTACATTATATATTAATATTTCATCATCATTTTATTCATTTAGGATCCTCCTGAATGTATAATGGATAAAATTGATATCTTTTGTTTTTAGATGAATATTTTTTTCTGTTTTATTTCATATTGAATTCGGATTTTTTTTTGTTCAAACATAAATTAGATTTATCATTTGAAATCCATATGTTTCTTCCATCATTCTTCTCGTTTAGGATTTTGATATGAATTTTTTCAGCCAATTTTCTTTCATTCATGCTTGATGATGACATTTTTTTTCTTCTCAATCAAATGACATCGTTATTGATTAAATTTTTTTTTTTGAAATCATTTTCTTTTTGATTTTCACTAATGTACACTTTAAAATGATTAATTTTGTTACATTTTGATTCAATCTATTTAGTCAAAGTGAATCTTTTTCTTTACATTTTGTCCATATCAAACACAATTATCATAATGGTTATTAGGCAATTTATATTCACAAAATGAAAAATATAAGAAAAATATCCTCATTTAATCTTTGTTTTTTTGTTTGTGTTTTTTTTATCATTTACTTTTCGATATATAAAAGGGTTAATGACGAAGAAAACTGAGTACATAAAAAAACCAATGAAATCTGATCTGAATCCATCAAAATGATGATGATTTACTTGGCTATAAACTTTTTTTAACGTTTTTTTTTCGTTAAATGTGTTTGAATTATTAGATTGACGAATAAAACATCTTGATCATCGTTATCATCATCATTTTTTTCGAAATTATTATGCATTTACTTTTTATCAGAGATTAATTATTATTCGGATATGATCTAGTTTTTGTTTTCATTCCAAGCCATCATTCTATCATATTGTTCATTCATTCATATTTGCATTGATGATGAGATCTTAATTTTTTGGTTTTTTTTTCATAGTTTCCGTCATAAATCGTCAACTTTTTCCCTACAAAACTCTCAACAATTTAATTAAACAATCATTTATTTACTTTATTTTATCATCTTTATTCCTAATTCATTGCTATTATTATGTAATACATTTCAACATGGATATAGAATATTAAATTTCATTTATTTTTCATTACAATCTAAATATGGTTCGGATGTTGTTTAGAATTGTCATAACATAACACAACAACAATCAGCACGTGCCATATGAAACATAATGTACTAATGATGATTTTGATGATGATGATGATGATGAACATCCTTTTTCATGATAAACCTTGGATCATTTTATAACGACGAACGAACAATTATCACGAATGAACATAGGTCATATAAGAACACTTATTACATCCTGAAAAAAATCATAATAACAGACAATATAATACTGCTTACACCTGAAATGGTAATTGAGTCTATGGTTTTATTTTCTCTGTTTGTTTTGTTTGAGTATTACGGTGGCCTTAAAGTTTATAATCCACTTATTTATTTTATTTTTTGAATGAATGAATTGAAAAAAATTGAATTGAATGAGAAGAAAATATGATGGCTGTCATCCATTTTTGTTTGTTTTTTTTGTTGAAAAAAATTAAATTTTCAAATTCAATTCATCATTATCATTTCATTGTTTTTATTTAATGTTGTTGTTGTCTGTATCATCTTAAATCTGTTTCGTCTGAATCAAATACGTGTGTGTGTGTGTGTGTGTGTGTGTTTATGTAATGAATGATAATGATCTTTTTAACATCCATCATTGTCGAAAATTTTTTTGGAAACAAAAATCTACTTTGGTGATCTTATTTGATTCGATTTAATTTGAAATCATATAAGTACATGAATGAATGATTTTTTTATTATTTAAACTGTCACAAATTTTTATTTTATTTTTGATGATTTTGTATGATGATTATTGAATATCTTATCTTCAATATAATCAAATTTTATTTTTACAACTATCATCATTTATTTGTCAAATCAATGCATCTTGGATTGTGATTTAATTATAATGATGAAATTCAAAGGACAATACGATTCATGGCCACTAAGTAAAAAAAACTGCTGAACAAACAAACAAAAAACCAATGATGAATTGATCACGAAAAAAATTATCTGAAATTTTAATGATTGATTGATTTCCGTTTTTACGAGAGAAAAAGAGATTTTTAAAAAACGGAAATATTTATCAATGTTTAGGCAAATTAATTCAAATAGAAAAAAGGATTAAATGAAATGATTTATCTCATCTTTATTTTCATATTGTTGATTTAGTTATCATTTTAAATTGATTAATTATCATTATTCAATATATTTCTTTATCATTTTTCTTTTCGATATTTGTTTTATTTTCATGCAAAGGTGTTGTTTTGTATTCATTCAGTAATAGCGCTAGGTGGTGGTGGTGATGATGATGATGATGACATGTTGATTTCAAATTTAATTATTCGTTCGTTTTTTTTTCTCATTCATGCTGTTTATCATCATCATTATCATTTTTGTCTGTTTATATGGGTGCTTGTCATTACATTTCAATTGGATAATAGTGTACAGATCTGAATATGGAAAAAGAAGAAGATGAAGAATATCGTCTTGTTTTGGTATGACAAAATTTTCTGATTTCCAAATAATACAATACACACAGACACTTATTACCTGTTGTTTATATCTATTTTCTTCACCTCTTCATTTCTTTCATATGAATTTTTTTTTTTGTTCAAAATTTAATTCAGTTTCAATGGCACCCATGTATGTCATTCGAGATTTTCAATTGATTTCATATCTGTTTTCTTTCACTTCATAAATGTGTTTATGTGTGTGTGTCGAATTGGAAATGTAACAGATCTGGTGATCTGATGACATGATGAATTGGCTTCAAATTTTGAAATTAATTTCATTATTTGAATTTGATTCGTTGATTTCATAAATGAAGTAGAATACATAAAGTATATGTGTGATTTTGTTAAGTATTTGGATCAGAAAATCAGAAAATGTGATGAGATGGAAAACCAAAAAAATAAAGAGGTTAACATGGAATTGCGTGTTGTGTGTCATCTTTAATTTATTATTCGAAATGTCCACAACATGATGATGAATTTTTTCATTCATTCATTCATGTTCTCAAGGTAATCTTTTTTTTCTCAAAAAAAATATTTCTCAACGTTTCTGTTTTTGTTGTTGTTTTCTTTTCTGGATCAAAATTATCATCAAGTAATCAATGATGATGGCTTCTGTGCGTGCTCATCTGCGTTTTTTTCTATGTGTGATCGGTTTGTTTGTGTATGGTCAATTTTTAAGAAAACAAAAAATTTAAAAGTGAAAATAAACATCATTAAACTTTTCATTTCATTTGGATTTTAAAAAAATCAAAAAATTTTAAATGGATAATTCTGATCACACCAACAATATTCAAATGGAATAAGCTAAATACACACATGATTTTTTATGTGAAAAAAAATAAGAAAATTTTGTCACAACTATTTAATCTGGATTTTAATTTTTCAAGGTTTTTGTTTGAAAACATTTTTTTTCAAAAAGTATTTTTTAAATTCGATAATTACTGTTGATAAATATAAATATTGTTGTTGCTTTAGGATTATCATTTTTAACAACAACAATCACAACAATAATGAAAAGTTTTATAAGGAAACCGAAAAAATTGTTGAAAATGTTAATATTATTATACCCAGGTCATATTATACCTTTTACAACAATTACTTTAAGATTTCTTTTTTTTTCTCATTTTTTAAACGTTTATTAAAATTAAAATTATTTTAAAGTTTTTTTGTTTTGAAACAAAACAAAAAGGAAGAGACTTTTTTCATTTGTTTGTTTGTTTTTCTCCAATAAAATAATTATGATGTGAAGAATATATAACCTTGCGCTACTTATATATTACTGGTAATAATAATTATTTAAAAATTTTTAAACGTGATTATCACGTGTTTCTGTTGTTTGCTTAGCAGTGAGTATAAAAATTGAACACCTTTTCGTTTTAAAAGAAAAAAAAACATTATCAAATCTACATTAAAACGTCTAATATTAGTGGATTAAGATTTAAAAAAAATTATCCTTGATTTTGATTGTTCATATTGTTTTCATTTTTATCATGATCATCGTCATTATTTTTTTAAAAAAATCTACAAATGGCGACAATCATTAACTTTGAATTTATATCATTCCAAAGGTAATGTGTCCATTTGTATTTATGTGAGTGTAAGTGTGTGTGTAGGTAGAGAAAAGGAAGCATTCAATGATCTATTTGTCAAATGAAATAAAAGAAAAAAATGCTAGACTTGAATGATAAAAAAATGGTATGAAAATGAAAAAAAGGTTCCATATTGTCACCACTCTATCATGGCATTTCAATTATCATATATAATGATGATTATTATTATTATTATATTCATTATTTCGACATAAAATGTTATATATTCGTAATGATGATTCTATTACAACATGTCAATCAAAAATAGTGATTTAGTTTTGTTCTTTTTTCGATTCAAAATTCAAATGACGATTTGAATCATTAGTTTTTCCTTCATGGATATATCGAAATTGATCAATAGAATAATAGGCCACATACACACTTGTCGCTGACTGACCATCACTCTCTTCTTTTTAAAATAAAAAATAAAAAATTTATTTGAATTGTAATAATCGTCATCATCATAAAATAGCATCAACTAATGAAACAAGTGTTTGTATGTATATTTGAATGCGTACATTTCAAATGTATGTATAACAAAGTTCCCAAAAATGGACATTTACAAAATGAAATTGGTGATGGTAATGGTCGTCGTCGTCGTCATCATCATCATCAGACGACATAGAGAAGAACAAAAGAAAAATATTTCAAGGCCTCCTTGTGTGATATTCAAAATTGGTAGTACAATTTTTTTTTTTTTTTTTGAAAAAATCCATGATGGATATCCGATGAAAATGATGTGTATGATGATCATCATCATAATGATGAATGTATTTGGATGTATATTTCGAAGGCTTTTTTTTCTCAGCCAGACAAGCATGAAATGATTTCATTTTTGTTGTTGTTGTCGCTTGATACATTTTTTTTCTTTTTCTGTTGATCATATTTTCATTTTATTTCAATATTTGAATAGCTATCAAAAATAACCATTGAATGAACTATTTTTTTTATGAATTTTCAACTTTTTTTCTTCTTTTCCTTTTGCTTTTGATTAATGATTCTAACACCTTTGTTAATCACCTACGAATATTAGTGTCTATTGTCCATAATTGATATTATGTTTATCATTAGCATTAAATTAATGCATTTTACTTTCATAAACTTGATCTTGATCTTTATAATCAATTTTTGTTCCTTTACCTGCCGTGTATTAAATTCAATAATTTGTGGTGTTCAACCGTTTAAATGCAGAAAAAATATGTATCAAGGTTTTACCGTAATTCATAATAGTTAATCATTACCATTTATTATTAATAAGGGGAAAATAATAATCATTAATATTGATGAGAACATTTAAACAAACAAAAAATAAAATAAATACAAAAATAACAAATTTCTCTTCTCAATACGCCAACGCTTGAATTCATTTAATGAATTCTAAAAAAAATTCCTTTTTACTTCATAATCCGAATGATAATCAATAATAATGAATAAGGTATTTGCAAAAATAGATTCTCATTTCCATTACATACTGTAAATCAAATGAAATAAATCAAATTCCTTATCCGGAAATGATAATGTCACCAAAAACTTGACGTTTCCTCTTTTTTTTGTTGTTATTAAAATTGTTCCAATTTATAATGAAAAATTTTCAATGGAAACATACAGCATACAATCGGCTTCTGTATAAATGTTTATGGCACATTTTTTTCTGATTCTTTCCATCTATTGTCATTATGTTTATGATGATTATTTGTTTCTATTTCAGGGATATTCAACATCATTAACGTTGTTGTTTCATTTTTTTTTACCATTGTTATTCTCGTTCCAAAATTAGCAAAAATAAAATAAAATAAAATTTAGATCTCACGATCACGATCACATCATTATCAACACCATCCATTCATCAATCCACCCGCTTGTGTGTAGGCCATAACCACGAATTTCCTTTATTTGATTTGTTGAATCATTTGATTTGTAATTTATTGTTAAAGAATATAATAGGTATAGAACAACAACAACAACAATAATAATAATGATAATAACATTAACAATTTATAATGACAAACCACACGTGTTGAATGCTAAATTTTTTTTTCGTTTTAAATGAAATGATCTTGAAAATTTTTCATTTGTTTGGATTTGTTCTTTTTCACTGTACTTTCACTGAACGCCCAAATTTTCCATCATGTTTGTTTTATATCGTTTGTGTGTGGGTGGATTGAGTGGTTGGTTGGTTGGTTGGTTGTTTGGTTAGTTGATGAAATTCTTACCATTCATAAAATCACAATGATAAAACAAATCGAATGACAAAATTAGATGAAGATGATTCGATTGACGAGGACAAATGATTTGATTAGTTTTTTTTCTACAAATTATCTGATTTGTTATTTGAAAATTTCAAATTATTTTTGATGAATTGATTATTGATTAATAATAATAATAATTGAAAATCATAATCTAACATCATATAATTACAATTTGTTTTTCCGTTTTATTCTTCATGTTCGATTGATTGATTTCTCTTTTTTTTTGTTGTTGTTGTTGTTGAATTTATTTTTCTCTTCAGGTTACATTCCATTATTATATTGTAGTTTTTTTTTGTTGTTGTTCAATTTCTCATCAAATTTCAATGTTGTATTTTGTGTTACTAATAATATAATCAAATAATCGTCGTCATCATATATAATTGACATTGAAAACAAAACTTAAATCAAGAGGAACCAAAAAAAATTGAAGAGATTGTTCTACAACAAAATTGGGGGAGTATTTTTTTTTGCCCTTCGTTCGATATTCATTTTGTCGTCATTGTCAATGATGATAATGATTATGATCATTCCAAACAATTCAATTATCAATATTTAATGTTTCTAGGTTTTCCAGATATTATTATTATTATTATTCATTGAATCTATCGATCGATCATTTGATCGATTCATCTATCCATCCATCAATCAATCAATCAATCAATTGATGTTTCGAATCGATTTGATTTGTTCAATAACAAAATCGATGCTATTTTTTTCTTTATTTTCTAGATTGAACAAAACATTGTTTACAATTCATTTGAATACAAATAGCCGATACGAAAAGAAAAGAGAACAAATGTGATTAATACTAATGAAAACGGAAACTTACAAATAGAAGAAAAGTTTAGGGAAATTTTTTTTCCGCTTTCACTTTCATTTAACATTGACATTGAAAAAAAAATCAAATTATTTTTCTAAATTCTGTTTGTTTCATTTGTTGATTGATTGATTGATTGATTGTTAATCTATCAATGTATCTGCTTTGAATGATTCTCAATCGACAATGCTTATTAAAACAAATTTGAATTAAATGAAAGAAAACATTGTCATTGAAAACGACAATGTAATATGGATTTCGAAATATTGTTTGTTTGTTCCGTGCAACGTGAAATTACAGCATACCGGATTGTTTTAGTTTCTTAATACATTCATTGTTTGTTTGTTTGTTTGTAATAAAAAGAAAGAAAATGCAAATATTTTTTTTTCAAATAAAATAAAAAATCTAGATCACCTGTTTTCTGATTCAATTGTTTTCTGATTCGTTTTTTTTCACAAATTTTTCAATGTCAACTTTTAAAACAAAAAAAAAATTTGCGAAAAAATTTATTTATTAATGACATTGATATATGATAAGTAAATAGTGTTTGTGTTGAAAGTTTGGTTTTCTTCTCCAGGATTTTATTCATCATTATGATAAAATGAAAATCTTCTTCCTGATATTTGCGGAACAAACAACGAATCCTTGATCCAATTTTTTTCTCTTTTTTCAAATAATGTCAGCCTTTTGCTTTGTATGTATGTTTTTATACTTGACATAGCTTGAATATTTGGAAAAAACAACAACAACAAAGATTTTCATATTTGTTTATATGTACTGAAATAGAAATTTTTTTATTGTATAATTTACGCCATAAGAATAAATGAAAAACGAAAGGCTTGAATATTTAAATTTGTTTTTTGCATTCATTTGTTTTATTTTTTTTCGATTAGCGAAAAAACGAGAGAGAAAAAACTCTTTTTTGATCATATTTGAATTTAGTTCTATGTCTGGTGATGCTATAGTAATGTTTTGTTTACCGACAAATAAAACTTAAAACAAAACAAAACAAAGCTAAAAAAATTCAATCAATTCAACAATCTCACACGGATACGTGAAATTTTTTCTTTATATTTTGTTCTGAATCAAACAATGACAAAACAAAATAATGAAATTCAAGATATCGAAATTATAATATCGATTTCATCGTTATTTTTTCAAGATGATCTTCGTCGTCATCAATACACGCACACATCTTTGATATTATTTTTACGTAACAAATTTGTCAATTTTAGTTTAGATTAATTTCCATTTATGTTTTCTATGTAATAGTCAATCCATTTACGTATTTGATCATTATTTTATTGCAAATATTGCAAAGAAACAGACAGGTGAAATTTTTATTTTTTTCCCCCACACGCATTGTTCACTTTACCAAACACAATTAAGATTACCATTCAATTCAATTCAATTGTGATTTCAATATCATTTTTTTCTTCGTTTTGTACCTGATTGGTTTTGTCTTACAAATTTCAATAAATGTTTGTACCCAAATGCTATACAATAATGAATTGAATAGCAAAATAAAAAAGACAACAATTTCTAGATAATCTGGTCATTTGGACATCATCATTTTCATTTTCGTTGATGTGATTTTACGCTCTTCATATTTGAGTGCGTACGTATGTTTGGGAAAAACCTAATTAATCGATGAAAATGGATTTTGAATATTCTTTTTTTTGTTCGAAATCAAATGATGAACAAAATAATGATTAAAATTTTTCTTTTTTTTTCATTCATATATTGGATTTCCGTAACTAAGTAAATGTTGAAAACAAGAAAAAATTCTCAAAGGAATAAAAAAAATTAATCATTTCATTTCATTCTACTTCTGTTGTCTTGAGCAATTTATATTTTTTTTTTGATGAATCAATCATTTTAAAATCGGAAATGTGTGTGTGCTTATGTATGTGTACAATTTAATATTGCCTGAAGAAATCTTTCATAAATTTTAGGTTCAAGATGATTGAAAGTCTATTTTTCTTTTAAACGAATTATGGCCAGCTTCTACCACCTTCATCAACTTCATCATCATCAATGATTAGTTTGGTTATCGCGTGCACGTTTGGTTATTACCTGTTTACTACTTCTCTCTCTCGTACTTTTTTCTTCAAATCCACCTGTATGATATAAAAAAAATTGTTCACTCTACAATTTTATAACGCGTGCTACCATTTGATTGCTCTTACATTTCACTGATTTGCGTGTGTATGTATGTTTTTGTAGAACACATCATCGACAATGGCCAGAAAAATGAATTCAATTCAATTGAATCAATCAGTATAGTAGTTAACAAGATCAACCTTGAAAAGAAAAATCTTGACAACTTTTTTTTCATATTGAAATTGTATGAATTATTATTATTATTGAATTGAATTGAATTGAATGAAAAGATCAGATTTAAATGGCAAAACGATGATGATGACAGCATCATCGACAAAACTATCCAAAATTACAATGGACTATTATTATCATTTCAGATTGACCATTGAATTATTATTATTTTTTTGGATCTATTTTTGGTTTCCATGTACGTGTATAGATATTCTTATTGTTTTATATATTCACTAACCTACCTGTCCAATTTTTTTTTGATTTGATGTACAAAACAATTTGTTTTCTTTTTTGTTTTTGTGAAAAAACCATTGCAACATGTTGCATGAAATGGATGTAAAATGGATAAACATATACAAATATATAGAAAGGTAAATAAATAGAGATTGTGTGTGTGTGTGTGTGTTTGCAATTTATTCAATTTATTCCAGTTACCTAGATAGACTAGATATTAAAACTAACTAGTTGTAGTGGCAGATTAATGAGTAGCAAATGACGCCAGAATTTTATGACGATAATGATGATGATAATGATAAACTATATTTTAAGCATTGAATACATGAATAAATGATGATGATGATCCATGGATGCAATGATTTTATTTCATTTTTAGATTTGAATTCTTAGCATCATTATTATTATTATTATTTTTGTTGTTGATGCGTTTTTTTTGACAATCCATGAAAATATTTATTCATATATTTAAATTATAATTTTCATTCTCTCTCTCTCTCTCTCTCTCTTGTTCACCATTGATGATTATGAAAATAATGAAGAGATTATTATCAACAAAATAACACACAATTCCAAACAATAATAATTTCTAACGCCTCATAATGGCAATGAGATTCAATCACTATTCATATAGATAATGGAAATAATTATAATGATGCCTATAGGAAACAAAATGATGATATTTTTGTTTTTGTTTTCTATTTTAATTATTGTCGATTGTTAATTGACAAAAAAAACATACATGTAGATAGAAACTTGATTATGGCCTCTTTTTTCTTTGTATGTTTGATTCATTTGCTTTCAAATGATTATTCATGAAATATCATTTTCAAATTTTTCAAACAAATGAATGTAAATAAATTCTCTTGTTTCCCTGAATTACGTATGATTTTTCAAAAAATTTGGCCCACAATTTCAACAAATTTCATGATTACGTTATTATTATTTTATTATGTATGGCTCCCAGGTAAACGTGTTTTTTTTCATTTGTTAAATTTCAATTGGAATATTTCACTTTCTCTCTTCCAAAATCATCATCTACATTTAAAGTTGAAAAAATTATTATAGAATTATTATTGAGTTAGTCAACCAAATCTTCGTTTTTATTTATTTATTTATTTATTCTATTTCAATAACAACCAAAATTGCGAATAGTGAAAACAGAGAAAAAAAATTGAATTGAATGAAAATGATTTCACGGTCAAAAAGAATATCAGGTGAAAAAGAAATGTAATGATTATTAAAAAAAACCAGTCAAACAACTCTACTAGCCTACTAATATGAATTTATATTGTATGCAGCATGTGATGCTATTATTATTATTGTTGTTATTATTACTGCTTCCATACATGACGCCGTGGCGCCCAAATTTTACCCAAGTTTTAACCATCATCATCATAGCACATTATTATTATTACATCGACATTCTTTTGATTACACGCGATCTTTCGATGTTTTGGATGATGATGATGATTTCTTTTTCATCGAAATACAGTTCGGAAATGTATGAATCATATTTAAATGTTGAAATGATTTGAATGAATGAATGGATGGATAATAATTATACATGAATTTTATTTTTTTATTTTTTCAACAATTCAAAAAAAAAATTAAAAAATTGCCTAGTGGCGCCTTCTATTTTCAAAAATATTCGTTTTATCAACATTTTCTTTTTCACATGAACTAAGTGAATGAATGGAAAATTTTTTTCAGAAAACATACATCTGTTATATTTATTATGGAATTAGGATTGTTATTTGTCGATGTGAATCGTGAATAAACATCTTGAAAATGATCGTAATTTTAGCAATAAAAAAATATCTTTCAATTACATTTTCATCATCATCATTGGATGGACAAACAACAATGGATTTTTTTTTACGTTTCAATCAATTGAATTAATAAAATGAAAAAAACAATGTAAAATTTGTTCGTTTCTTTTTTGGCTAATTGAATATACAATTTTAATTCAATTTCATGTTTGTTTTGAATTGAATTGATAATATTTTCTTTTTTTTTCACTCATTCTTCTTCATAATCTTTATAGCAAACTTGCCGGAACCTTTTTTTCCCCCTTTTATACAACACAATATATTCAATAACGAATCATTGAAATATTTGCTGATGTTGTTATCAAAATAATCGAAAATTTCTTTTGTTTTTTATTTTGATTAATTAATTTAATTTTTTTTTGTTTTCTTAAAGATTCAATCATTTTTTTAATACCATCATTCGGATCCATGTTTTTTTGTGAATCTAAATGTAAAAAAGATATATAAATCTTTTTGCACTGATATTTTTGTTTTTTATATTCGTTCGGTAGCCTCGATATATAATGAAAATCTATGTTTCTTTGTGTTTGTTATTATTATTATCATTATTTTGAAAATTATTACTTTGTTTTTTTTTGTTGCTCTCCTTCAAACATTCATTGTTCTAACTCATCATTATCATCATCATCATAATAATAAAGCTTTTGTTTCCATCCAGAAAGCGAAAAAAAATCTAGATTTGCTAATCAAAAACAAAACAAAAAAAAATTCTGTCTTTTTCAAAAAAAAATCAATCGCTTGATTGATTGAAAGATTTATTTTGTTTTTATTTATTGAATGTGTTGTGTTTTCACATTTCATATTGGCTAATTGAGATCATCAAATGCAAACAAAAACAACACCAACTTATTGCTTGTCAAAATTATCATGTTCTTCCTTTTCTTCTTTCTCTTGAAATGCTTCAATAAGAAATTATGTAGACCTTGTTTGAAGAAATTATTTTTGTTTTATTACTCAAATAACAATCCATCATTTCATGTTTTTTTTTGTTGATTTTGTTCAAATCTCAATCTGATTGATGATTGATTGATTTATATTCATATTCGTATATTGTTTGATTTGAAAATTTTTAATTGATTTGGAAAATTAAGAGCAATAAAAAAATAGATAAATTATAATAATAATAATCAAATGATGTGTGAAAGTCAGACAGAATTTAAAAAAATTGACCAAATCTTTACATTATTGTTTTTTTCACCGGTATCACATATCACACGTGTCCAGGCACGCCCGATATTTTTTGTTTTCAATAATGTTTACAATCAGTTGTGTATGTGTGTGTGTTTTATGGCCGTTGAAAATGAAAATAAATTTGTTCCATATACATCCTTTTTTTGTTGTTGTTGAACGCAAATACAAATCATCTTTATACAAGCAAATCATTTTCTCTAAACAAAATGAAAATTTTTTCAGCCATATTTTTTTCAGGTTTGGTTGTTGTCAACTTTTTTTTCTCTCGAAAATTTCAATAAAATTTATTTACCTTTTGATTATCCTCATCTTTTAAATTGTTCAAATAGTGGTTAAAAAAATGGTGAAAGTGAATAAAAGGTATTTTTTTCCATCCTACACGAATTTTTTTTCTCATTTGATCATACCAGAGCATCACAATATACACGATGTTGTTCATCGTTGTCGTGTCATTTGTTTGTACACATTACCAGATAGCAACAGCAACAACAAAAATCCTGGCAAGGCCAATTGATTTTCAATTTGATTTTATTTCTTTTTTCATCGATGATGATGATGATGATGATGATGATGACAATTTAATATCCTCATTACAATTGTTTAATTGTTTTAAATAACGTATAATGATAATGATGATGATCAGGATCATTGAAAATAAGAGAAAGAAAGAAAAATGTTTATAATCTCCACCCAAATAAACAAGACATGCAATCAGAATGGGAATTTTTTTTTGATTTCAAAATAAAATTATCCAAATTTTCTAATCGAAATCAAATCAAATTGATGATTTTTTTCCTTCACCAATCCCTTTTTCCTATTTTTACTTTCATCGATTTTTTTTCAATTATTGATTGATAAAAATTTGAATACTTTTTAAGGAAATTCAAATCAATTTCAAGGTTAATTATCATCATCACTAAATAAACAAAAATAATAAAAAAAATCTATATGGTTCAAATTCTATCGGATCACGTCGTTTTTCGATTGATTTTAAATCTAATAAAATGGATGAATAAAAATTTTTATTTATTTATTTGTTTCATGAAGATTGATTGGAATTTTATTTTTTACCAATTTCAATTCAATTGATAATCATTTGATCCGGTTTTCTATTTTTTATAAACTATAGTTTCCATCAATCTTTCCCAAAGAAATTCATTCATTTTTTTTGCTTTAAAAATTACATAGTACCTACATCATTAATAATAATAATAATGATGATCATGATCAACTTTGCAACATCGTTTGCTACAGATATAAATATAGTTTATGTTTCTTAAACATTTTTTTCAGTGATTGAAAAAATTTAATGATTTTTTTCCAACATTTTATCTCTATTTTTGAATCTGATCTAATTCGATTTGCTCTACATTAAAGATAA
Organism: Dermatophagoides pteronyssinus; assembly: GCF_027571235.1. Classification (NCBI taxonomy): domain Eukaryota; kingdom Metazoa; phylum Arthropoda; class Arachnida; order Sarcoptiformes; family Pyroglyphidae; genus Dermatophagoides; species Dermatophagoides pteronyssinus. The sequence goes on along the minus strand of NW_027461550.1, from coordinate 285,125 downwards.
ACGCACGCACGCACAAACACACACACACATAAATGTAAATAAACCGAGATTGACATTAGCTTATTTAGCTTGTTTAGATTTGATCGATACATACCTAGATCATTATCATCATAAGCATCATCAACCACTATCCATAGATAAAAATCATCATCATTTTCCTATACATATCGCGTTCGCGATTTGTTCATTCATTTATTTGCTAAACCATTATCAATCTTGATTAATTTTCTATGGTCTTATTTTTTTAAGCTTGTGTTTGGTGGTGTTACCGACGCTGCCGTTATTTTGATTGGTGGTTGTTTTCGGATTACCTGGAATTGGTTTTGGGTCTTGTTTATTTTATTCATTCATGTTTTCCACAATGTTTTTTTTTCATAATTTTATAAAATGAATGAACGTGCTGGTGTGTGTGTATGTAATTATGTGTGCATATTATTGTAACATGATTGAGATGTTTTGTTTTGTTTTGTTTATATTCATTTTTGTTCTCATTTGTTAAAAGCGTATTTCCTATTTGTAATCTTTTCTTTGTTGTTTTTGTTGTTACATTTGTTGTTACCATAACATAGTTTTTTCTACTTTTTCCATAGTTTTTTGGTTTCATATTTAGTCATTAAATTAATGGTGAAATGATTTTATTTTCTGTGAGATGATGATAATGGTAATAATGATCATTTCAGTCGGTAAATCTTCCGATCAATGGCTAAAGGTCAATGATGAGATATATTTCTTCCTTCTACTATTTATGGTAATGTTTGTTTGTGTGTTGAGATCTCATTTTTTTTGGTGGTTTATGTAATAATGATTTGACTATATGGTGATAGCTGATTTGTTTTTTTTGGGTTTAATTTTTTTTCATACTTTACTACAAATCACTACAGCTTTTTTTCTATTTCTTGAATGAAAAAAATCTACTATCAAAATAACTAAAATCTCTATAGCTCTCAAGCTCTAGGATCTTTGTATTGTATACGTTTGTTTGTTAATCGTGACTTGGTTTTTTCTACCATGCTCATTCGGTTCATTTATCTGCCTTAAAAATGAATTTTGTTCTGGATAACCAATACATGCGAAAAAAAATTCGTAACAAGAAAAACGAATAAAAATGTGAAAGATAAATAGGAAAGAAAAAAGATCGATTCGTTTTTTTCCCATTGAAATAAGAATTTTTTTCGGGATTATTGTTCAATACAATGTTTTCGACGACGATGATGATGGCGCCAACAAGGTCGATATATATTGAATTGAACAAGCCCTACCACAACAAACAAAAAAATAGTGATTATACTCGTTTCAATATTTATCAATGTTTTTTTTTCGAAAAAAATGACGAACTGTATCGGTTTCGTGATGTACATTTTAAATTGAATTTTTTTTCTTTTTTTTAAACATTCATTCAAATATAGAACGAGATCAAATGATCATTGTGGATTTACGAATGATGAATCATGATATTAGAATATATATCTCGTGTCCGAAATAAACATTGATTGAATACTCGAATCAATAAGGATGATGATGATACCTCATTGAAATTTAATAAAAAAAATTTGTTTTTTGTTTTTTTTATCATCTCAAGGCCATATCCTTTAAGAAAAATCATTTCATACATGATTTGATTACAAATGTTTAATGCTTGCAAACATTAACTGTAAATGAATCGAGTAAACAACAATTTTGTTCTTTATTAAATTAGATCATATAAGCTATAATCAACCAAAAAAATAATTTTTTATATATTAGTATTCAGATAGTTCATCTTCGATGATAATGAGATTTAATTTTCTATTAAATCAATCGCCAATGTTCATTATCATCATTTTGTGTATCATCATTATCATAAATTCAATTTCAATAAAAGTTTGACCATTGATGATCGCCGATATATATATTTTAAAAAGGCCAATGACCGATGATGTATATGATTCAATACAATAGTTATTAATATAATTAATCTAATTAATGAACCGATAATGTTCATGTTTTCTTTAAATAGTAAAAAGAGAGAGAGAGAAGATTATTGAAAGAACAAATTACAACATGACCGCATCATTCTTCATCATTCATGATGATCATGTTTAGCATCATGTACAATTGATTCGTTGAAAAGAGTAAACCTTGTGTTTGCGTGTGTGTCTCTGTACGTTATGATTTATTTTAAATTCGTGAAAAACAATCTTATTCATTGGTTGATCTTTTTTTTTATATTTTCGTTTCTCAACATCCGGTGTGGTTGATGTATACTTTATGTTTTTCTTTTCAAAAAAAAACATAAATAAATAAATTTAAAATTGTCGGTTATCGGTGGAGATAGGAAGAAAATAAAGAAGAAAAAAAAATGTTATATTCAATGTTAGATTTTCGTGAATACATGAACGAAAAAAAACATGTTGTATGTGTGGTTTTGCACTTTTTTTTATCTAAAGCAACGAGAAAGAGAAAAAAATCAATTTTCTTCATCTTATTATTCTCGTTGTATAAGTGTAATGCGATGTTTTCATTTCTATTTATCAATATTGTTATTATTAATATTAATAATATCGATCAATACACGATCTTTATGTAATTACTAGGATGATGATGATGTAGAATGATTAGTTGGTCGGCTGTAGTCTAATCCTCATTCATTATTATTATCCATTGCAATATAAAGAAAAATGAACAACAAAAGCCATAAGCCACATGATTTTCTTTTTATTATTGATCATCTTTGTTCAATCAAATTGTTGGCTCGATCCTTTTTCATCTTTATTGAATGAACCTTTGTTCCAAATATCATTGGATTTTGTATTAATAATAATAAATTGATTGAAAAAGCGAAAAAAGTATTTTTTTCAATTTTTAATAATTTTCAACAACAAAAAAATTAGACCATCAAACTAAATATGAATTCAAACGATGTGTGATATATTATAGGTCTGTTTATTATCATTATTTTGTTTTTATTTAACAGTAAATGAATGAGAGCAAATTTTTCTTTTGGTTGTTGTATAGTAATGCTATTCTTTTCTCAAATGTTTTTTTTTGTTAACATGCTATTTTGAATTCGCCCGCCTATATATAATATATACTCTGCTCTGATTTCTTCACATATATTTTTTCTTTCTTTTATGATTCGCTCCACTTTTGTGTCTTGTTGTTGTTATGTTTTGCTATATATCTTTTGAACACTTTTTTTATAATAATAAATGAACATACTATTGGATGCCGTCTCGCCAGCCATTCATGATTGGTGGTTGCTTATTTTTTTTTTATTATTGTTGTCCAACAATAACATAAAAAAAATAATATGGCGTCATCGCCTTTGTCGATAATCATCATTGATAATAATAATGATGACGCCATGTTGATGATCTTGTTTTTTTTTGTTCTTACTCACACATACATGTTTCGTATTTTGTTTATTTGTTGTTAACATTGAAATTAAATGAAAAAAATGGAGGAGTTTCAATCAACATCTGAAATATCTAAGCTATATATTATTCATAAGTCTTTGAACGTTTGTGTGTGTGTGTGTGGCTTTTTGTTATACAAGGAAATAGATAAATTCTTTGAACAATTTTGACAGTCTCAGCCCATTTATTCACACACAAACATTAAATTGCTCTCATTTCCATCAAATTTTTTTTTAAATACAAGCATATATAAATGATGCTTTCCGTTTTTTTCGTCTTCTTTATTCATTCTATTTACTTACTTACAAATACATCCGAATGTGCTATATGTGGAATGTGAGAAAATAAATAGATGAAAATTTTCTTCTATACGATTTGAATTAGGATTCTTTCTGTCATTTATCTTCGATCATGATTGATATATCTGCTTAGATTGTTGGAAGAATTATTGATCCGTAACCAAATCTTATTGATCGTTATTATTCAATTGATTTGTTGATTGTTTTTTTTGTTTGTGAAAAATTAATTTTTCAAAAAGAATAAATAAGCATAAAATTATAGCCCCAATATCAATATCACATAATAATATCAAGATTTGAATGTCAATGTGTAATATCCGCGGGAAAAAAATGTCCGAATCGAATCAATATCTTTTCATATTCTTTCATGACAATTTGTTATCATTTTGTTTTTGAAAAAATTGTCTTTTCTCTTTGTTTTTGTTTTTATTTCGGTTCGCTCCCATTCATTTATGTGGGAAACAAATAAATATTGCCAAAAAAAAAGATCATCGAACTTTGGTGATCATTATTATTGATCAGTTATTGTGAACGTATTTTTAAAATAATTTATGTTTTTAACATTAACAACTCATATATAAACAGAAATGAAAAAAGAAAAAATCGTTTTGGATAACAAAAAAAAAAAAAAAAAAAAATGCATAAATTGATCATTGTTTTGGCGCCAGAATTTAGTTTTTTGTTGACAAATCAGTCTGAATTGAACTAAAAGAAAATTTACATTTTTTTTCATCTTCTAATATTCTGTGTATGTATGTGTGTGGGTGAGTAAGTGAGTGTTTGCTCTCTTTTTTTTTCGATCGTTCAATATTCTAATGATATTCACTGATGATGATGATGGCCATGAATGACTTTGGGTATGGTCATCATTTGTTTGATGTTTGATTTTTTATTTAGTTCTCAAAATGGTGCAATTTTTTTTTCGTTGATTTCGTTTCTTTTGTTTAGAATGAATGATGCAAAAAATGTACAACGATGATGATGATGATGAAAACCTAAAAGGATCAAAAATCGTTCGAATATTTAGTTCAAACACGAAATATTCGGCTAATAAATGAAAAGTTTACATAAGTTCTTTTTTTTCAGTGTTTTATTTATGTTTTCGGGTCCATAATGGGAACGATTGTTGTTGTTGTTGTTGCTGAATGAGTGAGATGCAAAAAAAAAAACAACGAGAAACAAAAAAAAAATCACACCAACATTGATTTTTTTTAACGAATTGACTAAGTGAAAGAAAAATAATAATAACAACAAAGTTATTTGAGGAACACATACATTTATTTACTCATCAGATGAAGAACATCATCATCATCATCTAACATTCGAAAAAAAACGATAAAGGAAAGAAAGAAAGAAAATATTATTGGATTTTTTTTTCTTTTAACCTGATTGAACTGAATTCATTTAGGTGTGATATTATGAAAACGACATTATTCATCACACAATTATATAATATATGAAGTAGACTACGAAGACTACGGGTCAAATTTTCCTCCTGGTTTTCTTTCTCACTAATTTTTTATGATCTTCAATCATGTTATTTTTTTCTTTCTTTCGTTTCAAAAATGGACAACAATAACAACAAAAAAACACCGGTCAAATTATGTTATGTAAGGTCATCATCATCATCATCTTTATCTACAAGTGCAACTTTTTTTTTGTTCTTGTTATCGATTGAATAATAAACTTTGACCAATTCTTTCAGTATTGAGGAAAACATACACGAAAAGAATGATGAAGATAGATTTACAATTCTACATTAGAAGATAATGTTCATTTTTGATTTGTAAACCTTTTCTTAATTATTGAAACATTTGTTGAAGATGATCAATTTGGACAACTAAATCTGATTATTATTGATTGGGCGTCCTTTTAGTTATTATATGATTTTGATTTGAGAAAAAAAACAAAACAAAATAAACTAATTGAGCAATCAAAATATGTTTAATTTCCGATTGATCATTGATCAATCATCATTGATTGATTTTTGTTCATCATTATCATTGTGAATGTAATGCTTCAATGATTCATACAATTGTAGAATTGAAATCGATTTTATATTCAAGAAAAACAAAACATGATTTTTTTCGTGTTTACAAACAAACAAAACGAAAAAAATTGTGATCAATTTGTTTTTAAACCTAATGTATCCTTTGTATATTTGACTGATTCATTATAATGAATGACCAAACAACAACAAGGAAACAGATTTGAAATAACAATCTTTTTTTCTTCCTATTATCATTATATATAACATGTCAGACAGATGATTAGTCTATGGATATAAATATTTTTTTTTTTAAAATGGTGGACATTTCATTCAAACAAAAAAAAATGTCGCGCTTGATTTGTTTGTTTGCTCTGTTTGCTCATCCATCTAATATTTTTTTTTCAAGAATATCCGTACATCTTTTTAAAAAAAAACAACAAAAAACAAGTACAATTGAGCCAAAGTAGGAAAAAAACTCTAATTTCAATTTAATTATTAAAATCTAATCTATGTTTTGTTTTGTTTTTTTTGGGCATCTGTCTCAAATGCTGTTTACTTAGTTCAGTAGTTTTAACAAAAGATGATACCTTATTATACCTGCTTTTTTTTTAATTTTGTTGATGTTATTAATGTGTTTTGGTGTTATGATTTATATCATCATCATCATCCATAATAATAATAATAATAACTATGAATGAAATATGATTCGGTATAGTTAAAAACTATGCATATAAATTTTTTCTTTCGGATCTACCATCATTATTTCGAATATGATTATCATTATTATGACAACTTGTTTGTTTGTTGAAATGATTTTTTCTTTAAAGATTTTTTAATTTGTCTATCTGTGAATAAACAAAAACAATGATTGTTGTTTTTGTTGTTGTTGTTTGGTTAAGATGCTATGATACAATGATGAATCGACATGTTTTTATATGTGTGTGTGTTTGTGCACAATAGAATTTTTTTTCGAGCATCATCTTATTATGAATGTAATTTTGAATGTTTTTTTTTAATTTTTATTTCATATTTGACAATAAATATAATTATCCACGAAAATGATAGCAAAAAAAATGTCATGAGACTTCATTGGAATTTTCATTTTAAAAATTGTTGTTGTTTTTATGTGCCTAAAAAAGAAAATAACCCGAAAAGATGCTTGTCAAAAATTCATATATAATTGGATCTTGTTCATCTTTTTTGTTGTTGTTAGTCTAGTTAACTGATAATGATGTTTATAAAGAAAAACAACACAAGGAATTCATTTTTTTTAAGTAAATTTTATATAATGATAGTCTGTTGTTTTTATTTTATTTTTTCGACTATTCATAACGAATGATGATAATGATGAGTTTTTGTCATTGGTGTACATATATACAAGGTTCGGCTTTATTAATTGTATTTAAATGATAACGACGTTGTTTAAATGAATAGAATGTAATTTGACAAAAACAAAAAAAAAGAACACACACAAAGAGACTGTTGTTGTTGTTGTTTGGTTGATGATGTGATCCAATAATTTGTACCTATTTTTTCAAAAAAATTAAAAAAAAAAACATTTTCGTGCTAATTGTTTGTAACATTTTCTTTTTATTTTTGTTGTTTTTTTTTGCATATATAGTCATTTTTTGGGCGAACATACAATAATCTTTCAGCGTTGGGTGAATGTAAAAACAATGGCGAATGTGTCATCAATAAAAAGAATCGTACATCATGTAAAAGTTGTCGTCTTAAGAAATGTTTAATGGTTGGCATGTCCAAAAGTGGTATGTATTTTTCATTGATCTTCTTCTATCTATTTTTTCTTTGTGATTGACATTGGTATTTTTTTTTATTGAAATCGATATTTATCACGTTTTTTTTCACATTCGATTCCATAGTTTTCTTTTCACGAATGTAAGAATTCATAATTTACAATTTAGATTTGTTTTTTGTTTGTTAAATTCAGGTTCTTGTTGAATTGATTGGTGACGGATGTGATGGTGTGGATTGATATTGACCGATTATAATTCTGTGAATAGAAGAAAAAATATTGATTTTTTTATTCGATTTGATAAGCAAAAAAAAAAACATTCAATTTTCACTATTTTATTTGGATCATTGAATAATGATGATTGCGAGCACGTTTTTTCCTTAGTCAGTTTTGATCAAATCTAATATGCTCAATAGGAGTTCATCCATTTTTTTTGTCTTAGTTTTCGATTTGTGATGTATGGCATAAGCCGATTAAGTTTGATTTCCATAGCAAAAATTCATTATTACACATCGATGATGATGATGATGAACTGAAGGCTGACTAAAATATCAATGAATTCTTGAATCTTATTGAAGATTCAAGATGACAGCTATGAGTATTATAAATGCAATTCTATATCCATTCATTCATAATAGCCATAAACTTCTTGTCAATGAGATAGATCATCAACATTTGATCCGGTTGATCCTTTATCAAATCAATGTATGTGTGTTTTATATGAGTGTTTACATGGAAAAAAATTGATTTTCTTTTTTTTCACCAATCTTTAACTCAATCGAAATTTTGTGGATAATCATCATTATCAACATAATTTTGATTATATTTTCTTCTATATAAATATTGGAAATTTTTTTTTTGGTGAAAATTCCTGCTAAGTAATCTAAATTTATAAGTGTTGTTACAAGAAGGATTTTCATTTGGGGCTAAATCCCTTTTTATAAGATTTGAAAGATTTTTTTCATCACATAATCACCAATAAATGATTGAATGAATAAATGTTCAGAGAATGTAATTGATCGACAGTCGGAATTTTTGGCTTGAAAGAAAAAAAATTAACGATTTGATTTCACCATATATTGTCCATCTATTTCACAATTATTTTGTATATTGTCTTGTCCACCCCACCATTTTTTCTATTCACAATTTTTATCATTATAATCAACAATAAACAACAACAAAATATGATCTAAATTCGATTCTAATCGATTTTTTATCATTTTGTTTATTGTTATTTGAATCTATTCCATCATCATAATCATAATCATGATAATGTTGATCATCATTTTCATCAACAATGATAATGATCATAACCATAATGATGATGATATACAGGTGATCGATCGTATGATGAACACGATCTTCTATCGTAGATCATCCATTCAATTTTATTCATCAATATGCTTTTTGTTGTTGTTGTTGTTGTTAATGTTATTTTGGTTGAAATATATTTTTTCTTTTTTTTTCTACAGGTGAACTATGATTAGTTATTGATGCATTAATTATCATTGTTATATTTGAATGAATGATTTCATTTTCATCATCATCATCATCATCATCTTTATTCCATAAATATGAAAAAAAAGAAACATAAACAAAGATCGATTACAATAATAATAATAATAATAAATGTTAACGATGATGTTAATTTTTTCGGATTGGGATAAATTGCTGGATGAAGGTCATAATTTATCTTGGATTTTTTTGTTTTGTTTTTTATTTTCATCATTTTTTTTCTCTCTGAAAAAAAGATGGATGATTGTTGTTTTTGTTGATGCAAAAAAAACAGCAAAATAAAAAAATTTCCCGTTTGTTATTGTTGTTCAATCATCAATTCATTTCTTTTCTTTTCTTTGCTGTGCTTTATGGACAGTAACAACAACAAAAAAAGAACTGAATACAAGAAGAATGAAATAATGCACGAACTTGCATTAAATCAGTATGAAAGATGTATTTTGTATGATGATGATGATGATGATAATATTGTTCTGGATGTTATGGCTTCTATATTTATACAATTTACGTTCAATTCTAATAGAGTCATCATCATCATCATTTTTTTTCCAAAATATTTTTCTTCATTCATACAAAACTAAAATGAAATGTAAAATAAATGAATTTCAACAACTTCATCTATGATCTATGAAGAAAATATTGAAACATTCGATGAATGTCTTGTTTTTATGTTTTTTCTTTCTCTCTCACACTCTGAATTTGAATATTGATGATTGAATAGTTTGAAACACATGGTTGATTCGAATATTAATTTTTTTTTTTTGTTTTGTTTTTCACAAAAAAACGAAAAAAAATGCAAAATAAAAAATTCATTGCAAAAGCAAACAAATGAAATGCCCAAATTCAAATATTCGAAATGAAATTAATTCGTTGAGAAAAATCATAAATCACCGTTACGATAAATGAATGTTTTTTCTTTCACATTGAATCGAATATATAATGAATGTTCATCATTCATTCATGTGACATAGGATAGGATAGTATGTCTTTGTTTTTGAGTGTGTGTATCGATGTCGAATCAATTCAAATGATTATTATTAAAATATTTTTTTTGAACAAAAATTATGACTTTAATATCAATGAAAATGAAAACAATAGAGCAGATGATGATGATGATGATAATTCAATATAGAGAAATAAAGTTTCATAAATCCTAATACAGATGATGGTGGTATTCATATTTTAGCACATTACAAACCTGTACGGCTATAGCACGTGTGTTTTTTTTCATTTATTTTTTTGTTGTTCATTTTCAATCAAAATATTATTGATTAAGACATTCACTATTTGAAATTCATCAAATTTACATCCATATTTGAAATGGTAATGATGGGCATAGTTCGGCTCTCTAGTTTCAGAGAAAAAAATACTAATTGATTGTTTAATAAAATGTCCTGATTGTTAATGATATGAAATGGAAATTTTCTGTTAATGTACATCACGACCTTTTTATTCTCTTTAATGTTTGAATATGGAATTTCAATAATTTCATTTCAATACACTCCTATATGATCGTAATAATCTAATTAATCCAATAAATTTCAAAAAAAACAAAATCAAATCAGATCCTGATTATTAGTAAAGCATATAGTGACCACCAGCCATGGTGAAAAAATCATTCCTCAGCTTGAACTAAATAATGTTGGATTAGATTTCGATTTTATTGCCATTTCTTTCTTATTTTTCTTGTAAAAAAATATACCGAAAATGTTAACTCGCTCGTTTATGTTTTTTTTCCTGGCCCACACACACATAAAAATTTATATGGGATCCAGTGAAAACGAGAAAGAGAGAAATAAACAGATTAATTATAGCCTGATTGGTTTGATCGAACATCGATGGTTGAAATGAAGAAACTACACCACACACAACAAAATCGTGTTACTTGAATTTGAACAAAAAAAGAAAACAAATTCCATAATCGTTGGTTTGTCGGATGCGTCACGTTTTGAATTTATAATTCAACAACAACAACATGTTTTGACAAACACACACACTTCCAGTTCTGTATAAATTTCTTTTTTTTCAATTACAATTTATTATATCATTTTCCAGCATTCAACATTAAACGAACAAATTGATTTTCTTCTTCTTCGACTAATAGCTTTGCAGCCATTTCCTTTTTTTCAACGAGATTGATTCATGTCATCATCATAGATTTATTTTAAACTTTTTTTCTCTTTTTCTTTTTTGCATCTTTGTTGTTGTCGTAAGAAACAACAAAAAAAATCGATGACAAATGATTTCTTTTCTTTTTCCTTTGAAAAATTTTTATTGCTGTTTGATTATTGAATGGATGACAATTCGGATTTTGAACTGGAACTTTTGTTTTTTTTTGTCTTTTACATCATATCTCGCTTTCTTGCAATCAAAATAGCAGACATGAAGAAGATTTTTTTTCCAATAACCATATCAACTTGAGCGGCTTGGATTTTCTTTCATCATCAATTTTTGTGTTCAGAAAAAAAATTTCGGAAATTTTTTAATATTTAAAAAGAAAGAAAGAAAATTTCTCAAGACAATAATCGACAATAACATCAAAAAATCGAATCAAAAATCTATTTTTCGATTGTGTCGATGATGATGATCCGGTCTTGGTCAATCTTTTTTCTGTGTACACACTCTCAAAAAAAAAAAAAAAATATATATGTAAATCATCAATATAATTTCATATCTTTTTAACTTTTGCCGATCATAAGTCGATTAATATTTCATCTTTTTTTTATTCGATCATATATTATATACACACAAAAGAAAGTGGAAGGAAAAAAAATTTTGCGAAAAAAAATGTATTTTTTGAATTTTAAATTTTATCGAAGCTCTAATTTATTTGAAAAATTTTTCGGAAGGTGAATGTGAATATTGGATTCGATTAGATTTTTACACTTGGCCAAATGCAGTTGAATAAAAGTTTCCGAATATAGTTGATTTGAATGAGTTAAATATTGCGGAGGGAGGAATAAAGCCAAGTAGCCAAGTGAAGAACAAAGGAAATTTCCCGGTTCGAAATTTGACGGAAAATGTCGAATTTTTATTTTTTATTTTGTTGTTTTTCGTAATCACACTAGGTACGCCATCTATCTTTTTTTGTTTGTATTTGACTTATTCTATACATTTGTAATCATTGACGGAAATTCGGTGATTGAAATTCAAATTTTTGATTATTTCATTTCATGTAAATCTAATTAATTATTAATATTTAATGATTTTATTTGAATTTATTTGTATTTGTGTCTTTGTTCGATGATGCCAATAATTAACATTACATCACAAATGAAAACAATGGTCATACTTGCAACATAAATGCATAAGAATAAAAAATATTCAAGGTTTAAATTACTAACCAAAACAAAATTAAAGAATCCATTGATTTTTCAAATAATTTTCATTAAAAATGGCAAATTAAACTTGTTTCTTTGACATTCAAAAATATTATCTGCATTTATTCAATCTTTATTAACATCAATTATTCATCAATGATTGTTATATCAGCAAAAAAAAACAGTTATTCGAATTGTGCCAAAATTATTATCATAATGAAATATTTGCAAACCAACTAACAAATTCGAATGAAATTATCCAAAAGTTTGGCATCAATGATAATCATACCCAAGCGAAAGATTTATTTGCCGTTTGAATTTTTCTTTTTCTTTTTAAATTTTATTTTATTGAAATAATAAATTCAATTTTCAAAGCACTCTCGTGTGTGTGTGTGTTTGCGTATATTTAGATTGATCTCATCACACATCTTGATCTCAATCTTTAATTTCATTTTCGTTTCGATTCGATTTCTTGTGAATTTTTTTTCAAATTTCACCCTTTAAACATCAAATGATTATAGCACACACACGAATAGATAGATAAACATCTTCAAACATTTGATATTTGAAATGTGTGTGTGTGTGTGTTGTCGTTGTTCAAGTACCGTTTTATCGATTTGTAAATATTTCCACTAACAAAAAAATTAAATTGAAATCAGATTTATGTAATAAACTTAAAGTGACGGAAAATCCATATTAAGTAACTGAAAAAAATAAAATTTTTCAGAAAAAAAATGCAAATACATTGCCTGGTTGCATACATTCTTAAAAGATAAAAATCAAAGATTATCATAATAAATATAAAAAAATATCCATATTTTTGTCTTAATAATAAAAAAAATTCTTAGAAACAGTATATAAACGTTCCATTTTATTGATTTGATTGTCAAATAATGAATTATAATGACAGGAATCTTAAATAGCCCGTTGAATCATCTATATTATTGCCTATTTTCAAAATGAATTCATTAAAACTAAATGAATGTTTATGAATGAATTTAAATCGATTCTTACGAATGTTGAAATGCCAAAAGCATGTTGATTGAATAATCATTTTCTAGTTTTTTTCTCTAATACCAAATGATAATAATAATAATTTCGATGGTAATAATATCGAGGTTACACACACAATCCCAAGTACAGGTAGATTGATTTCATCCAAATTCAATTCATTTGTTGTTTGGCTGCCAAACATTCAATTTCAAGGTTGTATTGCATACTTACGTACACAAATTGATGTGCTTGATGTTGATCTTCAATCTCTGTCAAATTAAAAACCAAACGTTTCGATAAATCCATTTGTTATAAGTACAAAATCTCTATTTTTTATTCTTTTTTTATACAAATTTGGAAAAACAATTTCAATCTAATTAGTTTGGTTATGATTTTGTTTTTTGTTTGTTATTATTGTTGTTGTTGTCAATAAAATCATTGGAAAAATAACCTGCAATTTTTATTTTCAATAATATGTTTTTATTGATGTTTTCTTCTTTGATTTACCTAGTGTAACTTCTGTATTTGTGAATTGAATTGGTTTAATTTTTTGGAATGATGATAATGAATTATCTTAAACTTGAAATCTTGCCATTAGGAAAAAAACAATTAGGATCATGTGATGATGTATTTATTTGTATATTTTATCGATGTTTATTATTTCGAGGCGTTTATGTTGGTTTATGATAAAATGTAATTATCTAATTATGTAATAATTTTTTTCACTTTTATACCAGTTTTTAGAATTGATGACTTTTTTTACTTTTTTCTTCAAACAAAATCACCATCAGTGAAATTTTTTTTCACATGCATTACTAATTAATGATTTATTTTTTGTTTTCTCGTTTGTCATAGGATCTCGTTATGGTCGCCGTTCGAATTGGTTCAAAATACATTGTCTAATACAGGATCAACAGGAAATGTCTAATCGTATGACCGAACAAGGTTTAAGTTTAACTGGCCAAGGCAAGAATGGATCATCAGATGTTGATATGAAAATTTCTGATACTAAAGAATTTCTTGCCAAATTCAAAGAAAATGAATTACGGAACACATCAGCCGTCGTTAATAATCTCAATGAATTGACAGCTGCTGCTGCAGCGGCTGCTGTTGCACAAAATAATAATAATAATAATTCACATTCGCATCGTATCTCACCACGATTAGCCGCATCACCATCGACGACTAATTCCGAAGGATCATTAGGTCATAGGTCCGTTTCATCTCCATTTCATCCGGGTTTATTTGATTCGGCCAAAATGACGAATCCATTTACGAATCCATATCTACCAGCAGCGGCCGCTGCAGCCGCAGCTGCTGCTGCTCAGCAACAACAACAGCAACAAGCTGTTAATAGTCTTCCTTTTAATGCCAATGATTTTCAAAAAGAATTCAATAATTTAGCCAGTCGTTTTAATCCTGGAACGATACCTTTAGCACCAATATCACCATTATCTCCATTAAATGCAGCCGTTTCTCGTTTATTCTTACAAAACAATAATGCAGCAAGTGCTATGAGTGTTCTGGGCAAACGTTTCTCAGAATTACAAAAACTACAAAATGAACAGCTTTTGTTAAATCAAGCAGCCAGTCGATTTTTGAATCCAACAGCAACAGCTCTTCAACAAGCTGTACTTAAACAACAACCTGGTCTAAATTCCAGTATAGGAACAGTCATACCAAGCCAAAAAGACCTCGTAGAAGAAATGACCAATGGCATTCGGCAATTTTATGGTGATACACCGGAACAAGATGGTCCTATTGATTTATCCATTAAAAAACTAAGTGATTATAGAGAATTATCATTAGCCGCTGCAACAGCAGAATTATTGTCTAAATGTCATACACAAAAAATTCCTGGCGATCATGATTCCGGATTTTCGCCATCAAGTAATGAAGATAATCATAATACATCACCATTAGATCTGACATCAACCACACAGACTAATAATTCAAATATACTCAGTAATAAACGGCCATGTTTATCATCTGTTCGAAGTTCTGGTGGCCGTTCTGCATCAATGATGTTGATCAAAAATAATTGTAATAATAAAAATATTCATAATGATAACAATAGTAAACTGGAAAGATTGTCATTAAAAACGTCTAAATCACATTTGTTAGAAGATAATGAAGATATTGAAGTCGATGAAGATGATGAAGATGATGATGTAGATGTAGCCGATGATTATTGTGATGATGGTGATGATGAAACATCTGATATCGAAGTTCATAATAACGAAAATAATAATGATAACAATGATGATTATGATAATGATATTATGAATGATGATAATGATACACATCTACATCGTAGATTTTCGACAAAAATTTCCAAAAGAATTTCTAATGATTTGAATTCGAATCAACATAACAACAATAACAACAACAGTCAACATAGTCATCGACATGAAATTCCATGTTCACCTTAATTGAATTACAACAATGTCATTCATCTGAAATCATTTCCAATTATTATTTCACTTATCTCTCTACACACACTAACAATTTTTTTCAAATTGTCCAATTGACTCACATTTGTTTTGTTATTTTTTTTTGTGAATGTATCTCATAATCCTATCTATCTTTCTCATTCTCTTTTCTCACACTTTTATCAAAACAAACAACTTATAAATGAAAAATTAATAATAATAATAATTCTTCGAACTATGATTACGAAAATTTACTTAGACTGACATTACAGAATATTGTACACTGACACATTACACACCAAAACAAACTACTACTTGATCATCATCATCATCATCATATTCATCAAACAAATTGATATGAATGAAATCACTATGCAGAAAAATTTGAAAAGCTAATTGATTATTGAAGTCATTCCGAAAATTATTTTGGTTCCAAAAAATTCATATTTTGTTCATTTTATAGCATTTCACGATATTACAATGATAATCAATGTTTTCATCACATCACACCACAACAATTCATTCGGTTTTGATCTTTTTAAAGAAAAATCTTATTTTTCTCACAACGCTAACTTACTTAATTTTTAAACATTTTGTTCATTGTAATCATAATGATAATAATGTTGATGATAAATAAACATTTCAAACAATAATTATTATAATGACGTTTTTCTTTCTTTTCGATCTGAAATTATTCCAACTTCATTAAAATTTTCATTTTTATTATTTCAAAAAATTAGATTTTTTTCAATTAATTTTTTCCTTTTCGACAAAACAAATCACTGTGATGAATCTCTTTTGGCTATCTCTCATTCATTCTTTATTCATTTTGTCAATTTAGGAATTTTCATTCATGATTAACGAATTCATTGATTAAAGTACAAACTATTTTCACATTATCAAAATATAATATATAATCATTGCACAAACACAATTTGGAAATTCATTCATTCTCACTCACTCAAATTCAACATCCGTTGTGAACAATAATTTCTGAATTTCAATATCAATATTGAAATTGATCAATTTTTTTCTTCTTTGTGTTCTTTCAAAAAAAAGAGTTTCTATTACTTGTTATAATTTTTTGTATTTCTTAATTATTCAGATAATAATCATCATCAATTTGTTCATGAAAAATTTATTATTATTATTACAATTACGAATTGGATTCGTAAATCAACCTCAACCACATGATAATAATAAACATTATGGATTTTTTTTTTTAAATCACTGATATAACTTTATTATTATGTAACATAGATGCGCTTAGATCATTTCATACATTCACACACACAAACAAAAATGATGTATACCATTGATCAACAATTCATTTTTGATAATAATAATATTCTCGGCCAATGATCTAAATATATGAAAATAAAGTTTATTTTTTTTATTCAAATACTTTGAAATTATTTATTATTTGAGAAACATTGAACGAAATTGATCATTATTTAAACCGGATTTGCTTACAGCTTCTTGGTTTTGGCTTAATGCTGATGATGATGATTGTGGTGGTTGATGTTCATTTCCGATTTGAAGTTTAACTTTAGATGATCTTGTTCTAAGTAAAGAATGTGGTACCATTGATGTTGGTCCGGGTTTTCGAAATTCTTCATTTGATGAAGGTTTTACTATATGTTTTTGATTAAGATCTTTCGAATCGCTAATAAATGATTTTGTTGGATCACTAATGGCTACTATTAAATTACGACCACATAATTCAAATTCATTTTTTTCCTGTACTGCTTTAGCCGCTGATTCAGCATCTTTCATGTCAATATAAGCTATACCTCTTGATCGACCATCACGACGTGTAACCAAACGAGCACTGATAATTGAATCACGATATTCTGAGAATACTTTATCCAAAAATTCTTCTTCAGTAATTTCTAATGGAATATTCTTGATGAACAATTTATTGTCCTCTTTATTTCGGCCATATTGAAAACTTTTCCGTTTATCCATTTCAGTGATAAATACAGGTCGTTGTCGTATTAACATTCGATCATGTTTTAATGCTTTCTGTACGGAATTTATGTGGTTAAATTCAATATATGCATAACCTTTCGATAAGCCTTTGTAATTTAACACCAATCGAACATCTCGAACTTCACCAAATTGAGAAAAAATTTTCCGTAATTCTTCCTCGTCGACATTAAAATCTAGATTACTAATGAAAATTGTTTCATCACGTTTTGATTCATCTGTTTGGACAGTGACACCATGACGAATTGATTCTTCTGTTTTTTGGCTGATTTTTTTCTTCTTATTTATTGAATGCTCATCTTTTACCAGATTATTATCAGCTTTTCGTTTAGATGTTGTGACATCACATTTGACATGCTTTTGAGATTCGTTTTGTTGTCTTAAACGCTTTTCATTAATTTTTTTGATAATTTTTTCATATTTAATTTTTGATTGTTGAAAAACACTTATATCATCGCCATATGTCCGTTCAACTTTCAACAACCATTCTCCAATCTTTTCTGGAACATCTTTACAAATATTCAATCCCTTCAATGATACTTGACGTACATGTTCAATGTCACCATTCAGTAATTCAAACTGGCCGTAATCAAGCCATGTTTCTGCTTGATGCTTTAATGATGAGGATTTATCCAGAAACTCATTCCAAATTGTACGACCGTTGGTTAAATTTTTTAAAAAATGTGCTTCAATATCTGCATATAGATTATAAATCTGATAACAATAATCAGCATCTTTGTATGACTCTAATTGATCGATGGCCGATCGCAAAGAACTGCGAAGATTTTCAACAGCTTCATAATCATTCCAACCGATTTTATTTGTCAATCTTCGCAAAAAACATAGATATGTTATCCATAAATTTAGATAATATTCGAATGAAACACTTTTCAATGCTCGTTCCAGAATCAAAGATAGTTGTGATTGTAAATCTTTCGAAGATTTTTGTAGGCCAACACGTTCAGCTGCTTCTAAGTAAAGAATCCAAATATTACCATCCCAATAACAATTACGGGTTGCACGTTCATATATCGGAAGAATAATTTCCTCGACAACAAATTTAGAATTACAATATGTCAAATAATCTAGCCAAAGATCAATTTGTAAACAATTGTCAGTGATGGCACGCTCATAAAGGCATTGTGTACGAGCCAAATCATCATCATTCGATTTCACGAATTCCAAATATTCAACATATTCTTGATAATGCGGTGAATCAGAATTTTGCAATTTATTTTCATAGTTTTCCAACAATTTATATTTTTTCAGTGCTTTATTGTACTTAGTTTCGATTTTAGAAAAATCATTTTGCTTGAGATTTATTTTGAATGATTTTTCCACTTCGTTGAGCCATTGCAAAAATTCGAGATAAACTTCTTCTATTCCATTCAATGGTAAGGAAATTTGTCTACAATAAAGCTCATAGATGCGATGCATTTGTTTTTGGAGTAACTCCTGTCGCTTTTGTTCCTCTAATCCATCATTATCTTCAAGTATGGACATTTCAAAATTTCTATACAAGGTCCAAATGGAAGAACCTCGTTTAACATGTAAGCCAGCTTGAGCTAATGCTTTATCAAGTATTTCACGTATGGAATCAATTCCAATTAGGTTTTTTTGTTCGATGGCATAGTTTACAAAATCTTTCCACAGATCAAAATCAATATAATCTGAAACTGCACGTTTGTAGAGATCAATAACGTTTTTACATTGTTCCGGTGTATTCGAAACGGAAATTTCATCTTGAATCCATTCTTTCCAAAGTTTTGGTGATAATGGAAATACTTTGTTCATTTTTTCTCTCGCAGAACGTAGACAATCTAATTGACCATTTTCCCGGTCAACTGAAATCAATCGAATTGCTTCGATCAATTTGACATGCTTGTCATAATCATAAGGATTGTGTGAAAGCTATACGAATAAGATATCAACATTAATCAATGATAACGAATTCCAATTAAATTATCTTACCTCATCTTGTAATTTGTTTATTTCGGCTACAATGAAAGCTTCATCATCCGCATCGCTATCATCTTCCTCACTATCATCCGGATCATCAGACATTTCTTCATCTTCAAAATCATTACAATCTTTTGAATCATTGTCAACACTGTTCGAAATATCATCATCATCATCATCTAATTTAGTAAAATCCATTGTAAATGCAAATGAATTTTCATTAAAATAAAAATTCAAAATAATATCAACAATTCAATTCAATACGAATGACAAGAAAACACATGTAATTCTGTTTTTATTTTCCACAATAGATGTCACTTTCGTCTATGGATTTCCGAAGCCGAATCCCGCGAGGATTCTGCAGAATTATGGCCACACAGGTCTAAATAGATAGATATGTTTATTTATCATTCCGCAATTCTTTTCAATGTATCATTCATACACACATTTTGACTGATGGTGTTCTCAACACCCTCCTCTCAATAGAATTGTTTTGGATTCTTATTATGGAATTATGGAATTCTGGCATTGAAAATTAAAATTTTTAATTTTACATTTTTCCCATCACTTAAATCGTCTGAAACGTTTCTATAGTTTTCCATGACAATCATTCAATCTTTAATGTTTTATCCAACAGAAAACATTTGTTAAACAAGTTCTCAATCATTTTCATATGTGAAATCATTATCATTCTTATCAGAAAAATAATGTTCTGAGAATCGACTTGCTGGGAAAATACTCGATCAACTTTGATATAAATTTTTATTGCAGCTTATATGCCGAAGGACGATAATAATTCGTGAAGAAATCCTTGATTTTTTTATATTTAATGATATCGATAGCTTTAAAAATACAAGAAAGCATCAAATCTTCTTTTTTAATGATAACAATGATAAATATTATTTCAAGAAACCAATAATATCATAGACAATCAATGGCGACCATTATTCGAATGTTATTCATTTTATTTTCCCGTTTATCGTTGACACAAGTATAATATTATTGTTCATCGACCAAATAATGATAACATAATAATATCATGATGGAAACGATCAAAACAATGCATATCAACGACGAATAGAAATCAACTTTTAACATTTGGAACCAAATCTATCTAAAATTAATTCTCTCTCTTCACTAGAAAGATTTAAAAAAAACTGGAAAATGTTTTTCACCAAAAATAAATTGCTTTCATCTATAATATTCACATTACAAATAATCTCAAATTTAAGCCCAATCATTAGTGATGAATTTGTTGTTCATCATGATCGATTGGAAAATGGCGGTAAATATAAATTATTCATTTTTATTCAAATCAATTTTTAATAAATTTGTTTTAATTCTTTATGACTTCACTAGATGTCGAGCATCTAATGCATCGCACTTCCTCATCATCTATTATTGAAGATGATGATGATGAAAATGAATATCCTGATGATCATCATTGTTCTGATGGTCAGTTTCAATGTAAATATTCTCGCGAATGTATTCCAATGGGATGGCTATGTGATGGTGAAGATGATTGTGGCCTTATTCAACATGAGAATAATAGCCAATCAAATGGTATTCAGTTGATGGATACAAGTGATGAAGACCATTATAATTGTCATCGGAGCAATCAGTGTCCACGAAATTATTTTCGTTGTTCCAATCTAATCACTTGCATTAAATTAGAGCAAGTATGTAATTCAGTTTCCGACTGTCCAGATGATTCGGATGAAGCAAAGTTTTGTGAAGATAATAAAAATTCATGTAATCTATTGAAATGTGATCATGGATGTCGACCTTTGCCAAAAGGAGCCGAATGCTTTTGTCCGGACGGTTTTGAATTCAATGAGAACAAATGCGTACCACTTACTCGTTGTATTCACGACGAGCAATGTGATCAATTGTGTTTGGATGCGAACGATACTTTTCATTGCAAATGTATTGAAGGTTATTCACTCGTAAATAATTCTAAATGTATTGCTATCAATGATCCAAAATCTTCACCACTTTTAATGGCTATTAATTTCGAGAATGAAATTCAATTAATAAATCCCGAACAATTGTCTGTCCAATCGAAAATTTCTCTTGAACAACAAAATCAATCTATAATTTCTACTTTTGATTATGATTTTAGTGGTCATTCTATCTGCTATGTACGAAAACGTAACTATGATGAAATTCAACTTTTTCGATTAGGTTTATTACAGACGGTTCATCATGATCAAACTCTAAGTCAGATTGTCTGCAATGATTGGAATGGTGACAAACTTCGCACTAAATTCTTTCATATTAAATCACCATTTCATTCGTCCATATATGTTCGGCAAATCATCTATGATTGGATCGGACACAATTGGTATATGTTGGATTCAATCAATGAATTGATTTTTGTTTCAGATTTTCAATTCAATTATTGTACCAACATAATTGAACATGGTTTGAATAAGCCTAAAATGCTTGCATTAGATCCTACAAATGCTCCCGGACATCTGTTTACTGTGGAATGGGGACCAAACGCTTTACTGAAACGCTTCGATCTCGACGGAACTAACATGAAGATTTTAGTTCAAGAACGCATAGTTTATCCAAGTTTAATATCATTGGATCCAACGAATGACCATATTTATTGGTTTGATTCATATTTGGAAACATTGGAACGTATCTCTTATTGGGGTCAAAATCGAAAAATTTTACTCAAAAGTGATTTGGCAAATCGGATTATTGATTTCGAAGTATTCGAAAAGAAACTTTATTTTTTGATAGCAAAAAATGATACACATTCTTCTGACGAAATGTCATCATCTCTCATGATTATTAATGCTTTCAATTTCAATCACAATGAAATGAATGTCGTGATGAACTTTTCTTCCAAATCTGCAAAAGAATTACGAATTATTCATCGCCAACATCAGCCAATCGTCGCAAAGGCTTCACATCCATGTTCCGTTAGAAATGGTGGCTGTGACCACCTTTGTATAGTGAAATATGACAAAAATTCAATTCCTATTGCGAAATGTCAATGTTCCAGCGGATTTCGTTTGGATCTAACCTCTAACAAATGTTTGTACGATCAATCTAGATTAAAGTTGTTATATGTTCGTGCTCGTCCTGGTTCGGTCAAAGTTTTCTCATTACCGAAATCATGGACACCGGATACTGGCAAAAATATCACCAGTCAACCGATAACTATTTCAACGATGCCATCTACAAGGCCAGTCGCAGTTGAATATGATATTGAAACCGGAACAGTATTTTACTCCAATATTCAGCGTTACGTAATAAATAGTTTTGTAGTCAACGTGTCGAATACTAGCGAAGGTTACCTACGTCAAGCATCAATATTTTTAGATAAAAGTATCATCCGCTGTGAAGGATTGGCTGTGGATTGGATCGGAAGAAATTTATATTGGACTGATAGCGCAATGTTGACCATTAGTGTGGCTAATCTAGATAACAGTACCTTCAGACGAACATTGATTTCGGATGATTTAAATCATCCAAAGTCATTGGTACTTGATCATCATCATGGATGGATGTTCTGGACAGATTGGTCATTCAATTTGAATCATTCAGGAAGAATTGAACGATCATTAATGAATGGTGAAGAACGATCAATCATCGTAAAAGAAGATCTCACCTATCCAAATGGTCTGACAATCAATGAGAAATACATTTATTGGTGCGATTCATACTTTAAGCGTTTGGAACGTGCTGATCTTGATGGAAGCAATCGCAAAGTATAATTTTTTATTTAAAATTTCTTTCTAAACAAAATTACTCTATTATCAGCTTATTTATGCAGGACCTGATCTTGGATCACCTTACAGTGTGGCTTATTTTCGTGATCATCTTTACTGGACTGATTATCGTCAAGGAGTAATAAAAAGTCTTCATTTGTCGGATCCGAACAAAGTGAAAATTGTTGTAATTGATAATCCCCCTCTTTATGATATCAAATTCATCGATTTTGATCAGCGAGCTCCAAATAATAAATGTCATAATGCAAAATGTGAACATCTTTGTTTGATCGGAATCGGTCAGCAAGCTCAATGTTATTGTTCGGACGGTTTTCAACTATCATCATCAGATTTTCGAAGTTGTATTGCTTTGACAAATTACACTAAACCTTCTTTATGTAAAAAAGGAGAATTCGAATGCCGAAATGTATCACAATGTATTGATAATCGTCATGTTTGTGATGGTGATGTTGATTGTCTTGATGGTTCGGATGAAGACACAAGCGTTGGAAGTATTTGTGAAAAACTAAATTGTCATGAGGACTATTTCCGTTGCGATAAAAATCGTTGCGTGATGCCACATTGGGTTTGTGATGGTCAAAGAGATTGTCTAGATGGAACAGATGAAATGCAATTTGAAAATTGTACTAAAGTAATCTGTGGTCCAATGTTTTTCAAATGCAACAGTACTGGCCGATGCATTCCACGTAATTGGGTTTGTGATTCGGATTTTGATTGCGGTGCTGATGATCATTCGGATGAAGAAGACAATTGTAGTAAGTTAACATCAAGATGATTTATTTCAATAATTTTATCATTTTTTATAGGCTATAGGAAATGCGATGAATCGATTGAATTTCGTTGCCGAAACGGTCGTTGCATATCTTATGAATTTATGTGTAATGGCGATGATGATTGTAAAGATGGATCGGATGAATCAGATTGTAAAAAATCAATACAATCTAATTCCAATAAATGTTTGGAACGAAATTCCAATCAAACGCATTTTGTTTGCGATTCAAATACTAAATGTTTACCACTGTTTTTACGCTGCAAGTAAGTTTTTTTTGGCTTTATTCAAAGACATGATCTAATCTTTGGTATTCAACTTATAGCGGTATAATCGACTGTATAGACAGTAGTGATGAAAAAAATTGCTTACACACCTCACTAAATCATACGAAATTGATGAAACAATCTCATTTACGATGCAATCATCGCAAAGAATTTCAATGTGAAACAACCGGAAATTGCATCTCGCTGGAATTGCGTTGTAATGGTTCACCGGATTGTACAGATTATTCGGATGAATTCAATTGTACGAAATTGAATTGTCGATCTGGAGAAATTCCATGTTTACCATTGATGCAATGTTTCAATCATCATGTTAGATGTGACAATGTACAAGATTGTCCGGATGGTTCCGACGAATACGATTGTTTTGAAGACACATCAATTCTTTCGCAATCATGTCATCATCCAAATCGTACATGCATGGATCGCTCCACTAATCGTACAATTTGTTTGGATATATCCAAATTTTGTGACAATCATCCCGATTGCCTTGATGGATCAGATGAAGGTGACCTATGTTCGGATGATTTTTGTTTCATGTCAGATCCTATTTGCAAAGGACATTGTAAAAATGTTCCTTATGAACCTGGATATATATGTTACTGTCCACTCAATCTGTCATTGGCTGTCGATGGTGTAAGCTGTACAGATGTTCATCCATGTGAACAATGGGCTGTTTGTTCACAATTATGTCTACCAACATCAAATTTTTCATCTTCAACTAGTCAACGAGGATATAAATGTGAATGTATTGATGGTTATTTTCTCGATCCTAAAGATAATTTCACTTGCAAAAGCACATTATTGTCATCTCCCATTCTTTTGTTCTCCAATCGGAATCAAATTCGTTCTATTAATTTGCAAACAAATTCAGCCAACCTCCTTCTTTCTGGTTTGAAAAATTCAATAGCTTTGGATTATCTATATGATACTGATCAAATATTTATATTTTGGTCCGACGTGATTGACGACCGTTTATATCGAGGGGAATTAGTACAATCAGCTATCACCAACATTGAAGCAATTATTGAAGGAAGTTTAAGTTTTGCCGAAGGTCTTGCTGTTGATTGGTTGGCGCATAATTTGTATTGGGTAGATTCAAATTTTCATCAGATCGAAGTTGCTCATATGGATGGTTCTTTTCGCAAAACTCTTCTCACCGAACATTTGTCGAATCCACGAGCCATTGCTTTAGATCCGAATCGGTTCGTTATGTTCTGGACAGATTGGGATTCTAGCTTACCCAGAATAGAATCAGCTTCTATGGACGGTACATCACAACATATCGTAATTCAAGTTGAACCTGGATCATGGCCCAACGGCATAACATTGGATTTTGTTTTGCAACGAATCTATTGGATTGATGCTAAAACTGATACGTTGAGTACTGTTCGTTATGATGGCAAAGATTTTCGTAATATTCTTGTGGGTAATGATTTTCTTACTCATCCATTCGCAATGTCACTGTATGAAAATTATGCCTATTGGAGTGATTGGCGTACAAATTCATTGGTACGGGTCAACAAATGGAATGGAACAAAAGTTGAAGTCATTGCTCGAACATTTTCTCAGCCATTCGATGTCAAAATTCTCCATCCTAGCCGCCAGCCTAAACTGATCAACTTTACTCGATGTATGGTTGATAATGGTGGATGTTCACATCTTTGTTTATTATCGAGTACTGCACCCGATAATTTTGCCTGTGATTGTCCCCTTGCCATGCGTTTGGGACCAGATTCGCGAAACTGTATCTTTAATGATGCTTTTCTTATGATATCAAAGCAGAACGATGTTCGCGGCATCGATTTGATTCGACCAAATTATTTCATTCTTCCACCTATTTCTCTTCCCAAAGTTGTTCATCCAATCCAGTTAGATTATGTGGCACGAAACAAACACATTTATTGGGCCGACCTTTTATCAAATGAAATCAAGCGATTCTCCTTGTTGAATGGAACCATTAAAAATATAATCGATACTGTTATTCAACATCCTCAAACGTTTGGAATCGATTGGATAGCGGAAAACATATTTATCATATCAAAACCTGATCGAGATTCATTCATTTCACCATCCATGTTTTCCGGTGATGATTATAATGATGAATATGAAATTATCTATGAAGATGATTCTGAAGATTCGCCCACTATGCATAGAGCGAGACGAGATTTCAACAATCATCGAAATAGGCAAAGAGTTTCTAAGCTTTTTGTCTGCAATCTTGAGGGCGAATTCATCACCGAAATCATACCTGAAAAATATTTTGAAAATCCTCAATCTTTAGCTGTTGATCCACTAAATGCATTTCTTTATTGGTCGGAATATTCGCTTGAAGAAATTTCCGGACCAAATGAGACTAAAAAATTCACTCATAGAACAAAATTGGTGCGTTCACGTATGGACGGAACAGAATTATTTATATTGGCGGATAGTAATAATCCTCAATCATCATTATTAAATAAATCAACCAGTCTAATCTTGGATCTTTATCTTAATTGCTCTAGACTATATTGGGTTAATTTAGGATCACGATCAATACAATTCATGGATTTGAACAACCAAGAAATTAAAACAATTTTTATGGTCAAACTAGATGATGATCCATTCCCGACATCAGTGACAATTTTTGGCTCTAAATTATTTGCTTTTTTTCATCATGATGGAAATATTCAAACAATGGACAAAACTCTCGGTATCGATCAACACATGTTCCTAAACGATACTGAAGATTTATTTAGCATTCGTATTTATGATGCTGAAGTGCAAAATCGTATGGATCAAAATTTGTGTTCAAAAGCCCGTGGTGGATGTTCACATCTTTGCGTAATGATTACAAATGATAAACGAAAATGTCTTTGTACTATTGGTTTTCGAATAAATCCTACTGATGATACCAAGTGCATTGGTGAGCAAGTATTCTTAATGTATTCATGGAATTGGGGTATTAAAGGAATACCGATAACACCAATAAATGACACTGAACCATTGAATCAGCAATATGAAAAAAAGAAAAATTCAAGCAAAGAATTCTCTTTATTACCTCCAATATCGTCCGTCATGTTGGCATCTTCGATTGATTTTGATTCAGCCAATGAGATGCTTTATTGGGCCGATTCGGATGAAGGATCCATTTCAAGACTTGCTCGTGATACATCTTCATATTATCGTTTGATAAACAATCTTGACAAATTAATCGATTTTGCCCTCGATTGGAATGCATACAATCTATATTGGATTGAAGAGCAATACGGATTGATTGAAGTGATAAAAGTAAATGGAAGTGAAAGCCGATTGGTTATTGTTTCACAAGATATAATCAAACCAACATCATTGGCCGTTCATCCAGGTCTTGGTTTTCTTCTATGGTCAGACGTAGGTCATAATGATTCTGTACGTATCGAACGTTCGCTCTTGGATGGTTCAAATCGTATAACATTGTATTCAAATGATAAAAATCATTCCATCAATGATTTAGCTGTAGACATCATTGCTAACCAATTATATTTTGCTGATCTTTCTGATCAAACCATTGTGCAATTATCGTTGACAGAGCATACAGTCGGTAAAATACCCAAAGCTAACATTGTATTGAGTAATATTCGTAGCCCAATCTCAATTTCTGTTTATGATCGGTTCTTATATTGGGCTGATACGAATTTCTATGGCGGTTCAATTCTTGCTATTCGCACTGATAAATTTATCAATGATGCCAATTTAACAATGTCAACCAAACTTACTGGTGTCACTTTATTAGACATGAACATTGGTGACAACATCAAAGACATTATGGTCTATTATCGTCGACCAATTTATCCACGTAATGCTTGTGCACATAAAAATGGTGGTTGTCAGGATTTTTGTTTCTATCTTGGTGGCGATCGTGGTCATCATTGTTCATGTTCATATGGATATGTTTCGCCCATCGATAATCGATCATGTCTCGAATATGATACATTCTTGATTTATTCACGTATCAATCAAATTGATTCAATTCGTATAACACAATCAAACAAACATAATTTTACATCAACTCAACATTCATATTCATCCAAATTTATTGATCATCTGGAACCAAATGTAGCAAACGCTCCCTACCGTCCTATTATTCATGCTAACATCAGAAACGTCATTGGACTTACCTATGATTATGCACGACGAAGAATTATTTACACTGATATTCAACGAGGAACAATCAACTGGTGCTATTTCAATGGATCTGAGCATCAAATTCTTTTGGATAAACAAGGTCCAATCGAAGGAATTGTTTATGAACCAGTTTCGAAATTTCTTTATTGGACCTCAAATTTTGATTCTTCAGTTGCTAAATTAAATTTAACTATCGTTCCTGAATCGATGGGCAGCAAATCTAAACAACCAGCTATGAATGGAAGTTTAGTGATTAGAATTATTAAACTCACATCAGAAGATCGATTGAGAGGAATTGCCATCGATCACTGCCGTCAACTAGTTTATTGGACGAATT
The DNA here is from genome assembly GCF_027571235.1 of Dermatophagoides pteronyssinus. NCBI lineage: Eukaryota > Metazoa > Arthropoda > Arachnida > Sarcoptiformes > Pyroglyphidae > Dermatophagoides > Dermatophagoides pteronyssinus. Next base: position 256,198 of record NW_027461550.1, on the reverse strand, counting down.
GGAATGCTAAAAACCCAAGTATTCAACGTTCACATGTTTCTGGTTTTGGTCAACAATCCATTATTAACGATGGAATTCGTATGCCAAATTCATTGGTCATTGATCAGCCTCAAAAACATTTCTATTGGGCTGATGCCCGTTTCAATAAAATTGAAAAATGTGATCTCGATGCTATCCAATGTGTCGTGTTACTTCGACAAACTGTTCAACATCCGTTTGGTTTAGCTATTCATGATGAGCATCTTTATTGGACCGATTGGGCAGCTCATTCAGTATTTCGATGCGATAAATATTCGGGAGCAGATGTTGTTACCCTTAGGCGAAACATCATAAGACCTATGGGTTTAGTTGTCATTTCACCCTATCATCAAAATTCTTTGGACAATTATTGTAATGCATCCGCTCAGCCATACGATCCATGTCTTTTATCCAATGGTGGTTGTGAAGATATTTGTACAGCAAAAAATCTCACTACAATTTCTATACCTGAATGTTCTTGCTTCGAAGGTCGAATTATGAGTCGCGATGGGCGACGTTGTCATTCAGTAAATTCTTCATGTTCTTCAGATCATGGTTTATTTGAATGTAAAAAAATGGGTCTTTGTATACCTTTTGAATTAACTTGTGATGGTGTTCCCAATTGTCCACAAGATCATTCTGATGAAGATCCTTCTTATTGTACAAATAGAACTTGCCCACAAAATTATCATCAATGTTCGAATAATCTTTGTATAATGACATCGAAAATTTGTGATGGCACTATCAATTGTCCGGATGCTAGTGATGAAAAACATTGCGATTGTCGACAACAAGGCAAATTTAAATGCAACAATGGTATTTGTATATCTGAGGTTTTCCGATGTAATTATGCTCCTGAATGTCTTGATGGTTCGGATGAATTTGATTGTCCTAAGCCAAACTGTACGAAAGATGATATAACTAATGAGCCAATGATCAATTGTTTACGTACAACCGCTTGTATTTCACCCAAATGGATATGTGACGGTCAAAATGATTGTTGGGATAATTCGGATGAAGCAAATTGTTTTTCCAACTTCAACAAAACGATTTCTCATTTAATTCAACGACCACAGCATAAACATCGACAGCCGAATGAAACTATAGAAACGGCAATCTCTGTTGATTCAAACTCCACAACAAAGCATGATGATGATTCCTGTGCTGAAGATCAAATACGTTGTAATAGTAGTGAATGCATTTCAATCATTTGGAGTTGTGATGGAAACAAAGACTGTTTGGATGGTTCAGATGAATCACCTGAATTTTGTCGACATAATATTTGTCCTGAAGAAAGATACTTTCGTTGTCAAACCACCGGTAAATGCATACCGTTACAATGGGTTTGTGACGGTGAACAAGATTGTTTTGATGGATCGGATGAATTAATGTATCCGAATAAAACTTTATGTTCATCAAATATTACTAAAACATCCAATCATGATAGTGGTGTCATGCATCGAATCTGTAATCACAATGAATTTCAATGTCATAATTTTCATTGCATTCATAGTAAATTCCTTTGTGATGGTCAACATGATTGTAGCGATGGATCCGATGAAGCAATAGAATTTTGTCAACGACAGACACCATCAAAACCGAAATTATGTTCACCAAATGAATATCGTTGTACGATAAAACATAAATGCATACCACGTTCATGGATTTGTAATGGAATTCAAGATTGTGCTGGTGGTGATGATGAAGCTGTGAAACTTTGTGCTAAATCATCCAATGACAATTCTTCAATTTTAACCATAGATGGATCATCATTGCGATGTAAAGACGGACAGTTTACCTGTAATAATGGTGTATGCATTGATTTCAATCATATTTGCAATGGCGATAATGATTGTGGAGATTTTTCCGATGAAAATCAATGCAATATTAATGAATGTGAAAGTAATCTTGTTTGTGCACAAAAATGTGAAGATATGCCTATCGGATATCGTTGTAGTTGTTACGATGGTTTTGAACCTCAAGACGGTGGTCGTGTTTGCCGTGATATAAATGAATGTGAACAAAATGTTTGCTCACAAATTTGTCGTAATACAATCGGTTCCTATGTTTGCTATTGCGCCGAAGGATATGTTTTAGATTCTGATCATGTCACTTGTCGAAGTATATCATCAAAAGAAACACATTTATTAATCAATACACATGATGGTATTTATCAATTAAAACCTGTCGATAAACAACGTCAACGTAAAGATGTCCGTATATTGCTTGGTGGCCTTAATAACGCTGTAGCTTTGGATTTTGATTGGGAAAGTGAATGTGTGTATTGGTCCGAAATAACTGTTGTATCAGCCTATATCAAAAAATCATGTCGATTGAAAGCCTATAATCTGACCGAGGATGGTCAAAAAATTTCTTCTAATTCAAACAATATTATTGCAAAAGTTGAAATTTTACATTCGAACACTCTTCAAAGTCCAGATGGAATCGCCGTAGATTGGATTGGTCGAAATCTTTATTGGTGCGATAAAGGTAAATCAACAATAGAAGTTTCCAAATTGGATGGCAAATTTCGTCGAATTCTCATTCGACGTCAACTTGAAGAACCACGTGCTATTGCGTTAAATCCATTAGAAGGATTAATGTTCTGGTCCGATTGGGGTGAACGACCATATATTGGTCGCGCATCAATGGATGGCAGTCAACAGCAAATTATCATTGAAGAAAGTCTTGGCTGGCCTAATGCTTTGACTATTGATTTCATACGTCGAAAACTTTATTTTGCCGATACGCGGGAAGATTATATAGGTATGGTTGATTTCGATGGCCAAAATCGTTTGATAATTGTTGATCAGAAAACCCGTTATACGGGACATATTTCCGGTATGTCTTATTTTGAATCACGACTCTATTGGACCGATTCACATTCAAGTTCAGTAATCTCGTGCCCTGCATTGAATTGTTCTTATGAAAATTTTGTACAACAAATGACTTTTCACCGACCAATGGATATTAAAGTATGGCATCCGGATCGTCAGCCCTCGTTATCGCGAAATATGAAAAATCCCTGCAATTCATTCGATGTTAACAATCAGACGGGCAAATGTTTAGCATTGTGTTTGCTCAAATCACATAAAAGTAAATTATCAGGCACATGTACATGTCCAGATAATTATATTCTCAATGAAGATCAATATTCATGTCGTAGTAATTGTTCATATTCTGAATTTGTTTGCAACAATACCTACAAATGTATTCCATTTTGGTGGAAATGTGATACGCAAGATGATTGTGGCGATGAATCGGATGAACCCGATGATTGTCCACCTTTTCATTGTAATCCTGGTCAATTTCAATGTCAAAATCATCCAGAATGTATTTTACCGCAACAGATTTGTGATGGAGTTTCAAATTGTGCCGATGGTTCTGATGAAAAAAATTGTGAACAACATGTTTGCATGCCAAATCAATTCAAATGTCCTACATTCAACAACATAACTTCATATTGCATCTCAGCTACTAATCGTTGTGATGGCATTAATGATTGTTCGAATGGTGAAGATGAAATTAATTGTGGTTGTCCGAAAACGGCGTTCAGATGTTTGAATAAGAAATGTATCTCTAAAGAATGGGAATGTGATGGTGAAGATGATTGTGGAGATGGATCAGATGAATACGAAGCTTGTACTCAACGTTCTTGTGGTCCTCTACATTTTCGTTGTGATTCTGGTCGTTGTATTCCTTATAATTGGAAATGTGATGGTGAACCCGATTGTCCAACACATCAAGATGAATTGTATTGCGAAAATGATGGAAATAAAAATTCATCATTAGTTTGTGATGAAAATCATTTTCATTGTGACAACAATCATTGTATTCAAATGTTTTATCATTGCGATTGGGATGATGATTGTGGTGATGGATCAGATGAGCGTAATTGTACGCTGCCAAAATGTCAACCGGATGAATTTCAATGTGATAAAGGCTATAAATGTATCAGAAATGAATTAAGGTGTAACGGCGAGCCGAATTGCGCCGATCAATCCGATGAAATTGATTGTCATTATGAATGTGATGAAGAAAATCATTTTCTTTGTCCCAACAGTACAATTTGCATACTGCCCGAATGGAAATGCGATGGCGATCATGATTGTTTTGATGGATCGGATGAGCTTAATTGTAGTAATAAATGTTCAGCCAAAGATTTTACATGTAACAATCAACAATGCATCTATGGGCCATGGCGTTGTGATGGTGAAAAAGATTGCCTTGATGGTAGTGATGAAGATCTTGGATCTATGTTCTCGATTGGCTTGTCCAGTGAATCGTTTTCGTTGTACAAATGGAATTTGCATATCAAAACTTAGACTTTGCGATGGCAGCGATAATTGTGGTGATGGTTCTGATGAAATTCCCGAAGTTTGCAATGAAATTAAACGTGAATGTTTATTGAGCACAAGCATTAATTCCGATCATCGAAATCGATTCCTATGTTTGAATAATAAACAATGTATCGATATCTCCCTTCACTGTAATGGCATCGATGATTGTGGTGATGGCTCAGATGAGCTTAATTGCGAAGATGTGAACATTGTAGACAAACCAATTCCAGATAAAAATGTTACAATTGTAGCCACAACTTTTCATGTCCATCAAGAAAATTGTCCATTCGGATTGTGTTCACAAACTTGTGTATCTAAAATTAAACACTTTCATCATACATCTAATCATACGGAAAAACAATTTCATCATCATTTTATGTGCACGTGTTCCGATGGCTATATTCGATTATCCATGCTGAATGCTGGTAATAATGATAATTCTTCCTTATCATCATCATCATCAGTTAATCAATTAAGCACATGTCAAGCTAATGGTCGACAAGCTGCATTACTGGTTTCCTCTGATTCCGGATTTCGTGTCATAAATCCTTACAAAAATATAGTTCAAGAATTATACAATTTATTTGCATTTTCATCACCAATGGATCTTAATCTAACTTTATCGCTTAATCGAACGTTTATTAGTCGCATCGAATCGTTTGATATTTTCTATGATTCAAATATATCTAGTATTTTTTGGACTAATCCACATAAGAAAAGCTTATATCGAATTGATCTATCTTTTGCAGATCAAATGTTCAATTTCAATTCTGAACATCATTATTCACCGAGTCCATCGTCTTCATCATCCAACTTAAACATAAGCGATCCAATCGCCATAGTCGATAATATAGATAATCCTCGAGGCATAGCAGTTGATTGGGTTGGACGTTATGTCTATTGGATTGATTCATCGATTCCGGCTATAATCCTAACAACTTTTGATGGTGATAAGCGAAAAACTTTGATCTCTTCACAACCACTTGAACAACCTTATGATTTAATTGTCGATCCGAAAAATTGTCTCATTTTCTGGTCAGATTGGAGCCACACAAGTACTATTAAGATTGGCCGTGCACAACTTGATGGGTCATCATTTCGGCCATTGGTTAGTAATGATATTGAATGGCCACTTGGTTTGGCATTGGATTTCGAGGCTGGACGACTATATTATACAGATCCTAAAACATCAATTATAGAAACTATTCGTATCGATGGAAGTGATCGAAGACAAATCTATTCGTTACATCGTTTCCAGCATAAACCATATCGAATCGATATTTGGGAAGATTATCTCTATGTTAGCACATTACCGAATCATCAGATATTGAAACTAAACAAATTTGGTAATCATAAATTTACATCATTGGTTCGAAATATACCAAAACTGAATGATTTGGTCATCGTTCATGAATGGAAACAGAAGAAAAATTTTACTTATCCATGTCAAGCAAATCCATGTCGTTCGCAAAGCAGTTTTCTTTGCATCGCACAAACACCACAAAATGCCATTTGTGTTTGTCCCGATGGTTTTCGAAAAATATTATCCATTAAGAATGAAGCTGAATGTATTCAAGTGCCGACAACGATTGATCAAAATTCGAGAAAAAATGAAGATTTAACCAGAACACAATGTCCATGTTTAAATGGTGGTCGATGTCGTTATCATCCAAAAGATGATAGCCTTTTTTGTGAATGTACACCTTTGTATGATGGAATACAATGTGAGCATTTTCGTTGCGCTGGTTATTGTCAAAATCATGGCTTGTGTTATATTGATATGTCTGATATGACTTCTATATATCAGGAAAGAAGCCTGCAATCAACGGAATCAATAAACACCGGCAAACTTCGTTGTATGTGTCCATTCGGATGGAAAGGCGATCGTTGTGAGATTGAAATGAAAAGTTGTAATAAAGATTATTGTTTAAATCATGGTGAATGTCTGGACAATTATTCTGATAGTTCGATTCGTTGTGATTGTCCATCTGGCTTTTTTGGCGAACAATGTGAAATATGTGGCAATTTATTCTGTAAAAATGATGGTCATTGTTTGATAAATAATTCGACAAATATTGCCAAATGTCACTGTCCTCCCGGTAATTGTTCACTATGATATATAATGTAATAAAATTATTTTAATGTTTTTTTCTCTCATAAGGTTTTGCTGGAAAACATTGTGAATTGCATCTTTGTTCTAAACAATATTGCAACAATCATGGAGTCTGCTATATTGATCGTCAGACAGAAAATATTCGAAATTTTGATGAAACAAGTATTCGATTCCGTTGTCAATGTGATTCGGAGTTTTCTGGTGAGCATTGTGAAATTCACTCAACTCAAGATAATAATACGGTTGCATCATCCACAATCGCAACAATCATTACTAAAACATGTCATGATCTCAAATGTTTGAATGGAGGTACTTGCCATCAAAGTTCTTCACTTCATCAACCAACTTGCATTTGTGCCTATGGATTCACTGGATTTCGATGCGAGCAAACAACCGAAAATAGGATTTCTAAGCCAAGTGAAAATGATTCAAATTCTGAATCGAAAATCGAAAATATTAAATTTCCTATAAAAACTGAATCAAATATCAAATCATCTGGTCAATCAACTTTATACATTGTTATTTATACCGTATTCATTATATTAGGTATTGTTCTATTCAGTTTCTGTTTGGTTCGATTACAATATTCTTTAAGGAAAAAGATGCAAAGGTAGGTTTTTAAATGTTTGAAAAATTTTCTCAATTGTGTTCATCAAAAATCATGTTCTTTTTTTCAAATAGTGAACTGGCATTTCAACATCGTCGTATTCATGAAAATAATCTTTCCATTGATGTGCCAAATGTTGAAATAATGAACCCGGTATTTAGTATGAACAATTTAACACCAACTGAATTATCAACAACTACGGATACCCCAACAACATCGGTGGTTGAAGTATTGATCACTGGCAACAATCCAGCTACATCATCTGAAAATCATCACATCCTTGATGATGATTTTGATAAAGATGAAATGATTGTCGATTATATGAATACCAATTTTTCGAATCCAATTTATGAATATAAAAAGATAATCATCGATAATAACAAAACTGATAACCTAGAGGAAACGGAAAATTTATTGGATAATTCTTGAAAACAAAAAAATGCCATTTAATTATTTATTCAAATTTAAATTTATTTTTTTTGTGTTTTATTTCGGTTTTGTTTTTGTACATACGCTTAATTTGTGATATTTTTTCCATTTTTTTCATTTTTTCTATAAAAATACTCATTCAATAAATAAAAAGACCATAAATTGGCATCTAACATCATTATTCATTGATTTGAACAAATAAACAAATAAAAAATAAAATCTTTATCATCTTGTGTCCAAGATCAAGATCCAATTATATTGAACGAAAAAAAGGAAAAATATTTTCGGTTCCCAATTTGTCTTCATATTTTACTGCTGCGAATCAGGAATTTTTTTCCTTGACATGCCATATATACATGAAGCATCATTTATTGAGAGTCTTTGAGGCCGACACTTGTTTTTTTTTGATGACTGAGTGAATACTTTCCAACAATATTATATTCTGCTTCTTGTCTTCTTGATGTTTCTGTTGTTTTTTCTATTGTGTTGTTTTTCCCAATTTTTTTTGCTTTTGCTTGATTTTTTTCGTATATATGTAAATCCGGGTTGTTGTTGATTAATTTGACTGGCTGACTGACTGACTGACTGACTGAATAAAAGAATGAATGAATGAAAAAATGACTGAATGAACTAGCTTTTACATTCAATCTTCTTCATTCGAAAATAAATTTGGCTAACATACCTGATGATCATAATGGTAATATATGGACATGAAATTTTTTTCTTATATCAAAAGACTAGACTAGCTAGGATAGAATCATTATGGTTTTTTCTCTCTTTGCACACACTGATTCTTCATTGATCTACTTGTGCGTGTGTGAGTGAATTTTTGTTTTTTTGTTCGGATTCTTTTTTTTATATTTTCACTTTGATTCGAAGTAATCAAAATTTTTTGTTACCAACATGGTCAACAATTTAACAGCAGAAAAAAATGATCAAAAACAATAATGAATGAATGAAAGAAGACCGAATCCTATTCGATAAAGTCTTTGAATTTCTTGAGTTATGAATATAATATTTTTTATTATTATCAAATATAAGCTCGATTGAGTAATTGGGAAAGAAAGAGAAAAAAAAGCGAAAATGTAACAAGTCAATTTAGACGCGGCAATCTTTTTTCAATGGGCATCATTTAATATAATGTTTGACTTTACTCTCTTCTAATCTTTTTTATCATAATAGTATCAATCAAATCATGTAAATGATGATAATACAGTCTAGCCATTGCTTTGATTTTTTTTAAATATCTGATTATTTGATTATTTGAGTTTTTCGCAACTTTCGTATGAATAATAATTCTATTTTAAAAAAATCAATACATTGTGTACATTCATTCAATGTATATTCAATTTCTAAAGCGATTTTCTCTTGATTTGGTGATTACAATTTGTTTAAATTTTTGATGTGTTAAAAAACTATTAAAATTCAAGAGAAATATTTTCTTCATATTATTACTTAATACTAATACTACTCTTATTACCAGGTATATGATCTAATTAATTAATTACCTGAAGGAAAATAAGATAAAGAAATTTTTTTTACCAAAGTCATTGATGTGAAAGAAAAGATGAATTATCCGTTTTTTTTGTTTCAATTATAAAAATTCTAATTATAAAAATAATTTAAGTAAGTGAATAAAGCACAAATCACACTGATACACACTAATGTGTAAATCTATTTATCATAATCATCATTATTATAATTTTTATTGAATATCCAGGTCAAAGATTTGTTTTCAAAAAAAAATTCCTACTTTCTTTATATGATAAGAATGATTTTTTTTCTATCTCATTTCTGAATGACAGCAGTTATTATTTGCTATTTATCTGTCTGTCTACCTGTCTTGTTTGATTATTGTCACATTTCTAAAATTTGGTAACATGGTTTCTATATTTATTTACACACAGACACACTCACAAACATACATATACTGGTGTTTCATTGTTTTTCTTAATTTATTATTATTTTTTTTTGTGATCACCTAGAATGTAGGACAATTACATATCAAATGAATTGATAATCATGATGATGATAATAAAAATAAAAGAAGAAAAAAAAATGATTATGACAATCATTATAATGGATCATAGTTTGATCATTTTGGAAACAACAATTATTTATTCATAGTCAACAAATTTTACCATTTTAATTCATTTTGAATGATCTTTGTTGCGGATATAATGATTATTTCTTCTGAATATTAAAAAAATTGTATTTTGAAATCTTTTTATTTTCAGACAATTCAAATCAAAAATAAATAAATAGAGAAAAAAAGATTAAGATTTCGATTAAGTCAATCTATTTCAATGCACACAATTCCTCCTTATTATTTTTGATTGATACTGATCATTTATTTAATGATATAATAATGATGAGGAAAGAATTTTTTTTCATTGGTATAATTAATCAAGATTGAAAAACAAAAATTCAAATGTAAAAAAAACATTTATTTGTCGGTTAATGAAGACAATTTTTTCCCAATCAAAAGTAAAATTATTGTCGTCATTGTTGGCTGTTTAAAGTTGTTTGTGTTGACCATTGTAATTTGAACATTGTAGTTTGGACTCATTGAAAAGAAGAAAAAAAAATTATTTCATTCTTCTTTTCTTTCAGGATTTAATTTCAAATTCATCTATTTTTTCCATTGTCTATGATACTTTATTAATTACTTTTTCTTAATTTTTGTTGTTGCTTTAGTTTTCCAAAAAGATATATAATTAATAATAATTATTTTCATCAAACGAACAAAAAAAAAAATTCTAGCATAAAAAAAATCTAAACGATGTGTGGTCTTGTTGTTTGGAAAAAACAAAAAACTTACTATGTATTTCCAACACACACACACACACACACATTTAAATATATCGTATAGGATTTTTCTTTTCCAAAGAAAACAGGATTAAAATGCTATAAATTCTTACAATTGTGTGTCTATACTCATCATCATGATGTGTGTGTGTAGGCGAAATAAGAAAAAAAAAATCTTAAGGAAGAATTTATGCACAGACACATACAGTAAAAATATTTTGATAAGAATTACGTCTCGTCTATTTATCGTATTGAGAGAATGGGAAAAAAAATCGACATTATTATTATTAATATTATATCGAAATGAAAAGAATGATCGATTATCATTTATGATAATCTAATCAATGAAGAAAAAAGAAAGAGCGAGAGAGAGAGAGAAAGATGGATAAAATGCTACAATGAATTAGTGTATATGTTGTTGTTGTTGTCATTAACACCTTAACACATTTTTATCGGAGAAAAAAAAACATTTTGACATACGGTAATGACACATCTTATACATAAATCTTTGATCATCAATTTTCTTTATAATTTTTTTCTTCTTTTTTGATTGAAAATCAATCTTTTTATTCTTCTTTCTTTTTTTTTCAAATTCTCTTGTTCTTCGGCTTATTTATTTTTTTCTTGTAAAAAAAATAATAACGAATGAAAGGAGGAGTTTATACTTTTGAACAATTCTCAATCATCAGGTCATCATCATCATAATCATCATCATCATGGTTTATTATATTTTAAGGAAAAAAAAAATTATAAGTAGACCTCCCCGATGTGATATTATTGAACATTGGAACAACAACAAAAATAAAAATAAACGACGACAACATAGATTTTAAATTTGACAAGTTAACTAACCAAACCAATTGGTTATGTTAACATAAGGCAACAAAATTTAAACTATCGAACAAGGATGATTCTGGAAAAAAATTTCTCTTCATTCTCCTCATTTTTTTTGCTTCGATAATTTATTATCATAATAATTCGGCGGTGAAATCGGCGTTGATCACAAAGCCAAACTAGCTGTCAAAAAAAAAGAAAACAAAATTTCTTCTTTTTTTTGAATTCAAGTTTCAAAAAAAAAGAAAAAAAATTTGGTTTCTGTTGTTTATCGTATACGAAAATCGACAACAGAAATGAAATTGTAGAAAAAAGAGAGAATTGTTGGCTAAATCAAAATATTTTGATTATAATGTCAATTTCTTGTCTTCGTTGTTGTTGTTATTCATTCATCAACCTACTATTAAAGCAACAGTATGGCTTCATCATCATTTATGATGATCATTGCCGCCACACATTTTTCAATATCTTTTTGCTTTACTTTTTTTTGCTGTTTCGTATAAAACAAAAAAAAATTCCTCTTTTCACACACACACAAACACTTTTGAGGAATTCTATTCGAAAAGAATCTTGCTCACAGGGACCACCACTAATTTTGTTGTTGTTGTTCGATTAATGATGATACCCGTGATGAGCAATTTGTCGGCAACAAATAAATAGTGTGTATGTGTATGTTTGTGCCAAAAAAATAATAATAATGATAAAATAAAGTAATTTTCATATACACAAAAACTATATCATCTTGATTCTTCTCCTTTCAAATTCCAGTTGTTTTTACATAATAATTGATAGGCTTTTAAAATATACAAATTATGATGATGATGATGATTGATAATAAATAATTTATTAATAATTCATATGCAACAACAAAATTATTTGTTTGTTTTATTGTAAAATGTTATATCAGTGATGACAGAACAAAACAAAAAAACGCCATCTGACCGGGTTGCCCGGAAACGAATTTTTTGTTGTTGTTGTTGTTGAATGATGTTATGAATCAATCAGTTATGAATGTAAAGAAGAATGGTAAAATGGCCATTATGTTTATTTTGAAAATTCAGATGCGAAGGTGGGTAGGCGTATTAGCTTCTAAACATTACACAAACATCCATCAACCGATCATCATCAACAACATGACAACGTCTTTGATGAAGTTAGCTAAACAAAAAAAAAATTCGAATTCATTGGAATAAGACAAATAAATTTGGGAAACATTGAGTTTTTTTTGATAAACAGATTTTTTTCTAATTAAAAAAATTTCTAAATGGCGCCAGGTGAATATTGTTTAATTTGAACATTTGGTGAAAACGAAAATGAAACATAAACCGACCGACCGACCAATCAACCACCAATTTATCCAAATTCCCGATGGCCAGTCACGTCAATACAGTCATCGTCTTAATAATGAAAGAAAAGTATATTTTTTGGTAGAAAAAAAAATCTGCCATCTAAAGCCAGATGTGTGGGTGTACGGTATATATTCGATGTTGATCTATATAAAATGTTGCAGCAAATGATTGAAATGAATAAAGCAAAAAAAAAAAAAGAAAATAGGAAAAAAAATGCAGATGAATTAAAGCTTTTGGTAAGATTTGGACTTTATTGCTCCGTCATCATCATCAACAACATCACCAATGTTGGCAGCAACGGCAATCCAAAGATCCGAAGCAGAACAACAACAAAACAGCTTTGACCAAATTGCATTGGTGGTCCATTACACCAGTTGATAGTGATTTTTTTTTGTTGGCAAATAGGAACAAGACTGGTTCGAATATATAGCCATAATAAACACTGGTAAGCAGAGAGGGTATATAAAAACTAACAAAACAAAAAACTAAAAAAAAATTTAAAAATGTGAAAACAAAAATCCAGAGCAACAGATGTTAGGCGACGACAACAACAACAAAAAACTCTATGGCTATGGCTTATTGAACCAGACTTTATTGAATTTGATCAAAATTAAAGAAGCTATCTGAAGAAATGCCTGCCTGCCGACAAAATATAAAAAAGTACCGTGTGTGTCTGTGTGTTGTGTTGTATTGATGCTGATAATGGTAAAGGTCATTGGTCATTTTCAATTGGGGTTGAAAACTCTATGGCCGACGACACATTGCATATAACAACAAAAAAAAATTTGAAGTGTGCCCGACCCGAGCCAGTTTTCACTTCTTTATCACACAACAACAACAAAAATAATGTTGCACGCGTTAGAAAGTATATGGCTTATAGTTAGCATGGCACGTGTCCAACAACAACAAAAAAATGAAAGAAAATCATGACCGGTCTTAGCAGGAGAAAGAGGGTAAAAAAGGCCAACACAATTTGGGACAAGGGGAATAATAGAGAATGGACCAGCTGCTTTTTTTTGGTTGATGTTGGAAAATGTTCTATTCAACAATTGGGAATTTTTTTTTGGTTAGATTTGGATCACTAAAGAGAGTGAAAGAAAGCAAGAGAGAGGGAGAGACAGAGTAAGACCAGTCAGCGGAAAAAAATCAGCCACGGTGGTTAACGGGCAGGTGATCGACCATTATCATCGCCATCATCATCATCATGGCCGTATGTGCCACGTGTTGAACACGAGTCACCGTAAACAACAACAACGGGATCCAAGAGCAAAAACAATGCAAACTAACGAAAGGAAAAAAATTGAGGACACTCACCCTCCCGCACACTAATCATATTTTTTTGGTATTGATTTCTATTCGCAAAAAAAAACTGTTCGAAAAATGAAAATAAAAACTGCACACGAGCAAAACCAAAAAAACCAAGAAAAAACCGTAGCACCTGTGGCATATGAAAGGAACTAAATAAATGAAAAATATTGATCAACATCTGTGAATTAATTTACAATGAAAAAAATAAAAATTTAAATGGAAATGTTTTTATTCAATTTCCATTTCCTTCAACAATTTTAGTTTTTTTTGATCAACTCAAATATATTCGATTCAAAATAGAATATTCATAAGAATATTGATAAAGAATATTCTACGTTTATCATTCAACTTGATCGAAGAATAATTCCTTAAAACTTGAAATCGAATTTATATTGAAAGATTCTATGATTATAATCAACAGGGCCCAAATTATCCAACATCATCATCATCATCATCAACAAATGAATCCTGTGCGAATACAGATTCAATCATGCATATTAATTTGGAATTTGAAATAAAACCACTACTAAAAATTTAAATAGTAGTAGTAGTACCCTGGTTTGGTATCCAAATCACAAGTAACTGAAAGAGAACAAAAGACTATTCAACAGAAAAAAAAGAGATCTGCTAGTTGCGCTTGTTGTGCCCATTGAAATGAACATATCACATAGGGATTTTCGAATGAATGAATGACTGTTGTTGTTGTTTTATTATATTGGACGGGTTTTCCGCCCCTATCACCCGTTGGACAATATACTATTTGTCTCTATAGCGGGGAGCTTTATTTTTATGAATTGTTGCGCTAGTCTGGCCAGTATACTGGTATATATTTGTAATGTACTGCCACTACATTTTCATAGATCCGTGTCATTCAGCTATATCGAGTTTAGTGATCATTTCATTCGAATGAAGAATGAAAAAAATATCCAACCTTATACCAATATTTGGTCAGTTTTCTTTCGAACCTGGTTGGGTGAACACTTGGTCCTGTATTGTTGTTGAATGCTGTTTTCATAGAAAATTGAATCTTTTGAAAGAAAAAAAAATCATGTTCATCAGCTTGATGTGTTCCCATGTGTGTTGTTTGTGTGGGTGTTTGGTTGTGTTTGTGTTTTTTTGAATCAAATTTTTCATTCAATCAGAATGTAAAATCCAACTGTTTTTATTTGCGAAATTTCAACTAAAAAAAGGAAGAAGAAGAACTCAATCAGATCCCTCCGATATACACCAAATCGTGCCTAATATTAGTTCAATTTACCCGCCAATTTTTATTTTTTCGGTTATTTTTTAAAAGGGTGCCTTCAAAACAACAAAAAAATATTCTTAATATCAAAAATGACGTCTATATCGACATCGATACATCATACAAAACAACAAACAAAAAGTTCAAAAAAATCATCATTACAAAGGATTTTATCATCGAAATATCTATTAATGAATAATGGAAACATTGATGATAATACGAATAATAATAATAATACAAATTTAATGTGCCAGATTATGGAATATTTTTTAAGAAAATCATCGACAACGAATAATAATACATTACCATTATCTTCATCGTCTTCGATAACAACAACGACGATGAAATCAACAACAACACTGCCATTATTGTGGCCATCGACAACATTGTTGAAGCCACAGACATTGTCTGATACAAAGATGTCATCATCATCATCATCATATTCAACAAATACATCCACGCATCAAAATCATTATCATCATCATCATCATCATCATCATCATAGTTCTGGGCAACGATCGTTATCGTCTACATCAAGTTCTATGTTGTCAATGAGTAGGCACCATAAACATCATCATCAACATTATAATAATAAAGGTAAACAGAGGTTAAAAAAAATGAAAAGAAAAGAAATAGAAAAAAAATTGTCATTGCAAATGAATTTCGAATAGATTATGTAAAAAGGTGTCATATATATCTATTTTAACAATATACTAGTTCTATAGAAAAAAGCAAATACAAAATGCTGATCGCCCTATATGGTTGATATATATAGCTAGATAGGGAGATGGATAGATTGATAGCACCCTTATAAAACAAAAAAAACAGAAAGATATCCGCATATATCACATACTTGTCACAATTTTTTTTTCTTCTTTTAAACAAAAATTAAACAACAACGAATAAAAAACCCATCCAACCATAACTATCGAAATTTTATTTCATATTTTTTTCATATTATCAAACTTTTAACCAAATCCAGAGAAACAAACTGGACAGAAAAAAATGGGCAACCCTAATTTTTTTTTGGTTTGACAGTCAGAGGAATTAAATTAATCCAAAACAAAAACAATAAAAAAAATTATCGATTAGGATTGCTAACAGGTGAATTATCATTACTATTGAATTTGTTTGTCGTTTGTTTTTTGAATGTGTCAAATAATTATTACGGAAGTGTGAGCAATTTATTTTCCCACTTTATTTATTTTATCCAAAATTAATTATTATTACAGGCCAAATGATGATCTTTTTTTTAAAAAAAAACCAAAATCAAAACAATCAGCCAAATCAAAATTAGTCATATTTCCGGATAGTTAGCGGTAGGTGTGTAATCATCAGTAAAGTATTGTTGTTTTTTTTTGGTTTTTCTTCAATCATCAGCATCATTATCAACCGATCGGTTTATTGGTTCATAGGGTGCGGTTCAACCAACAATTTTCAACTTGTTGTTGTTGTTGACATATTTCATATATGTAATAATTGGACATTTTGTTGCCGTTGCCAATGATTTGTTTGATTATTTGAATGTTTAATATTTCAATTGATTTTTGTTTTATAATTTCCATGAATCACACTCTCATTTACCTGTCAAAAAAATTATCAATAAAATTTACCAATATATTTTGTTTTGTTTTATTTGACTACATTTGTTTTTTCGTTTTTTTCTAGATAACAAACATCATCATCATCATCAACAAATCAATGAACTTAACATGGAAACAACAGAATCAACAACAAATGATTATAATGATGAGAAAAAAATGTTATTAATTAATGATCGTTTGCAAGAAATTTGCAATAGTCAATCAGATCATAATCATAATCATAATCATAATCATCATTATCATCATCATAATTGTCATCATCATAAACATCATCATCAACAAAATAATTCTTGTTGTTATTGTTGTTGTCATTTATCCAGTTCCTCACCATCATCATCATCTAATTTTTTATCTTCTTCCACTTTCGTTTCATCATCATGTTGTTCTTGTTCTATTCATTGTTCTGTTGAATATTGTTCTTGTTTATCCGATAAGATCCCGGTTGTTGTTGTTTGTGATGGTGATGATAAAATTCCGTTATCCAAACATAATAATAATAATAATCAATTATCATGTTTAAGGCCGATAAATTGTTCGACAAATTCTTTAACAAAATCTTCATTGAATTCAACAAGAGTAACAAATATTTTCAGTCAACAACAAAATCAAATCTCTCACACTTCCTACACTGACAAATCTTCAAAACGATCATCATCATCATC
Source organism: Dermatophagoides pteronyssinus (assembly GCF_027571235.1). NCBI lineage: Eukaryota > Metazoa > Arthropoda > Arachnida > Sarcoptiformes > Pyroglyphidae > Dermatophagoides > Dermatophagoides pteronyssinus. Next base: position 238,883 of record NW_027461550.1, on the reverse strand, counting down.
ATTATTATCAACGAATTTTTCGATGTCGATAAAATCAAAATCAAATGAAAAGCTATGGTCAAAGCAAAAAGAATCATCATCATCATCATTATTCTTGAAGACATCAACATCAAACAAACAAACAACACCAACGCCAAAAAATTTTGTTATACCACCAACATCATCAACATGGTCAGAAAAATTATTATTTTCGTCATCAATGACCATCAACAAAAATCATATTTTGACCATCCTTTTAAATATTTTCCTGCAATCTGCATCCATATTTACATCATCATCATCAACATTATTATCCACTCGACAATCGAACAGTCATCATAATCGTCGTCGTACATTATTGATAACGATTATACTCATAATTTTTTCATTCAGTAGTTTGTTACATACAGTTGGTAAGTGTTCGATTTTTTTCTATTCTGAATTTTTTTTTCATTATCATTTTTTCTACTTCGATTTGAATCATAATCATACGTTATTTTTATCATTTTAATTTATATGGTATATGTGAAAATGGAAATGATGATGATGATGATTAAGATGATGGTTGGATGAATACTCCAAAATCCTAGGCTACAGAAAAACTGATGAAGATCACTGAATTATCCTTAAGAAAATTATCATTGTTCTATTTTTGCTGTTGTTTTTGTGTGTTATTGATTCAATATAATTGAACATTATCATTTTTTTTAAAATTGAATTTAATTTACTCTGAATATCCAACCAAAATGCAAACAATTGTTGACCTTTGTTTTTTCCTTCTTTGCTCGTGCATATTTTTTCCTATCTAAATAAAAAAAAAGAATGAATGAATAAGGCAGCTGCTTTATATTATGATTCCGTTCGCACGTGCCATCGACCAACCACATCCAGACCAGCTTTTACCTTTTTTTTTCTTGATTTTACCTATTGCTTTTACTACTGCTGCTGTTGTTGTTACCAACCAATCAATGATATATTTATCACAATGTTGGCTTCTGAAAATCGAAATGAGGGGTGAAAAAAAATAAAAATTCCATAATCAACAACAACAACCGACCGTTTATGATTGTGTGTAATGTGATATTTTTTATTTGTCTTGTTCAACAGGCCTAGGATTTGCTATATAGTAATATAAGGTAAGTAAGTAGGTATAATAATAAAATATATGGATCGGTAAAGCTTTGTAAACGACAAATTTGATCGCGCGCGCGAGCTCGTGTCAATTTTTTTCTACTATACAATGTCGTTGCCATTGTCGTCGTCAAGGATGATGTCTTTTCAAGTTGGTCTAGATGTTGAGGAGGACATCGACATATACGAACCGAGGGTAGCCATTGCTATTTAGTCGCGTGAACTTGTGTGTGGTTGTTCATCATTCGCAATTGTGTGTTTTTTATATGAACATCTGGCGAATATATTTACTATTTAAAAGAATAGAAATTTTGTTTTTTTTTAATCTTGGTTGTTCCAATGCACACCCCCTCTCGTGGTGTGTTGGTGTTAATATGTGTACGAATAAAGGAAATGAATGAAGGCCCCGAAGGCTAACCTCTCCTGATGATGATGATGATGTTAATGATGAAAAACTGAATAGCTAGGCTAGCTTCAAAATTCAAATGATAAAAACACATTTTTTCCCTACATTCTGGAACTATGCTTTCAACTTTTTTTTTGATGAACATCACACATAATCATCTTGATGATGATGATGGAATGTAGTATTTAAAAAAATAGTAGCAGATGTCACAAAAGTGTGCACGAGTGAGACACGCGTAAAAAAAGAAAAGAAATATCAATATTTATAGTTACATGGATATAGTGGGTGTATGATATTTTTTTTTGTTCCTGAACAAAAAGATGGAAAGTATTAATTTTTATTTTCATTTAATTAAATTAATTAATCAAAATTTCTAAATTTGATTCATAATATTTTGATTCAATATGGTATTGTTATAATCATCATCATCAATTTATTCTTCATATTTTTTTTTGGTTCGTACAAAAAAAAGACCAACCACGCTGATAATATTACAATCATCGATGGCGGCAATAAAGATGATGATGGAGGTCATTGTGGATGTTTTTTTTCTGTTTCTAAGGTAATGCCGACATCTATACCAGCTTTAGCTCCCCCAATTCATCTGAACATCCATTATTATATGTGAATATATAACTATCCATTCGAATTTTATCCGCCTTGTTTTTTTTATATTCTATTCTTTCAAAATCGATGAAATGATGGCGGCTGTCTGTGTGTGTGTTCGTATTATACAACAATGTTTTTTCTGTTGTTGTTGAAAAATAAAATTATAAAGGTATCTTATGATTATATCAATCTGTTATTATTGTGTTTATTTGACCGAAAACGATGTCGGCTGAAAAAATAACAACAATAGATCAAGACGATGATGACGACGACTTAATAACGTAACCTTTGATTGGTGTTCATGATGATCAATGATAATTCATTGGCTTATTGTTCAGATTCTACAAATGATGATCATGATTTTTTTTTGATTGGATATTGATGACTACTATCTTGCTTTTCCAATGATGATTGAATGACCACATACAACACAATACACAATGGTGATGATACAATGATGTCAACAAATAATGTTTTTTTTTCGTTGTTGTTTTGTTTAAATTAAAATACCTACCTACCTACCGATCAATCGATTGATCAGTTAATCGAACCGAGAAAAAAATACATAAGAAAATAATCATTCGATCTTATGCGTTTTTTTTGTGTCTATAATTCCAATCAATGTTCCATTGTTATTGAACATTATTATCATCTTGATCATCAACATCATCATAAAGCTCAAATTTATCCTCTCAACAACAACAACAAAAAAAAAGACAATAAAGATCTTTGCCAATTATCAAGTTTTTTTTGTTGTTGTTTTCATTCATTTTGTTCTAGTTCATCATCTAGTTTGTCTATATTCATCAAGGCACGGTGGCCGCCTGGATGGATGGATGGATGGCTATCTGGTCCTGTTCGTCCATCGTTCAAGGTTCACTGATTCATTTTTACCTGTTACTGTTGGTTCACTGTTGGTGTTGTTTTGTTTTCTATTCGGCACCAATATTTATATACTTTAGACGCCGAGGTTGTTGTTGTTTTTCTCTTTCTCTCTTTATTTCTATTTTCCTTTCTGTTCATTTTAATTCATTTTTTTCTTCTTTCGCCATCATCATTCGCAGCGGTCAATGAGCTTTTGAATTCTTGCTTACTTTTTTGGTTTGGTCGAATGATTGGTTGGTTGGTTGGTTAGTGGTTACCATATATATACCAACCTTAACAATGTTTGAAAGAAATATTTACCGAGATATATCATAAAAGAGAAAACATAGCAAAAAAAATGTGTGTCTAAAATATGTATTGTTTATTAATTCATTGGATTCTCATTTGATTAGATGAATTTTCATTTTTTTTGTTGCTTTCATTTGATGAAAAACATATTTAGTGACTTGTTGTTTATCATTGAATTCGATTCGAATTTTTCTTTTCTCTCTCTCTTGTTTATTTGCTAGTATTCTATGTTATTGGTGAATGTAACAACAGAATTTTTTTTGACGTTTCCATGGATGATGATAGAGTATATTGTTTTATTGTTCATATCATTCACATCATTCAAAGATCTCTACCGATGATGATGATGACTTTGCTCAATATATGATGATGATGATGATGGATATGACCTTTGACTTTATGATTGTGTATTATATAAAAAAAATTTTTGTTGTGAAAGTGAAATATTTATGTATTCTATACATGTATAATGAATCTATCTGGGGCATAAATGAATTTTCTTTACTTTTTTTATTTATTTGTTAAATTCTATACATTTTTAATGTTGTTTTATGAAGTGTGTGTTTGTTCATCTAAATGTAACTAAACAGAATGATAAACTTTTCAAGTCCATTAGATTTGTGATTATAGTTTTTCTTTTAGTTTCATTACAAGTCCATTACTTAATGTAATTCGATAAAGTTTTTTTTTGGATAAATCCCCTTCCTTTTTTCAAGATATCCAGCCGACCAAACATAAACCCATCACATCATAATTTTACTTTGTGGAAAAAAGGTCAAAGAGCATATGTTTAGGTCCTCCCCCTTATAGACTACCATTATATCGAATGAATTTGGATAGAGACAAACCGAAAATAGCCTTTGAAACCCGAATCTTACTTATTGTTACCATATTTTTGTTTGTTTGTTTGTCATATGGTCATCGATAATGAATAACGACTATTATCAAAAGCCAAGAAAACTATGAAAAGACATTTAAATTTTTATTTTTTTTTCAAACAACCAACAAAAAAACACGTGCCTATAGTTTTTTTACGCTATGAAACATAGATCAATGAACATATGTGTGTTATTCGTAAAAATCCAAAAGAAAATTGAAATAAAAACGATCTTTATGCGAAGAATATACTTAACCCACTCAAGTGTGGCACGTGCCACAAACAAACAAAAAAATTATATGGTTCAAAAATATACATTGAAACATGATAAGACATACTATGAATGATGATGATGATGAATAGAGATAATTTTTTTGAAAGTTCATAAAAATCAAATGATATAAATATTCTTCAGTTTTTTTTTGAATTTCCAATATTGTTGATGACAACGATGACAGCTGTTGCGTTGTTATCATCGACAATCATTATCATCATCAACAATAACAAAGCAACAACAACAAAATTTACCAAATGGATCACACATGTTGTTCAGTTCAGTTAGTTAGTGTCTCCAATTTCGTTGACAATCACAATCATCATCATCATCATCAATATCATCCGGACCAAATCCATCTTTGTAAATTTATCAATATAATTATCATCAACTACAATCTATTTGGATCATCATATGAAAAGTCATTGATTTAATGACTATGAAGATCTTGATTCATTATTTATATATTTGTGAATGTTTTTTTTTCTTGCAAAGTTATATTGATCATTTTTTTCAAATGAAGAATGAAATTGATGCTGATAATAATGTTGTTTTTTGTTTTGCTTCAAAAAAATGATATAGCTTTCGAAAAAAATATTCTCTAATGATGATTATATATGCAATCGTGGGAGTGTATATGATCGTATCTTTATCACTTTATCTATTTTTTTCGTGTGTGTGTGTGTGTAGGTAGTATTTCATATATATTACATTAGGGAAACAATCGAAAGAAAATGTTGAATCAAAAAAAAAAAATTCAAATTTTTTTCAACTCTTTCATTCGAGTAAAAGATAACGATGTTCATTCATTTTATTCATCTTCAATAAGTTTTTCAATCAAAAAAAAAAAAAATTCAAGGAACATTATTTATTTTAACCCTTTTTTTTCCTGTTTGAATTTTCAAATTTTTTTTTGCTCTCATCAAAATATTATTAATTATTATCATTATTCAGGTGTGTTGTATGGTGTATGTAAAATCAATTTGTCGCTTTGTTTAAAAAAAAATTCAAGTTTATACGTGGGAGTAATAATCATTCCTCGTTTGTTTTTCTTTCGTTTGATAATAAGTAAGAATTTCAGGGGAAAAAAAACATCTTTGTATAAGAGAAAAACAATCTTTACCTAATATCAATAAATCTTATTCACATTAGAATAAAAGATAAGATGGATATTGATTCTAATAAAATTATAAATCAAAATTTTTTTTAAAATTCTGTAACTGTATTGATGATGAAATATGGCTATTGATTGTTACAAAAAAAAACCAAAATAAATCGCCAAAACTTCATGACCATATTGTTTGTTTATATCATTTCCAGGTGTGTATTGTAGAGTTTGTTGTTAATTATGATCCACACATGGAAGGTGATGTCGAATCTTTTGTGGAAATTTTCTATACTTTTTTTTAAATATCGGCAGCTGTGCTGTGTCTGTCGGTGTGTGTTGTATGAAAGTACGTATGAACTTTGCACTCTTACATATCACCAGTGTAAGGAGGACATATGGTCTAATTTTTTCACTTTTTTTTGTGGCTGTGATTTTTGTCCTTTTTTTTCTCCTATGGTCATGAATCGAATGTTGAATTCGATGGCTGAAAATGTCATTGGTGTTCAATAATAATCGTTTAAAAAACCAATTCAACTCCAGATCAAAATCCGATACCCGTTCAAATTTAGAAGAAAAATTTATCTGAAATAAAAAATCATTCAATTCATTATTCAATTACATTATTATTGTTTGAATTCAATAAATGATGGTTTATAAAAATGATGAACATTTTGTATTATGTTCAATCATGGTAATGATTCTTCAAGGGTCATTCAAATTTATTGTTGCTAATCATTATTATTATTATGGTTAGTTCTTATTGATTCAAAGTTTGTCATCATCATCATTATCATTATCATCATCAATTTACATGTTGTCATGTATTTTATTCTCATTCTATTTTCATTTCCTGTCATATCGTGTATAACAAAATAGTACAACAGGTATAATGATTTCCATTTGACTTTATATATTCATTTATATCCAAGTAGTAGGCATTCTATCATCTGTTGATTGTCTTTCTCTTTCTATCTCTGTGTGTGTATGCATTTGCTATCTTTGGGTTATTTGGGTTGGTTTTGCATCGTTGCACGCATTGAGCCTTATTTCCTATGATGATGATGATGATGATCGCAAAATACTACAGGGAACCTTTATATATTTTTTACGAAAAAATTTATTTCATGATTTTGTTTGTTTTAAATATGTTGTTTGTGTTGATTTTTTTTTCTATATATTGAAATAAAAATAACAATTTATATGGTAAAATGATTGCAGTAGTAACCGAATGACAATTTATATTATAAGGGTCACCTCGCCCAACACTCTCACTTTTTATTTCTTGTTGTTGTAGGCAATGAATCATCATCATCATCATTTCGGATGTATTAAACGACATCCGAATTTTTTTTTCGATTGAATTTAATTCTTCAATTATTCATGTTTTTTCTGTTATTTATTTCTCGTTTCTCACAAAATAATCAATGAATAGAATCCTGTTCATCAAGGTCGACGCCGAAACCGCGTCCACCAGCGCCAACTACACGTCCGAATATTACGTTCCAAACATATGCATGTCCAGAAGCTTATGCAAAATGGTATTGTTTGAATGGTGCCACATGTTTTTCCGTCAGAATCGGTGAATCTATTCTTTATAATTGCGAGTAAGTTTTTTATCATTTTCATGTTTTGCACATTTTAATGATTGTGAAATAATTAATATCAATTTTTTTCTATTTTTAAATAGATGTGCCAATGGCTATATGGGACAACGATGTGAGTTCAAAGACCTAGAAGGTTCCTATCCTGGTATGCGTAAGTTCCAATTTATTAAACCTTCCTGTTTTCTTTCTCTCTCCCACTCTCTCTCTCTCTCTCTCTCTCTCTTCGTGTGTTTCCTGTTCAAAGGAAATTATCCTTAATTATTGATAATTGTTTTCATACGAATTTCTCTGAATTCTTGTTTTTATTTTTATTTCCGATTATTATAAATAGCATCACGTGAATCAAAAATCCTGGAGGCCGGCATAGCTGGTGGCGTTATCACAGTGTCCATAGTATTCGTTTTTGTAATCTTATTATCGTACAACGCCTATCTAAGGTTAGTTATCTGTTCAATTAAAAATAATTGTTGATGAACTAATTCCGTTTGTCATTCGATTAATATTTTCTATTTTGGTGTGACAATGTATATCATTTTTTTTCCTTGTAATCTTTCTGTTACAATAAATAGAAATCAGATGAGATTGAAATCAACATCGTTGACGACTCCCTTATTACGATCATCATCAACGTCGTCGACAGACCTGAACAGTGATTTTTCATATCATTCACCACAGCCATTATTATATCAGAAAAATTTCGGATATTATTCAACATTCGGTCAGCAACAGTTACCGTTCAGCCAACCGAACAATGATAATAATTTGAAAATAACGAATATAACGGAACATTATCAATGTATATTACCATTGAATGGAAAGAAAAATTATCATTATCATCAACATAATTATCATTTAATTATTGAAGAGCAGAAAAAATTTGGAAATATTCTGTTGGTATGTATTCGCCTATTACAGACATAATGATTCAAAAAAAAAAATCAAAGATTTTACAAAAATTTCATTGTTTTTTCAATTTTGTTTTGTTTTGTTTTGTTTCTCATCTAATCAAATAGGATTTGGAATATGGTACAAACAGCAGATAACGATAAGATAAACGAATAAAATTAAAAATACTAGCAACGTACCAATCAATAATGTTATGAAAAAATAATTCGTTTTGTTAATCATTTGGATTTAAACTACTATTAATTTTAACATTTATTACATTGTATTTTTTTTCATTATTTATTCTTTCATTCAACCGTCATCATTATCTTTTCCTAATCAAAAACAAAATTTCATTTCATTTATTCTTTTTTTTTTTGTATCAACAATTTTTCATTTTATTTAATTTCATTATCAATTATTGTATAAAATATTCAACAACAAAAAAAAGAAATTAGGATTTGCATCCTGGATTATTCTCCTATATGTTTTTTTTTGTGGTAATAAAACGAACCTGGCTACCGGTTCCAGTTGGATTTTCGACAAATCTTAATCAATTAAATATTTTTTTTCCACAAATCATCATCATTATCATTTCATTTATTTAAAAAAAACCTTCATAATTTAGCAAATAATTTTTAATGCAATTATTATATATTTGTATTATAATAATATTCAAATTGATTTATACGATTCAGCCTTTGATCTTTTGCTCACACACAGCCAACACGTACCATACATACAAACATTTATAGACAACAATTGTATTGAATACAATGAATTTAAGTAAACAAAAATAATCAAAGTTTTAATCAATTCTAAACAAATTCATTATTTTACATTTTGTATGATAAATTCCTTCTTCTTTTCTTATTATTATTTTTTTTTACTATTATTATCTTTGAAATTGACCAATTAAAAAAAGAAACTTCTTACTTACATATCAACATTTTTCTATTATTGAAAATTCTAAAATTTTACAGTCTTAAATTTCTTCTGCATCCTCAAGATATAATTAAATTTAAATCTTATAAAAAAAACTAGGCAATAATTTAACCAAAGAAACAACAATACACATGAATCTTTTTTCTCCTTGAAATTAATCTGGATTGTGGCAAAAATCAAAAAACAAAAAGAAAATAAATAAAAAAGATAGAGACCAAACAAAAAATCAAAGATAGATGAAATCAAGTGCTCATTTGGTAATATGTATGATGATCATCATCATAATCATTTAGATTCACTGAACCGTATATCTGTATAAATGTTATGTGTTCCTCTTATTTAGTTCATCATTATTTTCTATTTTTATGGCCATTATTTATTTATTTATTTATTCTTTTCTTTTCCAATTTCATTTCATACACAATTATATAATAGCACATTGATTGTTTTGTGTTGTTCATAAGATCTTTTGTGTCTATGTGTCATTCATTTGGCTTGCGAATGTGTGTGTGTATGTTTGATATAATTAAGTAAAGTAGATGGAACAACCAAAATAGAGAAAGAAAATAAAAGACCAATACCGATAACCAGAATACTTGATGAAGATTTTTCTTTCTTTTCTCTTCAATGTGTGTTTTATCATCATCTTTTTTTTTGAACATCAAGATTTGTTTGAAAGAATTGATGAACGAAATAGAATACAATTAACAAACCAATCAAACAACAAGGTAACATTATGATTTGCATCAATGAACATGACAATGAATGATGATTGAAAAAAGAAAAGATTTTGTAGAGAGAGAAAAAAAACAAATTCCAAGACAATTTTCTTCAAAATGCCATCACTTTAATAATAGTTATAGTAGCAATAACACCAGTAAAAAGAATTGAGAAAAAAAATCCACTAACAAAACATTAATCATGAATCATCAAATTCTAATCTATTTTTTCCCTATAACTAATATCAAGGTTAAATTTTTAATGAAATGAAATTATATTTCATTGTTTACTCTTACAAAAATCATTGATCATTAATTGAAATGATTAAAGCCACGATTGACATGAAGAAAAATATCATCGGAACATAATCGAATTAAAAGAGTTTATCAAGTTTATTATTGAAAGAAAAACGATTAAAATATGAAAAAAATGATAAAGATCAATCAATCAAATCATTAAATTTTCGGTTGCTAGGAATTTATTTATGAAGAAAAACTATTTTTTTTTGTATGAAAAAAACTCTATTCAAGTACGAATTCTGATGATGATATTTGAAACTTTGTTCCAAATTTTTCTATCTTCTATTATTCATTATGTGTCAAATATTGACAATCAATATTGAATGGTTTTTTTTTATTTTCTTGTTCGTTCTTCTTCTTTTTCGCTGGAAAAAATGTCAAATTAAAAAAATTTATTTTCTGAAATTCTTATGAAAGAAAATAAAAACATAAACACTTTAGCGGCTTCTTTTACATTTTCTCTTTTTTTTGTTCTTCTCTTTCACAAAAAAAAAAAAAATGAAATAAATGTTTGTTCCAGGACCCAAATTTTTTTTACTCAATTTTTATTCGACAGTTTGTGTGTGATAAACAAGAGAATTTAAAGAATGAATAAAGGTTTGGCCTATAATTTTCTTTTTCAGATTTCGTTCCATACATAACGACAAACGACTTTAGTGATATTTAGATTGTTTGGAATTTGTAAAGATAGAAAAAAAACAACCGGGTAATTTGAAGTAATATTCACAATAACCAACAACAACAAACATAAACTTTGACAGGTAGTCGTGATTGTCAAATGAAAGGTAACGACAATAACAAAACAAAACAAAAAAAATAAAGAATAGAGTTTGAAAATCATTTTGTTCACAATTCATTTGTTTTGCAGAAAAAAAAATGAAAAGGAATTTCCCTTTTTATGATGATAAATGAGTTGTTGTTGCTGCTGATGATGAGGAGGATGATGATGTTGACGTCGATGATGATCAAACCAAAATATAAAGACCACACACACACCTTCAGCCACTCCTATTCAATTCCTACAATAACAACAAAAAATTTTATTCAGATTCGATAATTGAAAATTCTTTTTTAAAGAAGAGAAAAAAATTTCATTGATCTAACCGATCTTTAGGAATTTTCGTTTTTGTTTTGTTTTCGGAATCTGATTATATCAATTTTCTCTATTTTTTCTCACAAAATTATTAAGATATCAGCCAAAAAAAAGCAGTTACCTGTCATCATCATGATAATCATGATGATCATGATCATAATAATCTGTATTTATGTAAATATTAATGGATTGATCGATTGAAACATGCAAACATACACATTGAAATAGATAAAGTCATATAATTTTCCATTATTGTATCGCGATCAAAACAAAACAACAACAACAAAATTATGGTTGATTGATTTCATTATTTGTTTCAGGAATCTCATTCTCTGCATGTTCATTCAGTGTCATGTAGCAAGAAAAGAAAAACACTGAATTTTGTTGTTGTTGTTATTTATTGTTACTAAATGAACCTGTTATTACCGAAAATAAAAATTTGCCGACAATACACACACATACTATATGGTCAAAAACACTGGACACACACACACACATTATATGGTGAAAAGAAAATTGGGCAGAAAATTGGCTTCATTTTTTTTTGTTTCGTTTAAAAATATAAAGTGATTCTAATTCTCACGAATTCAATCACTTTAACACACACAGAGAGAATAGAAAATTTTTTCAAATTTATAGAGCCTGAAAAAACTGATAATTCAAATGAATGGTCTAAACATTAGTTTTTTTATCACCCCGAATTTTCTATTTTGTTGTTCTTTTCAACCCCTCTCCCACCACACACAAATATTTTGTGAAAGAAATTAGAATTGTGAAAAAACTTCTTATAAACACACACAGTGAATATTTTTTTCTTTTTCTTTGACTGGACATTTGTGTTGGGGCCTAATTAATGTGGTCCCGGGTCAAATCTTTGCCAGAATTGGGGTGTTGTGAAAAAAAGGGTAATGGTTTTTTTGCTGGCTGGTTGTTTGTTTGGCCTAACCCAATAACAACAACAACAAAGGTTGGCTATGTCTTGATTATCGACAACAAGATCCAAATGAAGAATGAAGAGCGAAAAATGAAACCGATGAAACCTCCTGGGTTCTTCGGGTTTTCTTCATCATCAATTTTTTTTCTCTCTCTCTCTCTCTCTCTCTCCATTGAGAAAAAAGGGGGTTGTAATGGCTTCAATTGTTGGTTCTTTCTAGTTAGCATATTGTTGAAATTTATATCGATTGGTGGTCTTCAAATAGAGAGAGAGAGAGAGAGAGAAAAATATCAAATGTTTTACCATCATCATCATCATCATCATGGTTATATGAGTGTATTGGTTGATTGACCAACCGACCAAATGTGTATACCAAACAATAACACACACACAAGGTATATACCACACCTGGTCCCCTTTTTGTTGTTGTTGGTTGGTTGGTTGTTGAATCGTTTTCTGGGTCAAAAGCTGCCGCCGAATTGATGAAGAAGCCAATATTATTATTATTATCGCTGTTATTATTGGTGAATTCGTTCGATTTTCGTTTTTTTCATAAACCTTAACAAGAGAGAGAGAGAGAAAATAGAGAAATTCATTCGATTTATCAAAATCAAACGATCGAAAAAAATTGCCACCGCTTGCGCCACACACAAACAAGAAAATAAAAATTTATCTGGGACTTTTTTTTTGTTTTGTTTAAAATTTCAAATTTATTGAACTATCAAAGTAAAGATATTATTTTTTTTTCTTCTCACTTTTATTTCTATGAATCGTTATTCTGAAATAAAATAATTTTCATGACATTTTTCTTAAAATGCCCAAGTTTATTCTCTTGAAATTTAGACAAAACAGAAATAAAAAAAGGTTTCATCGTTGATGACCATCATCATCACTATCGTCATAATAAACCAACCTCAAAGTTTTTTTTCGTTGCTGTTACGTTGTTCGTAAAATAGTTTACTATAGCTCACACATTACGACTTGAATTTTAATTGCTTAATATTATTTTGTTTTGTTTTTCATTGAATTTTTTATTGGAAATAATCATCAAAAATATATAAATTCCACGCAATTCAATTCCTGTTCGCAATAAACAAATTTGAAAAATAAATAACTGGGTTTGTTGGGTGATAAACAAATTATATTTGTGGAAAAACGACAAAATAACATGATCATCATTGAAAAGCAACATCATCAGAGAATCGTATATGCCGACCAATTTATATATGATCACCAATTTCTTGTCATAAAATTTTTGTTTTTCTACTTACCTTGAAAAAAAGTTCACAGAATTGTTTTTAGTGAAAAACAAAACAGAAAACTTTATGGACATAGATATTTTGCAATAAAACGAAAAACATTTCTTTGATAGATTAATTAAATTATTATGATTGAAATAAAAATTTAAAAAAAAAGTCCCTGGCAAATGACCGACAGCCAATATCATTCGAATTTGATTTTTAGACCATTCTTTTTTTGGTTTACATGTTGTAGGTATTATTATTAGAATACTTTTCCATCACCAAGTTTATACGATGTGTTTATGCTGAATGTTTTTACACATGTGGATTTTTTTCTTATCACATTTTTGTTTTGGTTTGATAATGGCTAATAATATCAAAGATTTTTTGCAAATTCTTGCTAAATGGATCACTCTTGTCAAAGACAATAATATTACCGATGTGAATGCGGAAAAATGGTATTCATGTAAATTGTCTGAAATTGATTTACTGAATGAAAGAATTGAAAAATTAATTTCATGTGAAAATTTTGACAATCATGGTGATCATCTACAGCAACAGGTTCAAACTTTATTTGAATTTTTTGTTCAATTAGTGGAAAATCTGAGAAAAAATGTTGAAACTATATTGTCAAATAATAATGATTCGTTATCAACGAACACCAGTAGCACAAATAATTATGAAATTAGAAAGCTACAAGCGGTAGTCATCAGATTATCATTGATTATGATACATACTAAAACAGTGGTTGGTCTAATGATTGGTAATAGTCTTATGGACCACCAAATGAATGTCAATCATTTTTCACCTGAAACTAAAATATCTACACCAGCCCAAACATTATTGAGCACCAATGAAGAATCATTGATACGATTATCCTTGTGTCATTCATTACGTTTATCGTTCAAAAATATTTTAAAGTTTTACTTATATAATTCTATTTCACCAGTAAACTTTGAGAAAATATTTCCAATTTCGTTGTCCAATGATATGTTCGATTCTATTGAACAAGAAAAACAATCAGTCGAAATCTTTGTTGATGATAATAATTTCATATCTGTCAAAAATGAAGGGATCATAAAATGGTCACTGGACCATGAAAATATTGAAAAACAATTAACCATTATGAAATCAATTTATCTGATTTACCTACAGCTTTTGTTGATTCATAACGAAAACGTACAACGAAATTACTGTGTGAAACTAATCAAACAAACATTACGTAAAGATTGTTTTGCAATTTTGTTGGCTTTGTCCACAATTTACCGATTACAATCTCCGAAAACGAATCTCAACGAAGAACTTCAATCAATAATGAATCAGTTAGAAACTCAATTTATTGAAAATCATTTCAATGATCAAACATGTCGTTCATTAGTCATACATAATCTCGTTGCATTGTTAGCCTTATTATCTTCTCAACATGGTGGCCCGGACTCTGAAACAAAAAAATTATCTCAAATCATCGTGAACATGTTACGTAATCATTTAATCAATTCAGGTGGTTTACGATTACTGATCGATACAACATTGGATTCGGACCGCCAATCGGAACACGAAACTACGATTGTTCATCGTTTACAAGCGATGGTTACGATGGTTATTACTCTGCCCGTTCGACATAAATTGCCATATCAACAAAAACTTGTGTCACAATTATTGTTAGAACTACTAAAACCAGATCATTCTGGTAATAACCAACATTCACCGGAAATCTATTATCGATTTGCTGCTATGTTGCTTGATACATTAAATCAAACCGAACCATCATTAATTCAAAAAATAGTATTCGATACGATCAAAAAATCATTTCATAGTATCGAACATGAATTCACCATCGAAGAAACAATCAAAATTATTCACCGTTTGATTTCTAATCGATCTTGTTTGCTAAAGTTATCTAATTTTTTTCCTGCAATTTTTTATCTGCGATTTGAATTTGAAATGGCAAAAAATCAAATTCTTCATATACCTTTGAAAGAACAAAGTGAAAAACTCATAGTCGAAATGTTGCGCGAAATACCAAAATCAGTTTATATGTTAGATGATTGTATTTGTTCACATCAATCATTGTGGATGAATCATTTTTGCATAGAAATTGATCAATCATCACATCAAATAAAAATCAATGAAAATTCAGACAAATGCAAAGAACCTGTTGATTCATTGTCTCAAACAAATGTATTGGCTACATTCATACTACGGTTATTAGATCAGATGACGATTGATTTTCGTTTTAATTTTTTCTACTTACTTTTGGAACATCTAATGGATAAAAATCCATCCACAGTTGTACTATTTTTAATAGGACCATTTGGTGATCGTCTATTTGGACAAACTATATCTAAACGTGAACAAGATGACCGTGAAGCATTCATTATTTCCAGTCAACGTACCATTCATTTTTTAAATAGTACATTAGAACGTATCGTTCAAAGAATTATACAAATTCCTGATGAACAAAATATTGATGATGAAGATTTTCAACAATATATTCAGATATGGATGGAAACGTTATCGATTTGTTTACGTATATTATCGATTTTAATAGAAAAAATTGAAACAAATTCAAAAATTATCAAACCAAACTCAATAACTATTGACGAATCAAATCAATCTATTATGACAATCTTGAATGATCTTCATCCTTGTTACAATTCACTTGGTATTCTTTTGCATAATAGTCAAACATTGAAATGGCTATCACCGGAAGATAATCTTTTATCCGAAAATTTATATCATCGATTTGAAAAACTTTATGCAAAAAAAGATATTCCTGATTATAATCAACAACTTGAAAATAATTCTGACTTATCAAATCCATTACAGTTAGCTTTGAAAGATCTTCAAAACAATGATTTTATGCCCGGACAAGCTCATGCATTGATCATAATCAAAAAATTAGTATTGAATCGTCATCCATCGATTCTCGTCATGTTTGATCAAGTGATTTCCGAAGTAAAAAAAATTCTCCGTGATTCAGAATCATACCTTTACTTAGCAGCGATTAGAACGTTGTCAGCATTTGCCATTATTCATACCGATCGAATTTTACCCATTTTGATTGACGAATTAATCTCCACAGAGACTCGTCCATTATCCGACCGTCTTAAAATTGGTGAAACTATCATTCAATTAACTTATTCGATTGGTGATTTTGCTCATCATTATTCATCACTATTAATCAATGGAATGCTTCTGGGTGTAAAATCATCTGAACCTGCCATTCGTATTAGTTGTCTATCATGTTTGGGTGAATTTTGTCGCCGATTTCGTTACGGATTGTCCAAATATATGATTGAATTGATGTCGATGATCGAGCAGATAATAACGACGGATCCTGAATTAGAAGTTCGTCGAGCTGCAGTTTTATTTCTTCACCTTCTCCTAAAAGGTGTGGATCACGAATCAGCCATTTTATTACAAAATCATTTAAAAAACATAAAAAATATCATTCTTGATGTTGGAAATCGTACACTTGATGATATCTTACAACGGCATTGTTCCAATGCATATGAACAAATATCTAGGATTGCTGAAGAATTATTGCGACAAAATGAATAAAATTCTGTGATTTTGTAAATTTTCTTTCTAACTTAAATTCGAACAAATATATTTTCATTTTTTTAACACAGTTTTGAAAAACATATTGCCATCTATGTTCATTTTTGGATACTATTTTCCTTAATCTATTATTCATCGACCCAACACAAAAATATAAAAAAGGAAGGCGCCTTTTTCGAAAAACTAGCGGTTCGATTCGTAAAAAATACACCACTTTTTGATTGCCACTACAATTCCTACAGGACACCACCTACGCAAGCATCGATCATGAATGCGAGGATCAAGTGCATCTCAAACATGCATGCATGCATAATATGCAATGAGCGCGATTTTTCCTTTCACTCCCCACATTTTAAAATATAGGAACATACGCAAGCTAGGTCCCCTTAAGTTTTAATTCAAGCATGAATTTCTGTCGCTACAACCAACCAACCAATGTGGATTTGTTTTTGTCTATCCATTTTTTTTTCTGCATGTCTATATACCGCTATCAAACATACGATATTTGGATTGTATATATTTTCGCTAATGGTTGTTGATTCATAACAAAATATATATATTCGATGTTATAGCATGAAGCGCATGTGCATTGTAATTCGCATCTTTTTTATTTGTAATTTTTTTTTTTGGTAGTAGCATATATAGATAAAAGAGTTTGACCCTACTACAAATACCTTCAATATGAACTACTACTCTTTTCTTCAATAAAAATTCTTATAATTTGTTGTTGTTGTTGTTGTTGCTGGTCGATGTTGATGATGATGATGATGATGTCGATGTTGATGTTGTTGATGTTCTCCCTCTTTCGCTATAATCATGAACCAACCATACATATACACATACACTATAATACGGTTCTATTTGGTTCGTTGGTTCATATGACTACTTTACCATCGATTATAATCATCAGCATCATCATCAATTTGTTCCATTCAATAAAATGTTTTTTTCTACATCCAAAATGAATTCGTTTATCAATTTGTTGATTCCAGGATCGAATGCGAAAAATAAAAACACACACACAACATTATTATGATTTTCTGAAATTCTGTATTGTTTTTTTGTTTTATCAATATTCGATATGATCCGAATCTAGAATGAATTAATAAAAAAAACTCGATTTCATTCATATTTTTTCTTTTGTGTTTTTGTGTATGTTTTTTTTTGTTGATATAAAACCGTATATTTGGTTTCATGAAAGTGTTTGTGTTAGGTTGATGTGTAATTTTTAATGATAATTCATCATTTAATCAATGATGGCGAATCAGAATCCATGTTGCAATTTTTCCGTTTTCATTCTTCATAATCAAAATATAATTGACACAACAATTATCCATATAATTGTTCATTATTTTCAAAAACTATAATTGTAGTTGACGAATCATTTTCATAGAAAAATCGAATAAAATCCTACCATATTCGTAGGATGGCTGAAGAATCATCAGCTAATTCATCGTCAACGACGACGATAACTTCGACATCAACATCAGACCAAAATGATAGTGATGATAATGTAAAAATATCGACATCGGTGGCAATATCAACAACCTCTGTATTGGTTTGAAAATAACACCAAAAGAGGAAGAGTGTTCGGTTCTTAATGTAGAAAATAATGTTAAAGATAATGTTGAAGAATTCTGTGATAAACAACAACAACCAACGGAAACAACAGCAACAACGATGACGATAATCAAAAATGAAAATGTGAATATGAATGTTCCTCCAGATTTATCATCATTATCAGATACGAATATGCTAACAAAAATTGATGAAACAAATGCAATGGAGATTGATACACAATCGTCATCATCGAATATTCAAATGGAAACAAGCAATGAAAATGTTCCTTTATCAAGGACATCACAACAATCTTCACTAAACATTGTGATCGTAAATGATTTCGAACAGAACGAAATCAGTAATAACGATAATGAAGATATTGAAATGCAGTCAAGAAATCCCGTTACAACAGCAGACGATGTTTCTTGTAGTGACAAAACTAACAATAATAATAATAATAATAATAACGATACCGTCCAACAATTTCAGGAACATCAATCTGTTCACCATCCTCCTGTAACGGATTCAATTAATGATGAACAAGATCATGGATTGCAACAGCAATTATCATCATCATCGGAAACGAATTGTAATGATGAACAGCAGGATAGATCAGATGAGCTAAATGAATCAAAATTATTAATGTCAAATAATAAAAATATTAATGAGCTTCATGATGTTGATTCTTCGATTCAATCGCATCCAACATCATTATCATCATCATCTTCATCATCATCATCGATGATCTCATCATCCACACCACCTCCGCCATTATTAGATGGTCATTATGATTATAAAACTTCCAATCAGATGCCTTTAACTTCATCATCATCTCCAACAATATCGATGATCGAAACATGCACAACAATCGATCAACAGACGATGGAAAATTCATGTTCATCTTCATCATTATCATCATCATCATCTTCAACGATCACAACGCAATCTAAAATCGATTGCAACAAAATAACGGAAACATCAACTGCCTCCAATAATGATAATAATATAAATAAAAATCATATTGATTCGAATTTACTCAATGAAGAAGATGAGGAGAGAATATTACAGCCATGCGCAGATGAACATACGGCAATTGTTGAAATTTTTTCTGAAGAATTTCTTCTTGGAAATGATCATGCTACAAATGTGCCATGTTCGAAGCCTGATAATGATGTAACGAAAGAAAAATTCGAAGATGTGGATAAATTGTTATCTCCCAGTATAGCACCGACAACGACAATGATTGCAACAACAATGAACGATACCGATAGCAATGTTCAATTTCAAGCACATGAATCGACAAATTATGATCAAAATAATGATAATGGTGATATTGATGAGATATTGGATCAACATGCATCTGCTGATCTATTCGAAAGTGTCAAATTCTCCCTATGTGAGACTGTTTCCGATTCTGATAAAGTATGTTTCAATTATTTTTTTTTCGATTTATTAAGACTTTTTTCTTTCTTTATAAAGATCAAAAAAATTATGGTCGGACATGGTGCAAAGTTTCTAAATTATCTTTCAGATTCTGCAACTTATTTTATTGCTGATGATCCTGATCATCCAAGTGTTAGTGAAGCAATCGATATTTTTGAAAAACCAGTCCTCACTGTGAGTTATGAATTTTTCGTTTTAAATTTTTCATTTTTTTGAAATACATTTTTTATAAATATTTTAGAGTCAATGGGTTTGGCTTTCATTACGTGCCAACCGAATGCTTCCTATCGAACCATTTATATTGATCGATTCGAACAATGATCGATGCAATCGATTATTTTCAAACATTGTTGCCTGTGCCAGCCAGATTTCATTGAATGATTTGAAAAATTTATGGTCAATGCTAAGCTATTATGGAGGCAAATTTCAATTACATTTAGATCATAATTGTACACATTTGTTAACGACAAAAATTTTTGGCAAGAAATATGAAATAGCCGCAAAAGAATCATCATTTGAAAAAATTCATATAGTTACACCAGATTGGATTATCGATTCGATTAAACAGCAAAAATTATGTGATGAAAAACGTTATCATCCCAGATTGTTGATTGATTATCATCAAAATGTACATGGACGGAATTCTTCGCTCAAAAATGCTAAGTCATCAAATACAATGGCCATAAAGCATTCTATAAAATCTGAACAACTGCAGGATTGCGATAATTCAAAAACATCATTGACAAATTCAACGCCAGCAATCAAATCGGTTACCATGTCCATTTCAACTGAAGCTGTAGTAACGGCGAAAAAATCTTCAAATGATGTTCCCATAACGACTGCGACAGCCACCATGATAAAATCGTCATCGCATTCACTATCGCCTACATTATCATCACCTTCATCTACATCTCAACCAACAAAGCCTTCATTCGTTCCGGCCTCAACAGCTACAGTGCCTCATTGTTCACAACCACCACAACAACAATCTCATGCCCAACCACAATCATTATTAGCATCAAAACAGTATCATTCTCAGCAACAGATTCGGCATCATTCATCACAACAAGTGATGGTAAACAACAATACTTCAAATGTTCAAACGATGCAGCAACCGCCGAATCAACATTCACAACGGTTGCCGTTGCATCAATTCCAGCAACAAATTCGTCAACCATTGGTCCATTCAATCAAAAATCCGAACATAGGACCTCAATCACAGCAGAATATAGTGCAACAGCCCCAACAACCTCCGCGAGAAATAGTGCCTCCAATGTGTCAGCAGCAACAACAACAACAGCAGATAATGTCAACGCATCAGCCTACTGGTTCAGCTTATCCACATCTTCAACAAGGTTCGGGTCAACAGTATACACCTCCTCAAATGATCCCAAATCAATCACCCGGTCCACAACAAGTGTACATTCAACAACAACAACAACAATCAGCTATGTATCAACAACAAAATCAACAGCAATATCGAGGACAATATGTTCCTGGACCACAACAGCAGCAAATGATGTCGCAAAGAATGCTGTCTCCATCATCCAATTCAGGAATGATGCAACAACAATATCGTTCACAACAACCTCAACAAGCCCAATTTTCTCCTAATTCGCAACAGCAACAATTTCGTCCAAGACAACCGATTCCGAAACAACAACAGTATGTTAATAGACCTCCACAAATGGTTCCTGTTGGACCACAACAGCAATATATGGTGAATAATCAAGCAAATAAAACGAATCCACCACAACAACAACAACAACAAATGGTTCGAATGATTCAGCCTCCACAACAACAGTCACAACAGTTTTCCAATCAATCCAATTATGCTGGAAATCATCAATCATCGAATATTCCTGCACATCCATCTCAGCTTCAAAACCAACAACGAATGTCAATGTTGAGGATTTCGGTTCCGCCGCAACAGCAACAAATCCTAAACAGTAATCAACAGTCACCAGTCCAACCTCATCCGGTTTGTCAATCCCCATCCGGTGGTGGTACCTCTATGATGAATTATGTTCAACAATCTAAACCTGGAGTCCGACCAGGTATGATGATTCCGAATAATGCTAATGGTGGTCTATCGCAGCAACAGCAGCAGACTCGACCAGCCGGAATGATGATGAGACCCATGCAACCCTATTCTTCTCAACAACAACAACAAATGGGTCCAACAGGTCATGCAATGCAACAAATGTCCACAAGGCTACCACAGACACCTACTGGTGGACAACAACCAATGTCTCCACAGCAACTTCAATTCATTCGACAACAGCGATGGTCGCAACCAGATTACAATCAACAACAGCAACAGTATACAAGGCCACAAGTGATCCCGCCTGGAGTTCAGCAACAGCAGGCTTGGATTCGACAGCCGATTCAGCAATCACAACATAGATTTCCACTTCAACAACCTCAGCAGCAGCAACATGTATCACAGGGACAAATGATTCGAATGGTAACAAAACCGATGCCGCCTAATCCATCCAATCTATCACCGCAACAACAGCAGCAATTCTATGATCCATCATCATCATTATTGATGAATAATAAGGTTAGAGCTAATATTAATCATAGCCCACAACATCATCAACAGGATTCTGCTATCGCTGTGCAGCAATCAGCAAACAGCGTCATTCATAATCAACAATCACCAATGGTTTCAATACAGGCAATGAATAGTCCAAACAATAATTCTATGATTCCATCGCCGGTAGCATCATCTCAACAGCAATCGTTAGTTAATAATTTACCACAGTCAGCCATCAAAACACAGTTGATAGTGACGAACACGAATTCATCATCTGTTTCCTCTCCCAGTCATCATCAACAACAATCATCCAGTCCTGGAACACCTGCTCAAGTTTCTGTACCAATTTCATCATCATCATCAGTTGTGAATGAAAAAACAAAAACAGCATTGGCCAATTTACTAAATAATCGATTGAATTCTCAGCTACAACAACAAAATCGAAATAGTGGTGATACCAATTCGATAACCACTGTGACGACACCATCATTATCAAGTGGTTCATCCTCATCGCCATCATCGCCAGCATTACATAATCATCAGAGCGCGAAAATTACATTACAACCAGTAACTGTATATTCTCCTAATAATAATAATAATAATGTAAATAATTCTGGGGCGTCAAATAATGTGGTAAGATTGTCAACAATTCAATAACCATTTCCCTTCTACTATTGCTGTGAATCCATCGTTCATTGGAAGGGGGACCATTTAAGAATATTTCCTTTGGACATAATATGCCTTGTATACCTGTGCCATTGCATGCATCATATTTGCATGATTTTGATTGTTGACTCATAAATGCATGATCTATTTTTTCTTTTGGTTTTGATCTTTTGCTTTCATTATTGTTAGATGTAAAATTTTAAAAATTATCAATTTTTTCCAATTTTTCGTCTAGATGAATCAATCACCTGTTCATCAACAAGCGGATCAATCATCGTTACATAATCAACATCCTGGTCAACATTATGGTGGTCAACCGTTACCATCATCATCGATGATACCTAGTCAACAACAACCACAAAACGTCGGTCTATATAGTTCTAATAATCAACATGTCCATTATTCACAGCAACAACGACCGATGATTGGTCCACAATCAATTCATGTGGGTCAGCGTTATCCTACTCCTTCACCTCATCATATACCATCACAGCATTCACCTATAGGGAATTCATCAGCATTACCAGGAAAACCCAATACCTTTCAGCATTCTTCGGCATCATCATCACCTGTCCCAACTGGTGGTTCAACTTCTTCAACACCAAGTCCAACATCGGCAGGATTGCATCATTTATCTGGACATATACATAATTACCCGGTTGCACCTAATCCTCATTCATTTTCTTCCATGCATCATTCAAATCAGATACTTTCGCCCATGCAATCTTTCAATCAACATCATTCACATCAAACGAATGTAACTGGTTCATCATCTCATCATCATGCCATGCAACCACATCATCATTCGCTTCATCAACTTGGACAAGTTCGTCAAACATTTTGTCCAAATGCTAATCAGCAGCAACAGCATCCACCATATATTCCTCATCCTCCCAATATGCAACAACATCCACATGCGAATAGAACAATGGTTCCTTTTCATCATCATCAGCAACATGGAGCTACTCGACAACACCTTTCATCATCATTTCAGCAACAACATTTGCAATCTTTAGCCATACGTTTCTATGGACATGAAACAACATCTGGATCTCTTATCGGAAATAAAAGCTGCTTAATTGGCTGTACCTTTTATATTTCAAACGTATATGCTGAAAATCGTTACACATCAAATTTGATCGACGGCTGGAAACGTCGTATAGAAAAATTTGGTGGTAAAGTTGTTACTGATCTTATAAACAATAATGTGACACATGTCATAACCGAACATTTGAATTTACCAATGCGAACATCTCAATGTCAATATCAACAAATATTACCCCAACAAAATGGTGATCATCGTTATGTATCGATATTCTGGTTGAATGATGTGTTAGAGTCTGGGCGATTACTTCCACCATGGCGTTTTTATCATCTTCCTGTAGCATTTAATCCACAACTAATGCCTTGTAAACATCATGTAAGTGTTATCAAATTTTACTTTTAAATTGAAAAAATTGATATTTTATTTCCAAATTTTAGGTGATCTCTATAACAAATTTCCATCAAGATGAACGTTCAATGCTAAAACATTTAATAGTTCGAACTGGCGCTCGTTATACAGATTATCTAACTCAAAAAAATACTGTACTGATTTGTAAAAGGTGTGTAGAATTTGTTTTATTCAAATTTGATTTAATTTTTGGTTAATTCAAAAAAGGCCTGAAGGAGAAAAATATCTAAAAGCCATGAAATGGCGTATGGCTGTTGTAAACATTACATGGCTGCAAGATGTGCTTTTTGGCAATGGAGATTGTATATCCGTTGGTAATCTACCAAAAAGATATCGAATTTTTGATCATCAAAATGTGCAGTCTACGAAAATAAATGGCAAAGAAAATAAAGAATCAGAAAAAAATTCAGAATCAACAATGCAAAAAGATACATTCAAATTGGACTATAATGTGTCCCAAGGTATGATGTCTTCATGGCGTTCGCCGATCAGATATGATGAAAAAGATCTCATTAAACATCAAGAAATGGTCAAACAACTTGAAGAGCAAAAGAAAATACAGGAAAAAACTAATAATCAAAAAACTGATACTGAATCATCCACAACCGAAGACAACAGCAAGACTAATAAAAAATTCAATGGTGAAATCTCATCGAATAATGATGAACAAAATACCTCTGATTATAAACAACATGGTTCTAAAAGATTATTAGAAAATGATGGAGAAGAAAATGTTGTCAAGAATGCTCTACCAAATGGTGATCATATGAATATTGATGATCAGGATGAAGATTCTCTAATATTATCAACCAAACGATTCAAAACTTCAGATGAAAATGAAGATCCTCATTCGATCGTTAAAGAAGTAGTAATGTCTTCGCTGGATAATATTTTGGCCAAGTCAGAATCCGAAAATTTAAACCTTATCAATAATGAAGAAGAGAATAGCTGTCAAACAAATGATAGCTTTTATGGATCATCAACATCAAATAATACACCGACCAATGGTACTCATCCAATGATTTCGGTGAATGGAACAAACAGTGATTCGAATAACAGCTCAAACCTTCATGATATTAGCGCTGATGATATCGTAACTTTATCTTCATCGCCACCATTACAAAATGATGCAAATTCTTCCGAATTCAAAGTCCCATTAGATGTGAATCAACGAAAATTTCAATTAAAATTAAAACAACAATTACGTCCATCAAATGAATATGTTATTATGTTGGTCGGCCTAATCCGTCGATCGGGCCAATATGAACGGTACAGACAAATTATACAAAATCTTGGTGGTCGGGTTGTACAACAACCAGCCGATTGCCTCAAGGCAACACATCTGGTCATCGGATCAGAATGGAATCGTACCTTGTTGCCGAAAATTTCCATAAATTTTTTATGTGCCTTTGCTCGGACAAAATTTATGGTTAACAGTGATTGGCTTGATCAGTCTTCGAAAGCCGAACATTTTTTATCAGAGCAACAATTTGAATATGCACGAACATCTTATGATAATCATCCGGAAAACAATGTTCAAGATCAACAGGTTTCAATGACAAATATCGAAGATCAAAGATCAAATTCATCATCCACTTCATCATCATCACTTTCATCTTTTACATCATCATCATCGCTAATATTTGAAACGTATCAGATAGATTTATGTAAATCATGGCAACGTCGTCGCTCGGATTTGTTTCATGATATTCTTTGTTTATTGACACCTAGCCTCATTCCTGCACCTCCCATATTGAAACAAATTATCGAGGCAAACGGTGGCCAAGCTGTTTTGAAACGTATGCCTAATCGCCGACAATTGATGCATTTATTCGACCAAAACGATGGCCCAAAATGGCCAATAAAAATTGTCATAATCACTTGTGAAACAGATTTACATTTGCTGGCTGATTATTTAATACAGCATCCACAAGTTGGTAAGTTTTATATTTTCGTTTATAAACATTTAAAGATGACTTATTTTTCTTTCGGATGAAATAGAAATTGTTAACTGTAATTTTATTGTCGATTCAATATTGAAACAAAATATTGATTATAAATCATTTCGATTGATTCCCGAACAATTGAATGGATTATCTAACACAATTAAGACAACAACAACGAACATATGTGGAACATCAGTCAATTCTAATGCCAAAGATTCTAACAATAACATACATCTAAATCAAAATCATCATTCTCATTCAAATCCTCATCTTGTACCGACTACCACAGCACCACTACCAAAATAGTCATTATCATTTACATTACCATCATTATCATTGTCTTCGGAACGAAATGAAAATTCTTCCACAAAATAGTGTTCAGAACATAAATATTTCATTTTTTTTTCTTTCGATTCGACATTAAACACATTTTTTTGTTAACATTCGCTATTGTGAATAGCATATTCACATCTTGCAAATCATCACAACACTATCGTGTTTGGAAATTGATTTTATTGTGTCTTCATTTTTTTTTGTTTGATCTATCATTCATCCCCTTTTCAACAACCTTGTCCACAACAGCAATTATGATTATTTTTTAAAAATATATTTAGAATATTTACTTGATTTGACTTGAAACACACCTACACTTGTTGATTTCCTGTCTGATTTGTTTTTCACCTTTATCTAAATTAATCAAATTAATTTCATTTTTTTTTGTTTTCTTGTAATTATTATAAATGATCATGACATAAGCACACACAAACCCATCTATTAACATTCATGACATTCTCTTTGTATTTATTTGTGTATAGATTAATTAAGATGTAAGCAACGAGAAAACTAAATGAGAAAAAAATTTTGTTATATATTTTTTATTTATAAGAAAAAATGACGAAAAGTTTATTTAAAGAAAAGAATATTTCATAATCATACAGATTTTTGTTTTAAGAATTTTTTATACAATCAAGTTTACATTTGTAGATGTTTTATGCTGAGTTTACAATAATGGCCGCCCTGACGAACTACCATTGATATTATTGTTCAATGATGATGAGCTCGAATGTTGCATGGTGGTAATCGATGATGATGATGTTGGTGGTTGTGGAGCAATGATTGATGTATTAGATGATTGATGGTTAGATGATGTTGAGTTTAGACCGTTATTGCTAGTCGGATTTGATGGCGTTCCTGGACCACCACCGATCATCACAGATGATGGTACTGACGATGACATCATAGGACTATCATCGATTGGCAATAATGACGTATTTGGATCATATGGTGGTGAATCGGGAGAATGACGTTTCTTCTTCTTTTTATCCTTTTTCTTTTTTCTTCGTTGTTCTTTTTCATCATCATGACGTTTTTGTTTTTTATGTTTTTTCATCATCATCTCATGTGAATCACGATTAGAAGATAAGGACGATAATAGATCAGAGTTTATATTGGAATCCGAAAGTAAATGAGATGAATGGTGATCGTTTGGTCCGCCTATTGGAGAGTCGCATGGTCCATTTGGACCAGATCTATTTTTATGACTTTTCTTATGTTTATGTTTCTTTCGTTGTACTGTTTGGCTCATGAATCGATATTGATCGGGTACAGGACCAACATGTAATCGAAATGCTGAATCCAATTGCTGTTTATTCAATGGAACTATCTCGATCGATGTGATTGGTGGGCGTTCGATCATTTTCCTTAATGAACTATCATCTTGAGATCCTGGAATATCGATATTTCCTGGAAGATTTGGCAGGAATGCACTTAGCTGATCTTTAATTTTACGACCACAAAATTTATTAAAAGAATGTTCAAGGTTATGATATTGTAACAAATTCGTTGAACCAGTCAATTCACTTGGTGCTAATGGTTGAATAGAAAATTTCAAATTAGAAACAACTTGAAAGATAAGGATATTTTGAATAATACATACGCGGCAATTCTTTCATTAGATAGAATGGTCCACTATGAACGATTGCTGGTGTTTTACCCAGCGATATAGTTGTTTTTAATGTTCCGGTAGAATCCTGTCTAGGTATAACAACCGGTGATCGATTACCACGAGGACTAGTTTTAGGTGAACATTGTTCAGATGGTCGTCGGACGATTTCGGACATCATTTTTAAAAAATGATAATACTTTTTACGATCCGATGCAAAATTAATCAACTTTGATGGAATTTAATCATTCACTATCATCACAAGATATCAACAAACACACACATACACACATCAACATAAATAGAAAAACAAAACGTGGTAGAATTTATATTTAAACAAAACAAATTAATTTGTTCAATTGTATAATTATTAATTATGTATCATTTACAATAAAAAGAATGTTAAAAAAATTAAAATTCTATGATCCAATATACATTTTTATCCGATCAATATCGTATCTCTAAAATGTTTTTATTTTGCAGTGCTCAATTGGAAAATTCGACGCTGCCGACAAATAAAATACACACATAGCGATGATCAAAATAATAATGTCGTAGTGGTTCAAATAGAAGAGGTATTCGTGAATGCATATATATGTGTGGTAGCAAATGCTATAATTATGTAAAAAAAAGAATAATATAATGGAATTCGATTGGTAGTGGTCAAATAAATAACTGTCATTCAAAAGGTTGTAGTGGCATTAAAAATTGACTTGCTAATGAGAAAAAAAAATTGGATTTTTTTTTTAAATTTAAAAAGGAAAGATAAGAAAAAAATCGAAGAGAGAGGGTGAGAAAAAATTATTCAAAAAATTCATTCAACTTTGGATTTCCTTTTTGATGATTTTTGGAGTTTTTGTTTTCCCATTTTCCAATAAACTAAGGATTCGGTTTTTCCCCTATATATTCAAATTCAATATCAGGAAAACTTGAACATTTTTAAAAAAATTGAATTTGTTTCCTCTTTTTTCTCAACAAAAATGATTCAAATGATCAAAAAAAATTTTGAATGGTGATAAAAAATTCAAGGTGATTATAATGTTTCAATCTTAAGTGAATATTCTTTTTAGATCTTACTTAATTCAAACAATTCTGAATTGCTTTTGCGCTATTCCAAATTCCATCATTTAGCTCATATATAAAGTCTATATCTGTGTGTGTGTTTTTGTGTGGAGTAAACTTCCCTCTTCAGCCCCTTTTGAAACTACACCATCATCATCCGAATAGTTTTGTTTATAAATTTTTTTACCGTTGTTTTTCTAATAAAACCCAAGTTTAAATATAATTCTTATACGATAAACCATGGAATTTGTGCCTTGATTTAAAAATAATGGGTAACAAAAAATGATTTGTTTGATTGTCGAATCTTAATCATTATTTTTATTATCACGAATTTTCTATATTTAGTATTCATCATCATGATTGTGGATTTGAAATTGTATTGAAATTGATTCAAAAGGTAAGCTCTGTTTTTTTTCAATTTTATTACCTACAAATGTAATCGATACTATATCTAAAACGGTATCTGTATTTCGTTTGTATCATTTCATGTACACACGATCCACATGATTATAGTAAAAGGATGGGTAAAAAATGGATATTCCGATAATTTCTAGTTAAAACCATTATCATTAATAATATATCTTATTGATCGTTTTATTCGATAATGCGCATTTATATCCGATAATCATAAGACAGGGAAAACGAAAATATAATCAGATTTTCTTAATGATTGAATTCGAATTTGGTTCATTTAATTCATTTAGTTTAGCATGTTAATGTGGTATGTGTATACTGTTTGTCTCTATTATTATTCTCATTATTATCTACAAATCATATAGAATGTTAATAAAAAATGAAGAGAAAAGAAATTTGACATTGAATAACATGTACATTCTCTCCTTAAAATTTTGTTACAATAATAACATATAATAATGAATACAATTCGAAGAAAAATTCATTATCATCATCACAATTGATCAGATTGTACTAATTTGGTTTAACAATATTGTTAATACTTGAAGAAATATTGTTACAATTGCTTTTATTTATTTGTTAGAATTGTTATTTTTATATTTTTGTTTTCTATCTGTTTGATTGATCATTATTATCTATGAAAAATCCTTTTTAATCAATGCTCGCGTGCATATTTTTCAATTGAATAAATAATATAATTTAACAGATACTTTACTGTGTTTATCATGTTGATGATGAGGATGATGTTACGCAGTAAAGAAATTAGTTCATGGATAATTTCTGTTCTGAATGTGTTAATATTGAAAATGGATGAATGAACGGATGCTAGTGGTTCATTCTTTATCATCATATCATCATCGTGTCGATGTTGTTGTTGCAACTTGAATGAATAAAATATCTAAACACTCGATCTATGTTTCGTTCTCATTTTTACATTCTGTAAGATATGATGATGATGATATATGAGAAAAAACAACATACTACCCATTATTCTAAAATTTTACAATGATGACTACCAATACGACAATTTTTCTTTATGAAACCCTGTTTGCCGCACAATCGTTCCATTTTTTTTAAATAGAAAATCTTTCACATTTATCTATGGGTTAAATTTTTTCATGATGATAATCAATTCTGACAATCATTATTTTGATTATTCATTGATTATTATCTTTTAATCATTCATCTTTTTTTCTCTTCTTTATCACTTTGAATTAAACCGAAAAAAATAAAGAAATTTAATAATCACTGTAATTTTTTTCCTCATATTTTTCTGATTCATATCATTAACATCAGAACTGTCATCGAACTTTAAATAATAGAGAAATCTTTAATGTCAAATCTAAATAATTCATAATACTTATTAAATTCGATAGCTGATCGAAAGCAAACAGCATCAATAAGAATTTTCAATTTCTGCACAGAATTCAATGATTTTTGACAATGCTTCAAACATTCCCCTATTCGAAATTAATCATCAGCAATAATATCATTAAATCGTTATCATCAATCATTTCACCATTATTATTATTATCATCATCACCATCATTGGTTTCGCCTTTCAATTCGCGTACCAGTGAAATTGTTAATATCATCATCAACATTATTAAAAAATTAACTTTTAAAAACTCTTTTCAATTGTACATCCAAAGCTTTATTTTTCATCATCGGAAGTCAACTTTTCGTCTGGAATAAATGTTTTATGGGTTTTTTCTCTTTCTTTTCTTCTCAACCATTTATTTTAATAAATTTGTCTATTATTTTTTAAATAATAATATTAGGTAAGTCGATGCTCATTTTTAAACAAATAGCCCAACCTATATCCTATTATCATTTATTTATTAGGATTTTATTTATTCAAAATATTAACCTTTAATAATAACCTTTGAATTTTAATGAATTTTTTAAAACTCATCAATCGATTTTATTTCATTGTTAATTGACATTTATTTTTGTTTTGATCATGTATTAATTAGCAATAAAAAAATTTTAAAACATCGGAACGAAGGCAACATTTTGAACAATTTACGATCATTTAATTACAAATCTAATTAATTTGTATGATTACCATTGAATGATTGGATGTAATGACGATCAATGTAAATTTAAATAACAAATCAATCAAATTCAAGCCAATTGCAATCAAAAACAACACCCATATAACCTTGGCATTAATATTCGGCAATAAAAGGTTCAAGAATTTTTCATTATTACCAAAGTGTCTTTGTCATCATCATAGTTGTTCTTGCATGACGTTATTATTCGATTTGGATCAATTTGACAATTTTTTCATCAATTGTCATGATGAAGGGGCTTTACGAACATCAGCAACAAACGAAAAAAATAACGCCATTGCTTCCAATAAGTTTGGCTTTGGAACCAATTAGCGTAACTAATAACGATAATATTATCGTAAGCGATAACAATAATGGAATCACATATAATAATGACAATCCAAGTGGTACAGAATTATTGGAACAAAATGGCAATAAGGTATGTTTGATTGCTTTTTTTTAAAAGATTATTTTCTCGCTTCAATGCATTCATTCCATATGTTTAATAAATTTGCAATTTATTTTCTTTCAGAATGTTGAATGTATTAATAATTCATTGACAGAAAAATCATCGATTGATCCCCAACTACAGTATCGAAATCCTTTAAAAGACGATGATAAAATGATAACATCATTATCTTCGGAAGAAGCTGCTGTGATTAATGCTCGACTAGATTCAAGGTCAAGTGCCACTAGTAGTCACAATGATTCTTCACACTTTCACAATCGTCAACGATCAATTCGCCAGCAAACATCATTGAATACATCATCTTCGGCTACGAATAGTACAATAACGCACACATATCAAAGTAAGAAAAGTCCAAAGAAATGTAAACGTCAATTGAACTATTCACGACCGCCGGATGGTGGCTGGGGATGGATGGTTGTTTTCGCTAGCTTTATCATTAATCTAATTGCTGATGGTGTATCTCTATCGTTCGGTGTTATTTATGTTGAATTGGTAAATTATTTCAATGAATCAAAAGGCAAGACCGCTTGGATCGGTTCATTGTTCCTATCGATACCATTATTAACTGGTCCTAATCGGATCATCTTTGGTCGATCGATTTGGTTGTCGCAAAGTTACAATTGCTGGTTCTCTGCTAGCTTCATTAGGATTTTTTCTTGGTCAATTTGCTACCTGTGTAGAACATTTATTTTTTGCATTCAGTTTAGCTGGATTCGGTCTGGCACTTGATTATGTAACATCCATAGTAAGCGTAGCATATTGGTTCGATCGTCGAAGATCACTTGCTACTGGGTTGGCGGTTTGTGGATCTGGATTTGGAACTTTTTTGTTTGCTCCATTTATGATTTTGTTACTTAAAGAATATGGCTGGCGTGGAACATTGCTCATACTTTCAGGCGTTTTTCTCAACATGGTTTGGTGTGGATTATTGATTCCTGATATTAACATCGATACCTCAGGCGATATTTCCACCTCCTCATCATCATCAAATAGCCAGGATATTTCTGATTCAGATTCAGATCTTTCTGACTCTGTTGATAATCTTGATTATGATGATGAAAATGATCGTCCCAAATCAATGACAGATAATTGGTCCCAAGAACCACATCGTTTATCACTAAAACAGCATTCGGTACGAGTAAAACCCTTATTGGAATCTAATTCAATCGATGATTCATTTCCACGACATACAAGTTCATTGATTAATATACCAACATTCATCAAAAATAATAATGATCAAAATTCTTCGACTAATAACAAAAGAATGAAATGCAATCGAATAATAAGTATCGCGATTTAACATTTCGTCGTGGTGGTTATCTACATAATTTGATTTGCCATTATCCTCATTTGTTAAGTATGTTTCTTCAGTGTGATATGCAATGTGATGATCTTACCGTAAAAACCAAAGTGATATTACAATCAAATATGTCAACAGTTCCTTTAACTCCACCATCTCCTGTTCCACCGAAACCAATACAGAAAGTCGTCGAATTTGGTTCTACTCATCACATGGATTCTCACACGAAATTGAATGGTTTTATACAAAATGATGGCGATACGAAAGATTCAAATGATGTGAGCAGAAATGAAGGAATTTTAAAATCATCATCTGATTCCAGACAAAACAATACAACAAGTCGTTTTGGAAATTTATTAAATTTTACTCGACAATCACAACATATTGCTAATAATAATGATGTCTTATTCAATTCTCACCAGCAAAACACATCACACGTAAATCGTTTACATCACCTTCGATTGCCTCGCGGAAGTTTAACATATAGAAGTGCAATGTTGGTCATCAATAAATATCGATTAAAAGCCTCTTCAGCGCCTGACATCTATCGAACTAGTATGGTGACTATAAACGAAGAAAAGGTAAGTAGCCGATTGATTAACCAAAAAATGAATTCATAATTTTGTTTTTTTCCATAGAGTTTAAATTTTTTCGAAAATTTGAAAGAAATTTTTGTCAATATGATCGATATATCCATTTTCAAATCTTTTCGTTATTCAATATTTTGCCTGTCAAATTTTTTGCTCTATGTTTGTATAGATGTGCCCTATGTGTATATACCGGATCAAGTTATTACAAGTGGAGCATCGGATAAAGATCACGCATCACAATATATTTCGATAATTGGCATTTTCAACATATTTGGAGTGGTTAGTTTCTTGATCATCTAAATATTGATTTTTTTAAAGATTTCTTCATTCAATAATTCAGATCTTTGTCGGATATATAGGAGATAAACCATGGCTAGATGCAAGCTTCATCTATGCTATTCTCGTATCGATAAGCGGGTTAATGATGGCTGCGCTACCATTGACTACTGATAGTTTGCTTTTGAGCATTGAATCGGCCCTCTATGGATTCTGTATCTCTGCCAACTATTCATTGGTTTCTGTTATTCTTGTTGAATTGATCTCGTTGGATTCATTTACAACCGCATATGGAATGTTATTGTTGGTAGAAGGGTTTGGTTCATTGATAGGTCCTCCAGTTGCTGGTAAGTCTTTTTTATCAATTATGATCAAAATTTAATTTCAAATTAACACCATAAAATCTAGGCTGGATATTTGATGTATCTGGAAGTTATGATAACGCTTTTTACATAACTGGAATAACAATCTTGTTATCGGGTATATTGGTTTTACCGGTTGGTAGAAAGAAAAATTGTTTCATATGGAGAGAACGATCCGACGATAAAATTGAAAAAGTACTAAAAGACAAAAATCTACATTCATCATCTGATTGCGCTTCATCACCATCATGTGAAATAAAAATTGATAACAAACATTCTAATCTGTTGAAAACAAGAGCCATTTCGACTGTTGAAAAAGATTCCGAATTTTAACTTAACCATTGTTCATCATAAATGTGATATTTATAATTGTAATACTGCTGAATAGTATTCAGTGAATACCACACAAGTGTTGATATTCTAATCTCCGATCTGTTTTATTCATTATTATTATTATTATTATTATTCAAACATTTTCCTTTTTTTTCTCATTTCAACTATTAATTTATCTCTTTTTATGTTAATTGCTTTGATTGTGTTTTGCAACAAAATCTCATGTCTCAAGTGATTATTTATTTTTTGATTGGATAATTTAATTGTTTAATTTGTAAATTTAGTTTGGTTTTCGTTTTTTTTTTTTGTTTTCCAACTCCCAAATCCCACTAAGTTTTGATTTAATTTTTTTTGACATAAAAATCAACGGATTCAATATGTGATGTTTTCCACATTATTTCTAGTCTCGCACCAGTGCCCACATATACACTCTTTTCATGGAAAATGATTGATTTTTGAATCATATTTTTCATCGGATATACGAGTGTATATAACCGGGTGATTCGACATTTTTTTAATGCACAGAACAATGTTTTGATACACAGTGATGATTATATGATTCGAATCAAAAAAATTGCTCACTTTCGTAATTTCAAACAAATAATTAAACATTATATTAAAATTTGATTTCATTCATTTTATTAAGTAATAATTTTTGCAAAAATTATAATTGTTTCATAAAATTTTTTTTAGCCCATTTTCGGTCCAGTTTTTAACGATGTTAATCCAGCACGCATTATTTCATCTACCAACAAAATATTACAGGCAATTGAAGTGCTGTATAATCGAAAAGAATAGTTTTAGATGAACCATGTTTTTTCAAAAAAAATTAACCTCACTACTCACCAAGAAAATATCAATTGTCTTTTAACACGATAATTATCGAAAACGCCGGCTGCAATCGGATTAAAAGCTTCACCAGTGTTAAGATCGATTCCAACGGGTAATTTACTATCATTATATTCATGCAACAGTTTAAGAATCACCTCCTGTTGATCATATCCTGAATTGAATGCCAAAGTTTTTGGTATGACCAAAATGGAATCAGCAAAGGCTTGTACACCTAATTGGGCTTTACCAACAACTTGATTTTTAAATTTTAACAATTCAGCATGCAGGGCGATTTCAAAAGCTCCGGCACCAGGGACTAAAGCTTTATCTTCAATGGTATTTTTTATAGCTCTCAATCCATCATATAGAGCATCCTTAATTTGGGTTATTTGATATTTATGAGGTGCACGAATCAAAATAGTCACTGATTCAGGATTTTTTAATTCTTCAACAAAAGTAAACTTATCCTCGCCTAAAGTATGTTCATAAACTAAACCAGCATGACCAAGACAATCCGGAGTAAGGTCTTCAAGCGAATTGACAGGACGGCCACCACATGCTTTAGTTAATCGTTCCATGTTTCGGCGTTTGGCCCTGCGAAGAGCGGTAATTCCGGCACGACATAGCATGTCCAATGAATTAGGATCAATGCCTTGCTGATTGATTACGACGAAATTTTTTTCGGTGTCATCACCACAAACTTGTTTTTTAAAATCAATTATTTTTTGGCATCGATCTTCGATAAATTTTCGTTCAGCAGCAATCATCTTTTCACGTTCTTCTGCCGTTTTATAGAAAAATCCAGAATGAACAGTCCTATAGATTTTAGAGAAAAATAAAAATAAAAATTTCAAAGAAAAAATTTTTGCCAACTCACGTTTTTTCATATTCAAGAGAAACATTACAAGTAAGAATATAAGCATTGGTCAACCGTTTTTTCATATCTGGATGACGAGCACCATGATCCAGTACCAAACCCTTAATCAAAGTGGTATCTTCGACTGTTTTACATTGCATATGCATGATTTCCACCATGAACAAATCAATCGGTTTTCCCTGATTTGTGAATATGTGAGACAGCTTCCACACAAATTTTTGCTAATTTTTCAGCAATCGGAGCTGCAACTTTCGTTTTTAGTGCAGTTTTAGCAACGCTTAACATCAATTCCTGATCGGTTTCGGTGAATGGAAATTTGAAAAGGTCCAAAAATTCGATTGCCTTTTTACGGGCTTGATCATAACCATCAGCAATGACCCGTGGATGGACACCTTCACTAATCCAGGTTTCGGCTTGCTTCAACAATTCACCGATAATCAATACAGTTGAAGTGGTTCCATCACCAGTTTCATCGTTTTGAGCCGTCGATGCTTTTGCTATTAATGAAGCGGTTGGATGTTGAATTTGCTAATAACAAATGAAAATATTGTAAAATCGCAACAATTTAAAAACAACTAACCATTTCATGGAGCAAAACATTTCCATCCTTAGTAATTTTAATATCACCTGCTCCACTGACCAACCTGTCAGAGAAAAAAATTTCAATTCATATAAACAAATATTATTAAAGCAAATATAACAAACATTTTCATTGTTCCTTTAGGACCAAGATTAGTACGAAGAACTTCTTGTAGACCACGGGCACCACTTATATTCACAGCCAATGCTTGTGAATGACGAGCGATTTCAGCTTTAGGATTCAAAGAATGAATGGCTG
This sequence comes from Dermatophagoides pteronyssinus, assembly GCF_027571235.1. NCBI lineage: Eukaryota > Metazoa > Arthropoda > Arachnida > Sarcoptiformes > Pyroglyphidae > Dermatophagoides > Dermatophagoides pteronyssinus. The sequence continues at coordinate 201,086 of NW_027461550.1, read as the reverse complement.
CCATTTTTTACTAATCTATAATTTCGGTTCGAGTAAATTGTCCAATTTAATCAAAAATAGAATATTGTTTGATCAAATAAAACAAGGCGTGTGACGAATAGTTTTCAATGCGGCAACAACGTGCTTCTTTTCTTTTTCAACAATGGATTTCGTACTACTTCAATATACAATGCCATCTATCGTTAGAAAATAATTTTTAATGCAGATTTTAAAAATTATAAATTTAAAAAAATTTATAAAATGTAAGATCGAAAAATACTGAAAACATTCACAAATGACTGGCATATAAAAATTTTGGCCCCATTATAGACTAGACAGGCAGTTACAATGTTTAAAGCAAATGAGATTAACTTTTGATGATAATCAGGCTATCATCTTTGAATTGTCGTCCATAGCGTCTCGATAGATTCATAATGAAATTTCGTTTCAATGTTTGCAAACATTTACGATAATTTGAATTTGAACGATATTTAGCAATATCAAAACTAGGTGCATGTGGCATATGAATGATGAATGCGTTTGGTAAAACAATAAATTCATAATTTTGTGCATATAATTCCATGATGTGCGATACTTTATTCCATCCGAATCCAACAAATCGTGTATCATAACGAACAACATCACGATGTACAACAATGTATGGCTCAAAATCTGGTTCCCATTTTATCCGATACGGTGTGGTCGCTTGACCCCAAATGGCAAAATTTGTTGGTGCATGTCCTTTTGTCCAAACATGATAACGAAATGTGAATAATTGTCCAATGTTCAACATTTGAATGAGGTCGGCTTTCGTTTTCGGAAATTGTATACGATAAAGAAGTGTTTCAAATGCGGGTACAATCAAGGCACGTTTAGGGAATGTTTGATGAACTTGATTGATCCAATGGACTTGAAGATGAACCCAAACCGATAGATCCGATTGAACGTTTGAGATAATCATATAGGCCGTACATAGGCAGAAAATCGATATCAGTGAGAAAAATATATGGCGTGATAACTTGTTCTATAGCTACATTTCTTAATTTATTTATCGGATAGAATGGTCCATCTCGATATACAATATGATATCCAATATTTTTTCTTTCCGAAAGGGTTTTAGAATTTTGATGATAGCCGAGAAATTGCTGAACTTCCGAATCCGACATGTACATGGCTAAAGAAATTGGTCCTTCCCAATGTTCACACAAAGCTTCGACCATCTGTAAGCGATCCATAGAAAGCTGGGCAACAAGTGTGACATCATTACCGTCTGGCGACGGTTCATATTCGAATTCGATATAATGAAGATGCGTTCGATGTTGAATTGATTGAGCATGATCAAACTCATAACAAGGATCATCATCATCACTTGGTTGTAATGATTGACGATTAATGATTAAATTATTTGAATTATTAACAGCAGACATAGAGGTCGGTGTTGAAGGACATCCGCCCATTAATTCTCTTCGCAAAAGATTGCCATCATATTCCAGAAATGTTAGGTAAAGATTACGAAAGAATTCTAAATGTTTATTTTTGACTTTAAGTTTTTTTGGTGAATTCCAATGTATGATTTTCAAATCTTGAACTTCGGTATAGCATAATGAATCTGAAAGTGAATTGTCCGATAATTGCACATTCCATTGACAAGGTAATCGATAGACTAATTGAGGATATTGTTTAAAGATAGCATTAAATATATCTTGATCTGCTAATGAAGTTGAAAGCATTGATAGAAGTTCTTTTTCTGCCACTATTTTCCAGATAGCTGACCAATTGAAATCGCGAAGTCGTTGCAATCGAAAAAGCATTACACCGGTGTTGAATCCTCGTCCTAGTGCTGGCCATGGCACATGATTTTTCCATAATTTTCCCAGATACCAATCGGATTGATTCTCTACGAGAGCAATCGATTCAGTTGACATTTTCGAAAACAACTTCCATAATTCGGCAATATCCGTTGCAAAAGTGATATCGGTATCAAGAACAATTACTTTGTCCAATGATATAGGAAGAATTTTTGGCAAAACAAGCTTCATTAAGCCAAAAACTCCAGAATAGTGTTTATTAGGAATCCAATTGACATCAGATTGAAGCATATCTGTTAGATAGAAGTTAACTTCAACTTCGGGAACTGACCAAGTTTGAAATAAAGTTTGCAAAATATTTTGCGCTATCTGATCGGATATGAAATGAAAATGAAGAGGATTTTTTCGATAGAATAAGATAGATTTGATTAATGTAACTAATGACCGCGAAGAGTTATATCCAGCACAGACGATTGCTACTTCGATGACTTCGCATTTAGAAACTATATCTTGATTGTTTTTATTATCACTAGGATGATCACAAGGCAAGTGTGAAGATAAGTTTGTCAAAAGTTTTCGCTCATTGATTGTCGATACTTTTTGCTTGTTTAATGTTTCTTTTGATGATGATCGCATCTGATTATGTTTGACTTCGGCCAAAACGTTCTCCAAACGTTGGCGTGAAATTTTAAGCTGTCGTTGAAGAAATTGATTCTGTTGTTCAGCATCTTTTACACGTTCAGCTAGTTTCATTTCACGGTCACTAAATCCTAAAAAGTTTATACTATTTTTTGATTCTAGTTGAAGATGATAATAAATGAATAGACTAGCTGGAAGAGCACAGATAAGTCCCAGAATCCAAAGAAAAAGACGATTACGTCTTTTAACCATTTTGCATCAAGAATTATTACATTTTTGTTATGAGGATAAAATTTATTGTCAAAATTTGATCATGATATTTGAGTTTTTCATTATTATATAATAGATAGATATTGAAAAAAACAGCTGTGGATAATTATGAAACGATTCTAATTGTAATCAAACTTGACAGTTGAGTCGAAATCGACGTGAGAGGAGGAGCATGATGTTGTAAAAATAGACAAGATATACAGTGTAAGTCTACCTCATCATAGTGTATACACAATGTTTTTTCTCAATCAAGTTACGTTGATGAAATGATTATTTCAAAGTTCTAGAATTGTGTTTACAAATTAATCTTAATTGAATGTAAATTTTATTTTATTAAGAATCATATTAATTAGTTAAAATATTCTTTATTGATAACTTTGAAATTTGTTCAAAAGTTTCAAAGCGATTAAAGTTAGTAGCAAAAAAAAATTAAAATGTGGCCGATCAGGTCATCGAATCAAACGCCGGACTTTCAAATTTTGTTTAGAAATTTCCAACGAAAATCATTTTTCATTGTTTGCTCATATTGGTATGTAAATATTGTTCCACAACAAATTGCTGGTAGAATTTATAATAATCTTTCCTTAATTTATTAGTTATCGTGGCTAACAAAATCTACCAATGCAAATGTCGTGTCATTGACATCGCATGATTTCGATGCCTACACATCTCATTATGAATTAGTATTTTTGAATTTCTATGCTGATTGGTGCAGGTTCAGTCAATTATTGGCTCCGATCTTCGAAGAAGTGTCCAAAAAAATTTCAGTTGAATTTCCCGATGAAGGAAAAGTTTTATTTGCCAAAATCGATTGCGACCAAGATAGTCTGTATCTAATGACACTTTAATAATTTCATTTTAAAAAATGTTTAATATTTCAGGTGCATTGGGTCAAAGATTTCACATAACAAAATATCCCACACTTAAAGTAATGTTGAATGGAAAGTTATTTAAAAGAGAATATCGAGGACAACGTAGCGCTGAGGCAATGGCACAATATATTCGTGATCTTCTCAAAGATCCAATTATACCAATAAATTCTTTTGACGAATTAAATAAGATTGATGAGAAAAAAGGAGCTATACTAGCATATTTTCGTTCAGAAGCTGGTTTCAAAAAAATTGAATATGACTTGCTCCGTAAAGTTGCACGTGATCTTCGGGATGATTGTAAATTCTATTGGGTTACTGGACCGCCTGTTGACACTTATGGTACAGCTGATAAAGTCTTGTCAATCAAATTCAAGCCCACACGTTCACAACCATCGTCAGATAATCTTGAATTTCCAACTGATTTGAAAAGCTACGATGAGTTAAGCACATGGGCAACCGATAAATGCATTCCATTGGTCCGTGAAATAACGTTCGAAAATGCTGAAGAATTGACCGAAGAAGGTTTACCATTTTTGATTCTTTTCCACCACCCAGATGATAAACATTCAGTGGAATTGTACACAAAAATTGTCAATCAGGAATTGTTAAGCGAATCTGGAACTATTAATTTCTTATTAGCAGATGGAGTAAAATTTGCTCATCCATTGATGCATCTGGGTAAAACTCCCAAAGATTTACCATTAGTTGCCATTGATAGCTTTCGTCATATGTACATGTTTCCAAATTTCGATGATATCAGGTTTGTTTTTATTTGCACCTTTGCTTCATTTTTATCATTTTTTTAAAATTACAATAGAAAACCAGGTAAATTAAAACAATTCATCCAGGATTTATACTCTGGAAAGTTGCATCGAGAGTTCCATTTCGGTCCTGATCCTGCATCACATGATCATGGTCATGGTGAAGAACATAACCAGTTACAGACCCAGCCACCGGAATCAACATTCGCTAAACTAGCACCATCAAGAAATCGCTATACATTATTAAAAGATGAATTGTGATATCTTTTTATCTAGATTGATTTGCATGCAAGAAAAAAACGTTGACGGTAAAAACACACAAACATACTATAAATATAAATATTTGGACAATTAGAATTTTACCATTATTTGATTGATGAATTTGTAAGATTTGTTTTCATTTTCAATATTGATATTATTTCACTTGTTTGGCATGAAATGTAACAAAATTAATTTATTGTTTTTTATTTCCTTTTCAGTGAAATTTGAAAAACAACAATATTTTAAAAAATTGGTTCAATAAATTAATTTTGTGTAATTAATTGATAAATTCAAAATGAAAAAAGTAGCAATAACGTTCATCTCAATTTTTTAATTATTTATTCATTAAATTCCAAAAAGCTAAATTGAAGAAATTACAATGAAATGATTGCCATCATTCAAGAATAAAACTTACAATAGCAACTCTCAGATGCAGATGATAAATTTTTTATAATTCAATCACGAATTATACACACAATTTATATTTATGAAAAAAATGACAATTTAGTTAAGCATCAAAGTTTTTTTTTGATGTAAGAATCGTAGAAAAATCCTATGTTCCTCTTTTAAACACTAGTGCCAGAATGAAAATAGATTTTTTTTCTTTAAAAAAATGGAAAATAAAACAAAGATTCAATCGTTTATTATTGTTCTTGTTGTGGATCGACATCCATTTTAGTTTGTTCTTGTTGATCCATTGGCGGCGGCGGTTGTTGTTGATCACCAGATGGTTCTTGTTGGTTTTGCTGTTGTTGTTTCTCTTTTTCGGCATTTTTTTCAGCAGCTTTACGACGTTCTTCAGCACGACGTTTACGATTATTATTGATACGTTGAATCGATGCATCAATTTGCTGCGATTGTAATTGAATAGCATCACACGTGAATGGTGGATTATCATAAGTTCTCATCGAAGCTAATTTTCCGCTTACATCATCGAACCATTTTTGTTTTCCTTCGATCTCTTCGGAAAAATTTTTCTTCTCATCAGTGTCATCAAATGGGTCATTTGTTTCTATTATTTTTCGCGCTTGTTGCAAATGATGTCCTAGTTGTTCAAGACAACGTGGACGATTTTCGAATTCTCTACGACGCATTATAATAGCATCAGCGTACGATTTAGCCATCGATTGTGTCCGTTCATTATACACCGATTTTGAATGCATTACTTCCTGTTCATCTTGTTCGTACAGCCATTTTTCATTTGACTCCAATTGTTGCTGGAATTGTTGCTTTGTTGTTGGATCAATAAATGGGTCATAATCACCGGATTCAATACGATCACGCCATTCATAAATAAATTCCTCCAATGTATTTCGAGCATCAGTCTTTTCTTTCCAATTTTTGTCGGCCAAAATCAGATTCGATTCAAATTCGATGAAAAGATCTTTTGTTTCTTTCGGTAAAAAGCCAGCAATGTATAATGTTTCAACAAGCAAATCTACAGTAATAGTTTTTGGTTTTTTTCGCTTTTGCTGAGGTTGCGAATCGTTTGTCTCTTTTGTTTGTTGTTGTTGAGTTTCAGTTTCCATTTTGTTTTGACCATCAACAGAATCATTGTTACTATTATTTTGTGGTTGTTGCTCCATTGGTTCTTCCGGTTGTGGTTGCTCATTATCTTGTTGAGGATTTTCATACGAAATTGTGGCCGGTCCAATAGAAAGATTAGAGTTAGCATCTACACGAACACGAATCTTGATAGGACTTCTATGTTCTAACATTAATTGAAGTGCATTCGAACCAGGTGGTTCCGAAATTCGATATTGCGCCAGTAACATCTTTTCTTGGTGCAAATTATCATAATGAAAGCTGAGGGTAATCGGCAAAGCCTGTGAAGGAATTGTTATCTGTTTGGGACATGGAAATGGATGCCCACGTGGAATCATTGCAGGTATGACTTTAATATCTTTACCGGGAATTTCGTATCTATAGCAGTTGAAAGAATAAAGAGAAATTAAAGAGTTTATATTTTAGAAATTCAAATTACTTACGTAAAATCGACACTAAATGGCAATGAATCAATGATGTGAAGTTCACGTGCAACCTTGAATGTTGGACTAAGAATGGCGCATTGTAAAGCGCAACCACGAGCAACAGCTTCATCAGCATTCAGCGTTGTGGATGGCTCTAATCCACAAAATTCTTTTATCATTTTTTTAATTGCAGGAATTCTACTAGTACCACCAACAACCTCAATGGAATCAAGACGAAAATTGCCATAGTTGTCTTGATATTCTTTTTTGAATCGATCAACTGATCGCTCGTAGGTATTCTTTAACATAGAGCCGATTCTTTCAAACAAATTTTGAGAGATTTTTTCGAATGTTGTCCGATCGATTCGACTACTGAAATCTTTTTCATCATACAAACATTCAATATTGATGGGTAATTCATTCGGATTTGCCGAAAGATTCTTTTTCAATTTTTCGCACTCGACAATCAAACGACAACGTGATCGCTCATTTAATTTCAACGAATGTTTTTCAATAAAATAATTAGCCAATGCTTCATCAAAATGTCGGCCACCAACATCAGCCAGAAACTCAGCATCCAATATTTTTAAATAATTGTCTTTATGATTGAACAAAACAATGGCTGCTTGTGAGCTAGTTTGTCCACAATCAACAAATCCTACGATTGATATATCAGAACCGGTGGGCGAGCTTCGATAGAATCCATAATAGAGTGCTACAGCAGTCATATCAGATATGACACGCAATGGATTTAAACCGGCAATTTGAGCAGCATCCAGTAGTGCACGTCGTTGTACAAAATCAAAATAATTGGGACAATTGATGACGCAATCAACCGGATTGCCTGAAACTTGCCGTAATTTAGTGTATAACATTGCCACAATTTGAGTGGGAGTCAACAGCCGTTCTTCACCATGTTGAACACGAACTAAAATTTCATCATCAGGTCCAGGTTCAATTTTAAATGGATAATCTTGAGGATTGATCTGATGATATTTTTTTCCGATGATCGTAGTCGGAGCAAAACAAGTGTTACGAAGATTCATCATCTGTTTTTGCTTAGCCGAAACACCCAATTCACGTTGGTTACCACCGAAGCCAATATATGCTGGTGTTGATCGTTGTGAATATTCATTTAGAAGAATTTCGATGCCGCCTTGCCGGGCAACGGCTACATAACAATTTTCCGTACCAATACTGATACCACAAATTGATGAAGCTGAATTGTTAATGGAAGCCATTATTTGACGATATTTTCGAAAAACCGAGCGATCTTTTTGCTGATATTCTGGAAGAAAATAATTTGAAAATCAACAATGTTCAGTATTTCTTGACAATGAACATAACTTACCAGAATATGAGAATGATGTTGATTGATTATTATTATCGTCTTCGTTGACACCGGCTAAATATTTATAGGCAGAATTAAGAAATCTCTTAAAGCCGCTAATGGTTGCTGAATTGACGTTTTGGTTAAGGTATGAAAATAATGAATTTAATTTGCCCAACAAATGGCTGTGTATATAAAATTAATTACACGACAACAAATGAATTTATCGAATTTTAAAAATTTTAATAAAAATAATTTCTATTTTTTCGTTGCTAAAATCTTAGTTTTTGCCTGATGAAATGATGATTATGACTCAAACAAATATACAATGTGAGGGAAAAATTAAATTGAAATGCCGTTGTTATACGATTGATAAGTATTTGTGTGAATCTGTGTATGAAAAGATTATGATTTGGATGCATGTAAATGAATGGAAACACGCCGAACAACAGCCACTACTATATCTATGTCGACCGAAAGTTCTCGAATGAAATGTATAGAAAATAGTTATTGTGCGATAATGTTGCGGAGGTGTAACGTTGTTTTGTCACTTTATATATGAATTATTTTTCGAGGTGGAGCTTATTTCATTCATTCATTCGATTTTACATGCCATTTTTCTCTTCTTTTTGGATTTATTTACATTTTCAGCTGGGACATTAATTTGTTGGGTAATTCGCGAATATTCGTCAACTTGCTAGAAAATTCAAGATAGGTCCAAGGAAATTTTTGTTCATTTTTTCATTCATCTTTGGTTCGTATTCTGAAAGCATATTTTTTCTTTTCTTTTTTTATTGAAAAATCTTTCTTAAGAAGATTAGTAGAATTGAAGTTTCATATTTTTCTTGAGGAATTCCTTTGACCACATCATATCATATGAATACACTCAAATGGGACCACATCGTTCATCAGTCCTTTCATTGTACAGAAAAATGCTACGCGAATCGCGTAAATTCGATTCATATAACTATCGTGAATATGCTTTGCGTAGAATTCGTGAAGCTTTTCGGCAAAATATGAACGAAACAAATGAGCAGCAGATTTATACCCTTGTTGAAGATGCAAAAAATAATTTACAAATTATTCAAAGACAAGTATTAATTGGTAGCCTATATCCATCAAAAAAACTGGTCGTTGAAGATCCTGAATTAAAGTGCCATAAGTTTAGTGATATTGAAGATCATAGGCAAAAACAACGAAATAATTATGAAACGATCAACAGGTAGCCTGCACTAATCATAATAATTAGATAATTTTTTATTAAATTTTATAGTTGATTAATTTTGAGAATTAAATTTGAATTAAAATGTAATGATTTATATTGTGGATATTTGACAATTTGATTATGAAATTGCGTAACTTTGTTTATGAACAATGCTCTCTTTTTATTAGCATGCGTCATCATCGTTTCAGAAGTTGACAGAAAAAAAGTTAAAATCGGCAAAATTTTTTCCTGTGCTTTTGTTTTTTTCAAAGATTCCAAATTATAAGGATTTCTTTCGTGATCTCGAGAAAAAATTCTATGTCTATACAATGAATACAACTTTAACGCGATCAAATGCAGTGTTTGCATTTACCCTTTCTAATTTAGCCTTCTTGACGGCTTTTCTGGTTCTGTCTACGATGACTAAAGTAATTATGATTTTTTTTTTACTTTTAATAATTTCGAATTAAAAATCTCTATTTTTAAAATAGGACTATTCACAATTGGCTGATGTTAAAGTAAATAGTGTTCGAAAATTGGTTAAAAATGTAGCAGATTATTCAGCTGGTCGTGAACGTAATGATTTAGGATTTTTGTCATTCGATTTAGATGCCGATTTTAGCCGCGTATTCGATTGGAATACGAAACAATTGTTTCTATTTCTAACCGCTCAATATAAAACAAAAACGAATGCTTTAAGTCAAGTTATTCTTTGGGATTATATTATGCTACGTGATGAAAGTAATCAACATCGTTTGAATCTACGTAATCAGCATACAAAATATTATTTCTGGGATGATGGCAATGGCTTATTGGGTAATAATATCACCTTAACATTATCTATGAATGTTCTGCCTAATTCTGGATTTTTGCCAATTCATTCGATTCCAACATCGCAACATAATTTTATTTTTCCCAATCAATATGATACGAAAAGTAATGTATAATTTCCCATATGGAATATTGAACCAAATTGTATTTTTAAAGTTTGTCTCATTAATTATTTTCTCCTAAATTATAATTAATAAAGAAGATTGTAAGAAAATCCACACTCTGATTGTTGTTGTTAAATTTAGACTAAGAACATCTGATTTAGAATTGATATACTCTCATTGGTTTGAGCATGCGTCCATCTTGAACATTTTGTACTTAATTTTCAATTGGTTGATCTTTGTTGTTGATTATGATCAAGTGTTTGTTTAACGTTTATCCTCAAGGTTTTTGATCTCTCTTATTATGTTCGATAATGATTCATTAAACAATTCATTAATTGACTGAAGAAAATCTCCAAGTGGCCTTAATTCTTAATCTAATAGAAATTTTCGATCGACCGTCAAAACGTCCGCACAAACAATGGTTGGAAGAGCTGATCTTCAAGAATTCGAAGATCATCTTCCTGACAAAGACGTAGCTCGTGGATTCTATGCCAAATACGAACCAAAAGAAGTCCTTGGAAGGTTGGTATACATAAACATTGATGATTTTGAATTTCTATTCAAACTTTTAAAAAAATATTTTAGAGGTGTATCTAGCGTAGTTCGATTATGTGTTGAAAAGGACACCGGACGAGAATATGCTGCCAAAATCATTGATATTAGTGATGATGAGAGTGGAGCTGGTCACCAGAATAGTTTTACATTATATCAAGCTTCACAACGTGAAATAGACATACTTCGAATAGTCGATGGACATCATTATATCAGTAAGGTTTTCATAACATTTTAATGACAATATTAATTTGGCAAGTTCATTTTTAAAAAGTTAAACTTTACGATGTTTTCGAATCGTCTACTTATATATTTCTTGTATTTGAACTGTAAGTTTGATTGATTTTTTTTTGTATTCGTATTGAATATAACAATATTTCTTTGTGTATTTTAGTTGTAAAAATGGTGAATTATTCGACTATCTAACAAATGTGGTAACGTTATCGGAAAAACGAACAAAGTAGGCAAAACATTTAATACTGTTCTCATTTATATTGAACTTGATATTATTGATAGAGTTATAATGAAACAGCTATTCGAAGCTGTCGATTATCTTCACCAAAAAAGAGTAGTGCATCGAGATTTAAAACCCGAAAATATCCTATTGGATGATGAATACAATATTAAAGTTACTGATTTTGGATTCGCAAGAATTATTGCACCAGATGAGAAATTATTCGGTTCGATTTGGACATTTTAGACAAAGAATCAATAGACTGATTTCTATCTTTTCGATTAGATTTATGCGGAACTCCCGGTTATTTAGCGCCCGAACTTCTTCGTGCTTCAATGTATGAAAATGCAACAGGCTACGGACAAGAAGTTGATTTATGGGCTTGTGGTGTTATCATGTATACTTTATTAGTTGGTTTTCCTCCATTTTGGCATCGTAAACAAATGATTATGTTAAGAAATATTATGGAAGGTAAATATGAATTTTGTAGTCCTGAATGGGATGATGTAACCGAAGAGGCCAAAGATCTGGTGAGAAATTTTTAAATATTTATTTTCAAATTATACTAAATTATTTGTATTTTTAGATCCGTAAACTTTTGGTGATAAATCCGATGGATAGGTTACTTGCTAATCAAGCTTTAAAACATCCATTTTTCCTTTCAGTCGTAAGTTATTTGCGAAAACTTCATTGGAAATGATTTATCAAAATTTTTCGTTTATAGAAAACTCAAACGGCAAAATTTAATGCACGAAAAACATTCAAATTAGCCATTGTATGTGTGAGAGTCTTGATCAGAATAAAACGCTTAAAATATACTGCTGAAGTAATTTCGATGGAAACTATACGTACTGCCCCATACAATATTAAAATCTTACGAAAGGTAATAGAATTACATAATGAATATCATTCGAGTTATTCAAAACGAAAATTAATTTTAGATGGTCGATGGATGTGCATTTCGTATCTATCATCATTGGGTTAAACATGGTGATGTTCAAAATCGAGCAGCATTGTTTGAGAATCGACCGAAAAGAGATTTGCTTCGAAACTCCAGCCAAGATGAAAAATTACTGCATAATTTTCATTGCTATTGATTATTGCAAATATAATAAATTCTTTTTCATTTGATTGTAGAATAGAACATTTAATTATTTAGGCATAATATGTACTCTGCATTGTTATTTGATTTTTGTTGTAATTTTGTTAACTAACTGATGTAAATAAAAAATAAAATAAATTTTCAAGTCTAGATTTTCGAATATTTTCATCACCATCACCAAGCTGGAAGTAAGCGATGTCGATAAATCCAATCTTAATCACAAGCAATCACATAACAGGCGTTTTACATGGACAAACTAAAACCATTTTGAAACCTTCTTGTCAATACTATTATCGTATGATGTTGATCATATTTTCTATTGCATTAGAGATTATGATTATTATCATTTTTATTCATACATTTAGCATCTTAATAAAAAAGAATTTCTATCCAGAAGGTAATTTTCAATATACCAGCAAATGAATGCAAAATTTTGTTTATTTTATTATCTCACCAAAGATTTCTCTTTCCATTTCGATTCGTGTTGTTTATGTACATTTGATATATAGAAGTATTCGATATTGTGGAAATAATATTCTGTCTTATTGATTTTATCTATATTTGTTATGGAATATATCTATTATTAAAACAGGATTATCATCATCAATATATACAATGTTATGGATTATCAACTATTGCATTGATTTTTATACGGATAATAATATGGTTAATACTTAAACAATCAATAGATTTTGATATTGGTTTACAAATCATTTATGCTGGTATGACAATTATTTATGGATATTATATTCGACAAGAAATTATTTAAAATATTAAAAATTAATAATTAATAATTTTTTTTGTTGTTGCGTAGTTTTTTTAAAATTTATTATTTGTATGTTTATGCTTTTGTTTGTGTATAACATTTTGTTTTTTAATAATAAAAATGAAATATTCAAAATAATGTTTAGGTTTTTCCTGTTGTTTGTTTTTTTCCTTTCGTTTTTAAATATATGAAAAAAATCATCAATCAAACAAACTTTGAAACACAAACACACCAACACTATACCGAATAAAAGATTCGGGTCAAACTTTTTTTCTTTTGTTTTTTTTTTCACTGACAAAACAAGACAACATTGTTTTTTTACATGTTTGTTTCTTGTGTTAGTGTTTATGTGGTTTAATTATTCTTTTGGTGAATTTTTTTTTTGAATGGGTTCCGGGTTCTAGCTCATTTATGTTTAATTTCGGTTACTTGTAACAATTTATTCACCAACAAAGATTCAATACAAATTTATCTATCATCCATCACCCAATAAAAATCGAATGAATATTGAACGTTTTGAAAAAGTGAAGAAAAAGGAAGAACATATGGTTATGATAATAATAATAATGATTGACCATAATGTTTGTTCGATATACATTAGATTAGATTACTGATGAGAAAAAAAAACAGGAATTGCTTAAGGAAAATTATGTGAAAAAAAACATTGCGATAAACAAAATAAAGCGATTTCGGAAGTAGAAATAGACTAGTGATAGAAAAACTTTTTTCTGATTATTCCTCATTTTCAAAATTACACTTTCTTTCTTTGAAAAGTTTATACTTGGATCGAGTAAGAGAATCGACCTAATTACATATATGAAAATAATTATAATTATAATTAATTATGGTAATAACTGAATATATATAGAAAAACTATTAAAATGATCATTTTATTAAGATGATCCAAAGTTGATCATCATTATCATCATAGAAATGATTAACAAAAAAATGTCATCAAATCGAAAACCGTTTATTCGGTTTTAACAAATTTTTCAACTTCTTGATATGAAATAGAAAACGTAGAAACGAATAATAAAAAAAATGCGATATATATCTTGTCTTATCATTGTTTCATTCATGGATAAAAATGGATAGTTTTGGTGTTGTTGTTGTTTTTTTTTAATTTCCATTCTATTGTGGTATACTATATTATTGTTATGGGTTTTTTTTCACTCTCCCACCACTCATATATGACCTGAATCACATTCTCATGATTCTCATCGTTATCATCATTACTACAACCACGAACGATCATCATTACTATACCAACAAAAACACCTGCCGAAAAAAAAGGAAAAAAGAAAAAAACTTAAACAACACACAAACAGGAAAAAAAATTCTGGAACAATGAGATATCATCTCCACACACTGTATTCATTATTTTTACATTTAGGTAGGGTAGTTTATTCATTCATTCATTTTTTGACTTTAGGAATTCATAATTGATTTGAAAGTGAAATGAACACAAAAAAAAATGTTTGGAAATCGGTACAAACAAGCACGAATGCAAACAATGAATATGAACATTATATTTCATGAAATGAAATGTCTGATGACCCAGAAGCGAATACCAAAAAAAAACATTCACTTACAAAGAATGGTTTTTAGGTTACTACGATTTTTTTTATTACACACCCATTTGTTATTTTTTGTTGTTGTTGTTGCTGCTGTAGGGTTCTGTTTTGGGCGTAATTATCTGACTCATTATCACGTATTTCAATATAGAAAGAGAATAAAAGTGAAGAAAAAAAACGACAGGAATCGAAAGTATAATTCATTTTTTTTCTCAGGTTTCTTTTCCTGATTTTAAAAAATTTATGTTTTTTTTTGGTTGAATTTATTTCCGGTATAAAATCATTGAAAATTGAAATGAAAAAAAAGATTCAATTCCATAAATAAGATGTTTTCGATATTAATAGATGGTTTTGTTGTTGCTGTTTATTTGGGCGCCAGGATCTTTATATTGCCTTTTCATTTTATTTTATTTACTTGATATAATCAACAATGGCAATAGAAAATTGCCAGATAGCCAGGAATGATTGTCATGATTGATTACCATAGAATTGAATGATGAACAAAATGAATAGTGATTTTATATAGGTTAACAGATACTAACAGGAAATTTTTTTTCTACCATGAATAAATAAAAATGAATGAAATCTGAATGCAACTGAAGAAAAAAAAATTCTGAATACCCAAAAATACAAGATTGTTAATAGCCAAAATGAATCATTTATGTATGGTGATTATGGTAAAAATGATGATTTTCATTATTTTAATGATCATCAGATGATTCTTTCTAAATGTTTTTTTGTTTGTTGTCATTTATTTAGGACCAATTGAAAATCTTTGAGATAGTTTGTTGATTGTTATTATACATGTTTTTTTCCGTTTTATTTTGTTTGTAGACCAACAAAAAATGGTCAAATATATTTTCTGTTGTTGTTATTGTATAGTATCACAGCAATAATTAATCTGAAATAATCTCAAATAGACGTGAAATTTTTTTAATTTGTCCCATTTCTGGTTCATTTTTCTATTCCATTCAATGGCCAATGTTTAGACAGATTGTAATAATAATCTACAAAAAAAAATTCCCGTGATTATCTAACAGTTTAGTTGTTGTGGGTAACCAAAACCAACTTTACGATCAAAAAAAATGACCAATCCTTTTATATAATGAATAAAATAGACAAAAATAAAATGAAATCAACAAATACAACTTGAAATTTACCTTAGTAACCGAAAAAAATGGTAGCAGTAGTATGGACAAATGGAAAAAATTGGACAATGGTCAAAAAAAAAAATCCGAAAGTTATTACAAAAAAAAATATTGAGAAATATTCATACACAAAAAATATAGCTATCTGAAATGGAAATACAAATGGAAATAATCAACATGCTTATAGATATTTAGTATTCAATGATAAAACAGTCGGGATTCATTTTGAATTTTGGTGTCGTCGAGTTATTTGATGATTGTCCGGTTTTGTCATCGATTGTCAGTAGACATTGTCATATTCATTGGATACTTCATATATTCATAATTTCGGTGGTCTTAGATTCAAATTGAATTCCCATTGTTTTTTTTTCTTCACAATTCACAATCGATTCCTGTGTTTGTGTGCTGGTGGATTATTTTTTCATTTTGATTAGTTAATTTTACTTTTCATTGAGAAAATTTGCCGACAAAAAAAAATTCAGTGACCAACTGCAAAATTGAATATGATTCTAAAAATATCTTTTTAGATTCAGTCAATGTACAGTTATTCGGATTCATATAGCTGTGGCCTTGGAATTTCATCTATAATCATACATTAATTGTAGTAATAATCGTTGTAAAAACATGACGACGGTACAATCATCAGCACAAGCAGCAGCTGCTGCTTCAAATCAACAATCCAATGATCAATCCGATCCGATTCAGTATCATCCACCGACTAATTTTGCTGGACCAATTGGACCGGGTGGTCCAGCATATATTAAATCTGAAGTCGATTTTCAACGATTGGTATGTCATTAGAAATGATTTGTGCTACTTTTTATAATTCTTAATTATAATCTTAACTATTTTCCATTTTGATTATATTCTAAATTTGCTTATTATGTTTCTAATTTTTATTCATTAGATTAATGGTGATGCAGATCGTCTTGTATCGCGTGCATCAAATTTATTACATAATAAAGCATTTACCGATGTTACATTTATTGTCGGGCCACCTAATCATTCAAAGAAATATGTTGGACATCGTGTATTATTGGCAATGACAAGCCCTGTATTTGAGGCAATGTTTTATGGTGATATGGCCGATAAATCTAAAGTTATCCGTATACCGGATATTGCACCTATTGGATTTGAAAATCTTTTACGTTATGCATACACTGATTCATTAAACCTAAATTCTGTTGATGATGCCATGTTAACTGCATATGCAGCAAAGAAATATCTTCTTCCACATCTTCTTCGGTATGATCAATAATATTTATGTGTTTCCGATTTTCAATTTTGATCCGATATTGTCTTTTTCAGAGAATGTTTAACCTATATTGAAAAAAACATAACACCTTCAAGTGCTTGTGCTGTTTATGAATTTGCCATTGCACTTAATTCACAACAATTGATTTTCCAAGCAATCAATACGATTGATAGACAAACATATCATGTTATAACGCATAAATCATTCAAGTAGGCAATCAAAATGGATTTAATGAATATGAATGTTTTGAATTATTATTTCTTTTCATTAGTAACATTCAATTGTCAACATTGGAATTCATTGTTAATCGCCGATATTTGAATCTTTATTCAGAATTTTCGTTGCTAAATGCTGTCGTACAATGGGCACAACATGAATGCAAAAGATCCGCTAAACAGGTGAACGATTGGAATATTGTTCGTAACATTCTAAATGAAAGGTAGGATAATTTATACTTGTGTAATATGATTATGATTCTATCAAATCGATTAATAAATCAAATCAGCATTGTGCTTAAAAGCATACGATTTTTAACAATGACTGCAGAAGAATTTGCTCGTGTTGTTTCGCAAACAACAATGAGCACACCATCAATGGATGAGAAATGGTTCCGGTGATGGCAAAAATGGTATCGATTGCGGCAATAATTTGAATACACCTTCATTCTTGACCAAGAAACGAACAGATTGCAATATTTATGAATTTAGCTATACCTGGTATCGTATCGATACCAAAATGTTTGAGTCATGAAACTACTCCACGTTGTGCACCACGTAAACTAAATAACTTAGATGATATTGCTTGAAAACATGATTAATTTGTTTTTCGTTTGAATCTAGCTGAATATTTTACCGTGAGACGATACAAACCTGTGACATATGCTACAACGACTACATTAGCACATGTAACAAGCTCAAATGCGGCTGGTGCTGCTGGAAATAAACCAGTAAAATCTGTTTGCTCAAAATTTTTGGTCAACAATAGTGATCTATTTATTGTTGGAGCATCCATACCAATTCGTCTGGATCCAGGGTAACATTGATCAATATTCTGATCTAAGTCCATTAATTTTTTGAATGTCATTTTTCGATAGTTACTATTCTGTTCGTACACCAAAATTAGATTGTCAGCTTAAATTCACATCAAAACTCAATTTACCGGATGGACAGATGGTGACCGGTAGAGGAACCGATGAACATCAAATCATTCTGGTATTTTTACTTAATTCTGCTAATAATGATTCTGCTATTGATTGCTGTTTTTTTTGTGATAATTTATTAGGATACAATCGATGAATCATTATCATTTGTTATTTCAAAAGATAAAGATTGTCATGTAAAACTGAAGAAACCATTACATGTAAAGAAAGGAAATATAAATGAATTGTTGTTAACATTTCAATCGACTGCATTGACTGATGATATTGTTGTCATCAAAGGTCATCGTAACAAAACACCACAAATGGAAATCGTCGATGGTGAAGCAATAAGTTGGACATTTTTGAAAACAAGCACAGTTGAATTCAATGAACTTTACTATTATTATTGATCAAACTTAATAATTGGATTGTGAAACTTTTATCTGTTTACAAACAGAATCTGTTTTTTTTTCGGAATTGATCCAATCGGATGGTCATCATATTTTCTAATTCTCAATTAAGAATATTTACTTGAATTTGAGATTCACTTTTTTCCCGCAAACATGACATTTGCTTCATTAATTTCAATTTTTTATCTGAAGATACGTACATCTTAGCATCTTATTCACCAATAATATTTGTCGTATATAAGCTGGAATTATATTTCTAACAATTTATTTGAGGATGCTGAAGAAGATTTGTTGCTGTCATCGTAGATTATCATGAAAAAAAGTTTCTTTTCGCTCTATTGATTAATTTAAATCAATCAATTATTTCAACTTCAAACAATCATTCATTTCAATATTTACATCATATGGTTATTGATTTTTTTTCAAATATAAAAAGTTAATTAGAATTAATTTAGATTAATTTAGACATGATTTTATTCGCATTCGATTGATCTTAATCAACAACAAAAACATCAAATTTATCGTAATTGTTTTATTTTATTTGCAATTATCATCAATGATGATGATGATGATGATGATTAATTATTATTCAATAAAAATGATTTTTCTTATCGATTTATAATAATGTTTAATGCTCATTGATTGATTCGATTTTTGTTTTGTTTTTGTTTTGTTTTGATTTGTCATTTGTTGTAATAAAACAAGGCAATAAATGTGAAATTTTTTGTATTAATTTCCATAATAAATAAATCTATTAAATAAATGAATAATTTTGTTTTTAAGTGCTTCAAGGATTAATCATCAGGCACTAGGTGTATGTGTTATTATTATTTTGCACATTTTAATCTATAAATGAAAACTATTGCTGTTTTTTGATTTGTTTCAAATTATTTGTTAATGGATGAGTATCGGATTTTTCCGTTTGTATGGTTGAGGATTGACAATCGTCCGATATGTTGGATAATGATAGGAAATCCTCTTGTATAATACGCCATAATATCACAATGCTTATAAACATAAATGCTAACATTATCAATGATATTGCTATGATTCCCCAAATGGTGACAATATATTCGGATTTTAAATAATAATTTCTATAAATATCAATCCATATTTTTAAAAGTGGATAGAAACGAAATAGGACAATAGAAACTAAAATTTTAAATTAGAAAGTAATAATAATAATAATAATAATAATAATAATTAAAAAGATTATTTAAATCAAATTAAATTCATTCAAAATTACAAACTAACCTATGGCACATATACTGTTGAGTCGATTAAGAATATTCGGATATTGTGACCAGAATTGAGAAATTTTCCCAATTGAACGTATATGAATAAATATGTTACTCAATTCAATGATAAGACCAAATAAACAGAACGGTAAGAATCGTTGAAATGGATTCGTTTTTGTTTCGGAATAATTTGGAATGATAACGACTGTTAATGGAATTATGGTTATCACATGATGTATAATTATTTCAATACGGTCAGGATATTTGCCCAATTTTGATAATGATAACATTGTATCATAGATAAAATAACCGATTGAAAAACAAATGGATAAACGTTGCAATTTTGCATAATAATGATCATTTGTTAATTGGATATCATCATTCGGTGAAATGAAACAATCATATGTTCTATTTTAATGATTGAATTTTTTTTTCATAAGTTTCTTTTAGTAAACAATTTAACAAAAACTTACAAATAAAATATTAATAAACCGGAAATTGTTGAATGAATTAATGAAACAATAATGTTTCGCCATTTCCATCTATCATAAATTTCTGTTGGTTTTTTTCGTGAAAAATCACGAAAATTTATTTTCTTTTTTCGTATTGATTCGCCAAGAAACCACCAATCAATTTGACCGAAAAAATTATTCAATAAATTAAATAATGTAAATGAAAGACCAATTGTGATAAGAATTTGTGAAGATTCCTGTCCAATTATCAATGTGTTTGCCATCATCATCAATGGTTTACACAATTGATCATAATTAATCAAATATACACACAATGATAACCATATTATTATTATGTTAGAATGATTTGAATATTATCGACATACAATTCAATGATACACAACAATAACAAAAAATTTATTTTAATTCAAAAACAGAATTAGTTTTCATTTGAAAATTCATTACATCATTCTCTCTACATTTGAAGCCAAAATTTTTGATGATGAATAAAATTGAAAAAGATTTATCCGACGAACGTGATAGGAATAAATCGGTTAGTAAATTTGGATTTGAAAAAATTAGTTTTTTTCCTTGTTTAAATCATTCATTCATTTTTTTTTTTTTTGAACAAAATTATCACTCATTTTAGCTTTTACACAATACAACTACCATAGCACACAACCATTAAATCATAACATCGAAATGTTCTACGAATTTAATGATAATAATTGTCGAATGTAATAATAATGACAATCATCATTATCATGATGATGATAATTATAAAATTATTGACAAAAAATAAAATAGATCACAAAATAAAATTAACGATAAAAATTTTGATGATAAATATGATGATGATGCAAAGAGAAAAAATTTTCTATCAAATCATATAACGATGAACAAAATATGAAATTGAAATCATCATCATCATCAGGAAAAGCTTTTTTTTCTTTCTAAAAGGATTATCACATTCAATGAATCAATAAATTGAATGGATAAATTCTTAGTGATCAAAAATATTAGAAAATTTGGCTCATGATGATGATGATGAATATTTGCCGGATTCTGTTTTTCTACCAAATACAAACACCATTCGGTTCCTTTTATATTTACATTCTGTTTTTGTTTTCAATTGTTATAAACCTAACTTCTTTTTTTTGTCTCTAACTATCTCTGTGTTTTTGTTTGGATGGTATGTATGTGTGTATATATGTGGTTGTCGTCGTCGTTTATAATAATTTGGTTCAGTTCAATTCTGTTTTTTTTTGTTTTGTTTTCATTCTCTTGATTCTGAATATATATCTCAGACGTCAGTTAGTTAGTTTTACATTTTTCATAGTTGTTTGGGTATGCACCGACGCCATATGTATAAAATGATCGACTTACTTTTTTTCAAAATAAAAATACCCGAAAATGTGTCTTTACCACACACACACATATACACATAGACGTATATATTGCAAAAAAGTAGAAAATCTGTAAAACAAATTACTTATACACCCATACACATACAATACCTTTGGTTGATTTCAAAGAGCTTAAATTTTTGTATACCCCTTGTAAAAGTCAATTAACATGGAATTTAGATAAAAAAATCGATAACAATGAATCAAGGAAAGAATTTTTTTTTAATGTCAAAGTTTATTCAATGGTTAACATTGGGTGTGGGCATGAATTCATAATAAAATTTCAAACGAATAAATGTCATCAACATAGACGATAACATAGAATTCTAATCATTGAAAATGTCGAATTCAAATTTTTTGATAAATAATTTTGTCGTTTTATTGGATAAGAATTTTCATTTAAAAGCTTTTTTCAAGAAAAAAAAAGTTTAAGAAATCTGAATTGAGAAAAGTTTTCCAAATGAAAATGCAATTTACAACAAAAAAAAAGTGTATCAACGTTTACATTACTATAGAAAAAGAAAGATTAATCAAAGTATCACTGTAGATAATATTTAAAAAAACATTATGAATTATGACGATAATGATAATAATGATGATAATGTAATAGGTATATAGTTGCCCTTTTTTTCGCTCCAGAATTTTTGGTATAAATTGATAATATTAGTATGGAATAATCAAATATCGTATAGAAACATTGTTGTTGTATTCCAAATTCTCATAGTAACTTTTAACAGTTACTATTCACTTTTTTTTCATTTATTCATTTATAACAACAACAACAACAACGAAAATTCATAACGAAATTAAACAATGAAAAGATTAATTGCAATATTCATACAAACTAACGACGACGACGACAACAACAACGAGGAAATACAAGAAATTATTAGCAAAAAAAAAAAATGTCATGTTGTATTCTATGGCATTGAATAAAATGGATCCCACAAACAAAAAACACATTCGAGATATATTAAAATGAATAGATAGATAGTTTTCATACATATGGAAATATAGAAAAAGTCATGTCCACAAAAAAAACAGAAAGAGAGAGAAAAGTTTTCGTTTTCGTTTTCATTCTTGTATTTTGTTTGTTTGTTTGTCAAATGGATAATACAATTCTTTAGGTACAATACAATATAATAATATATCCATTATCATTTTGAATGATGATGATGATAATTGTAATGTAATAATAATAATAATAATGTAAAAAATTCTTTTTTTCAGTATCATAATCAATGTATTTAAATGGATTGGATTAGACCGGGCTAAAAAAATGAAATAAAATAAAACCAGGGTTATGTTGCCGACCGTCTCCGTAACTTGACAACGATTGATTTTTTTTCGCCTGCCAAATTATCACTATTCCCAGTTACCATTATAAAAAATACAGGCCAGGTGAACATACAAAAATGAACAAATGATTTTTTTCAAAACATTATTCATATTTTCCAACACCATTACTTCAACAACATCGAATATAAGAATTTATATTAAGAAAACTTGGCAAACAATTTATCATCAAACAGAGAAAAACGAAAAAATGTCTTCATCAAATGGAAAAAAGTATGATTTCAGTGGTAAAGTTGCTCTCGTTACTGGTTCGAGTTCAGGAATCGGTGCTGCAATTGCCTTACAATTTGCACAATATGGTGCACAAGTTGTAATCACTGGTCGTGATGCATCAGCTTTGAATTTGGTAGCCGAACAAATTGAAACTGAAAGTGGTAATCAACCATTACAGATTGTTGGCAATCTTCTTGATCCATCTTTACCAGCTGAATTAATTGATGGAACAATTACGAAATATGGACGATTAGATTTTCTTGTAAATAGTGCAGGTTTTTCTACACCGCATAATAATTTAAATGATGACAAACTAATGGAAGCTTTTGATCAAGTGTATGGGCTAAATGTTCGTGCTGTTCTTCATTTATGTCAATTAGCTGCATCACATTTGGAAGAATCCAAAGGTAATATCATCAATATTTCAAGTATTGTATCCATGTTTCCGGTAAGAATTTCATTGTTTAAAAATAAAAATAAAAATATTCATAATTTGAATCAATTTTGTATCAAGTATAATATTATTTATAGTTCATCAAAAGCAGCTTTGGATATGATTACCAAAACAGTGGCAAAAGAATTGGGAAAAAAGGGTGTTCGAGTTAATTCAATCAAGTATGTGAAATATTATTATGAAATATAATTTTATATTTTATCAAATGACAATATTTTAGCCCTGGACCTGTTTGCACCGGTTTTCTACGTTCACTGGGAATGTCGGCTACAACTTATTCAGAACAAGAGGAACAGTTTAAAGAAATGACTTTACTTAAATTCTTACCACAACCAATTGAAATTGCTAATCTAGCTTCATTTTTAGCATCGGATGATGCTCATAATATAACTGGCTCGATTATTGTTAGCGATACAGGATCATTGTTGGCATCAAATTTTAAGGAACTTTAAAAAGAAAAGAATTTGTCAATTGATTTTAATGACCGAATCATTATGAAAATTTGTCCAAATGATTAAAATATTTTATTTAGATCTTAGAAATAAATTTTGTTTGCTAAATGATTTTTTTCTTGACGCCAGGTTCGCACACCGCTACTATCCATGATAACTACACCTACTACACAAAAACTTCATATTCTATGAAATCAAACATTGAAAATAATGATTAGTTTTTAATCAATAGATTCGGGTGCGGACCTAAAAATGGTGCGTGTATATTATTGAACCATATCACACACACACACGCATATAGACAAACAATAATTTCTTTTTTTCTGTTTTTTTTTTTTTGATTCTTGATTCCAAACCAAAAAAAAAAAACCAACAACCAACAGCTACAACAACAAAGAAAATGGTTTTTCATATTTATTCATTCAATAAAATAATAAATATGAAAGAAAAAGAAATGATAATGATAATCACGATAGTCCCTGCTTTTTTTTATATTAGTCATTCAAAAGATTCCATGATCAACAACAACAACAACAAATTATTGATTTGATGAATCATTTATTTGGTTAATGTGTTGACAAAAAAAGAAGTCAAACACTAAGATAAAACAAATACTAAATAATATCGATTGAAATACATTTCTTTAAAAAAAATTTTTAATGTTTCAACAAAGTCATTATAATCATCTGGTAAAAAATATCGTAAATATCGATTATAATTAGAGATATTCTTTCTTTTCATTTCAATATTTATTCTAAATACAATAAATTATTCTCGTTTGTTTGTTTGTTCAAAAATCGTACCAACAACATCAAAAAAAACCATAAAATCATCATAATGATATAAACGGAAGAATAATTATTCTTATAATTTGTGTGTTTCATTCATATTTTTTTCTTCCATCAATTATTCTTATTTCGATTGATCATTTCCTTTTTTTTGATATTTTTTTTTCGTTCTTCTTCGGAATGAATCGAACAAAATAGAAGAAGATCACATGAAACAATTATCAAATTAGGTCCATGCATATTCGTTCATGTTGGAACTTTTGCAACTTGGAAACAGTCAGTCATTTTTTTTTGTTATGGTAGCCAAAAAAAAGAGAAAAGAAATGAAATGAGAAAAAAAATGAAATTCTTCTTGATAATGATAATAATGATTATTTTGATATCAATGAACAGTTATCACGCAAGCAAAAGCGATAAAAATCGATGAATCTGTTCTTTTTTTTTCTATTTTTGTCTTGATCATTATTATTGTCATATAGTTTTTCTTTGTTGTTGAAAATTACTGTTAATTTTAAAAGTTGGTAAAATGAACTTTTTTTTGAAATTTAAATTCCAAGAATCGAATAAAAAAACGACAATTATAGTAACCAAAAAGTATGTCATATATGAATGTCATTTTCAGGAAGCTAATAAAGAATATTATAATTTAATTGATTTAATTGAATAAATTAGTGATTGAATAAACAATTCAAGAATGTAAATAAAATCAATCATTTTTTTTCAAATTAATTTTTTATTTGTAATTTGTTTTATTTGAACGACTGGTTTGGCATATTTTATTTTTTGTCAAAAATTGATCATTTCCGTTGTTAACAAATGAATGAAACGCTTTTGCAAGCTCCTTATGCTTTAAGTTGGAATTATACAAATTCAAGTTCAAATCTGAATGAAAATTTTGAATTTTTTCAATTATCTAATTCAACAACAATACATAATTCAACAACAATATCTAATTCAACTGCAATATCTAATTCTACTACTGATAAAGAAAAACTATCAATAACAAATTCAGCAGTGGTTGCAATGCTTTTACTCATGGCATTGATGTCACTTGTTATTGCTATTTGCTGTGTATTTACCATCTATCTTGATCTTACACCGACAAATCCATCATCGAAAATGAAAGAAACAACAAAAAAACCAACATCAACATCAACATCAGCAACACAAAAATCGGAAAAAACAACCGAAAGAAAACGTCGTTGTCCAGCACCGGAAGAAATAGTTGATGGATATGAAATGGAAGCACCAAGTGATCCAGGTCAGGTGTTCAAATCTCGAAAAAAAAGTTATGAACAATTTCAACAAGAATTTGAAATGGACCGAATGAAATTATTAGAAAAAATGGGCAATGGAGCAATTTTGATGAAACAATAAAAAAAAAGAAAGGAAAACACTTATGTTTCTAAAATGAATGTTAGACCAAATAACAACAATAATATCCTTTTAATGATATTATAATTTTCGAATGTTGCTATTTGTCTATATAATTTTTGAATAATAAGAAAACAGTTACATTGAACGCCATCTAACGAAAATTTAATTTTCAAAAAAAAATTATCATTTTTTCATTTTCGATAAAATTCGATAGATGACAGTTGTAGCGGAATGATGATACACTCACACAGATATATCATTCGTAAATGTATTCATTCGAATAAAAACAAAGTCATTGAATTCATTATTATTGCGAGTCAATGCGGTAAAATCAATTTTGTGTTTATTTATGAAATGTAATGGTTATTTAACATTGAAAAAAATGTCAATTATCATGATGATGATGATCATCATGTCTACATTGTGAAAGAATTGAAAACAAAAGAATATTTTGAAAAAAAAACAAAACAAACCAGTCATCAACAAAATTTGATGTGAAAAATCAACATAATGATGATGTATGATTTTTTTTCCCAATACTAAAAATGTAGAAAAAAATCATCATCACAATGTTGTTTTTTTTATTTCATCATCATCATCATCATCATTATCACCATCACCGTTATCATTGAAATTTGTAAAATTTATTTCAATTCACCAATTCATGAATCGTGATTTCTTGACGAGAAAAAAATTAAAACAAACAACAAATAGAATACATAATGAAACAATCACATCATCTTTTTGATCAAAATTGAAATTTTCTATACTGTATACCCCAGTGGACAATGCCATTTGTTGACAATGTGATAGTAACCATTTTCAATTATCATTGTTATCATCAGCAAGAAAGAAAGAAAAAAATTTCAATTGAAAAAACCATATTTTTTTCTCTCTACATGATTATGTTGAATTTTTGTTTTCTGTTGTTGTGTTTTGTTATCTAATTTCCTTATTGTTTTTTCTTGTTTTTGTTTTTACTGTCTATCGAAAGACAATTCAATTTTTCATCATTATTATTCTTAAGATAAGACAAGAACTGCTAAAACAAAATAATCCAAACTGGAGTTTTCATCGAGTGATCATTCTTCGAACGATTGTAGTAATCATCAATCATTATCGTCATCAAAATTTGATCATATGCAACATGATTTGAATCGAAATTTTCATCATTTAGATATTGAAAAATCATCATTGGATGATGAAACGAATTGCCAAAAATTGACTGGATCTCATTATCTTGAGGATACTGCTGCATTCAAAATTACAGCTGATGATTTGACTGATAGAAATGTTAATACACAACAAACAGGGTTCATTTGTTCAACATCATTATCGATTTCTGATGCTAAAAAATTACCATCATCATCAATAACAACAACGACAGACAATGTTTACAGTAATAACGATGTAATCAAATCATCGATTACGACAACAACATCATTGGAAGCCTTGAGCAAAAATGATGCTTCATTATCATCGTTGTTGTTGAAAAAGAATCATCCAACTAATTCATCTAGTCAAACTTGCCATTCTCATCACCAAGAAAATAATCAACAACAACAATTCTCTACAACAACAAAGAAAACCGGTAAATATGAAAAAAATTGTTGTTTTACTTTGCATTCGCCTACATATATTTAATTTGATAGACAGATTCATATCTGATTTTCTCCAAATTTTAATTTTATAAATGTTTTATTTTATTATTACAATGGCCACTATATTCATCTTTGTCTTATGATCATTTATGACATATTTTTATCAATTTCTATTTCCAAGTCAACATGTTTTTATAATTTTTTGTTTTTGCTTATTTGATTTTCTGTTTATTTCAATTATGATCAATCATCCACATTTCTTTTTTTATCTTTTTTTTTCACTCCATTCGATTGCAATCATCATTTCTTTTGAATAATAATTATCGATAGCATTGTATAACTATTTCTCTTTGTTTTCATATATTTGGCTGAGTGATTGATTAATTGATCGATCAATCGATTGATCAATCAATTATCAAGATTTATCTCTCTTTTTTATAATAAAATGTAAAGTTCCTCAGATCAACCAATTAATTATTTTTTCTTTCAATGTTTGTTGATTTTTTTCAAAATGTTCATTCAGATTCGAACAATCATCTGGTGGCTAATGACGAAGTAGAATTGATTTCACTATTAAATTCATCATATTCACATTCAGTACCAAAATATAAGCTACGTATTGACACAATTACAGAATTTCAAGGTAAGTGTATTTTAATATTCTTCATTTACGGTGATTTTGGATTTTATTTTTATTTATGATGATATCATGTCGAGTCGACTCGACTTTTAGTTTGACTTCTATATATAAATGAACAAAATAGAAAAGAAAAACGAATAGAGAAAGCTAATAAATAAAAATATTGAATGATCTTGTGATGATAATTATGATGACACTTTATTGGATTACCTTCGATAGATATTTATAATGAAAAAAAACTGTCATTCACATGATCATCGGTTTTTTCTTCAATATAAACACCTAATGATTTGACGTTGAGTACATAAAGTATTCGTTTTTTCTTCAAGCTTGTTTTGAATCATTCATATCTATTGAAAAAAGTGTGCTTAAAGCAATTTAATGCCAATTATCTTTGAGGCATTTTTTCCTCTCTCTCTCTCTCTCTCTTTTATTTATAAAGTTTGATCATTTTGTGGTACTTGCCGTAAACATATAAGTAATATGTTTTCGTTTATTATAAATTTATCTGATATTTATCTATTTGAACCTGGATTAATATTGCGCGCCATTCGTATATCTGTTATTTGATTTTCAACATTTTAGCTTGTTTATTTTGTTTGAATTGAAGTTCTTACGATTGTATTTCTCTGTAAATGTATATTTGTTGTTTTAGCTATATGACTCTTTTTCTTTCACAATTCATATATCTATTAGTTAGCAATGATTGATGTTTTTTTTTCTTTTTTTCATGTTATATTCATTTCCAGGTTATAGAAACAATGATTGGGCTGTTATTGAGACGCCATTGATCGACCTGGAACAACCATTAGATGAAAATTTTTTATTACGACCGGCATTTTTACGTGAAACATTTAAATTATTTTTACAATCGGGTGAGCGTCTGACACAAATGACCAAGGTTTATAATGATGTTGAAGTACTCACCAAACTTTTGGAAGAGGTTTGTAAGAAATTTAGATACGATTGTTTTTTATTTAATTTAAGATTGTTGTTTTTTTTTCTATACAATAGAAAGAACGCGATGTCGAATTGGCCGCACGAATCGGCCAATCTTTATTGGATCAAAATCAAAATCAATCAGAAAGAATCGATGAGCTGGAAAAAGAGTTATCTCTTGCCAAGGATAAGGTTTGTAAAACATTTATCTTTGTGTGTAAAATTAAAACAATTATGTGTTTGGCAAAAGATTACGCAATTGAAACATGATGTGTCATCCAAAAGTGAATTATTACGTTTTTACATTACCAAAGATGAAGATGAAATCGACGATGATAATGATTCTGAAAATGATATGAATTATGCATCAATTTCCAGTCAACATTCTATTTCACAGAAAGATACATCACAAATTTTGGATCAACTTGAACGTCGTGTTAATTCGCTGGAAGAGGAGAATAGTCGTCTTAAAGTGGAAAAAGAAGCAAAAGTATCCGATTTGGAAGATGAAGAACAAAAAGAATTGCAATTAATAAATGAATGTGCTCGTCGGTTGAGTAAGTAATGTTTTTGAAACTATTAAAATTTTAATTCAATTTAATCTTGATTCAAAGGTCAAACCAATAAACAGATAGCATCATTACAGGAAGATATTACGAAAAAGAATGATGAAAATAATCATCTTACAAAGGAACTTCAATTGCTTAAAAAACAGGTGCAACAATTGGAGAAACAGATACGAACGTTGACATTGGAAAAAGAAGAACTAGTCGGTGCATTGAATCTAGCACATGAATGTCAAACAGATTTGACAATCGAATTGATCGATGTAAAAGAGAAGCATAAAAATTTACTTACAGCTTTTCATGAGAAACGGGAAGAATGTCGACAATTACGTGAACAACAATTGCTATCTGATCCAATAATATTCTCCTATGTTGATTCGTTGGCCTATGAATTAGAAAATTCCTTTCAATTTGAAGAAAATACCTCAAAAAACGAACTCAATCATTCTCATCATCAACATTCTTGTTCCGGAAATTGTTTCACACCAGATTCATTATTATCAAATGATTCATTTTATTCCAGTTCGCCGTGTTCTTCTATGATTGCGGTGACAAGTTCAATAACTGCTGTCACCACAAACACTACTCAACAGCAATCATCATTGAATGCTTCCAATTGTTTGATTTCATCAACTTCAAAACAATCATCATCCATTTCGACATTACCCTCATCATCCACTTCATCGTCGCAATCAGAGCCGTCGAAAACGACAAAATCGGCAAATCACCAATTACATCATCATCATTATCATCGTAATCTTTTTCTAACCGACAAACTTCGTTACATAAAACCATTAGAAGGTTCACAAATCTTAAATCAATGGCGTCGATTGGCCAATCCAAATCTAAATGATCTCTTCGGTGATCAAGATCGTTATGTATCGAGAATAAAGGCAAATCTTCAAGCGACTGCAGAAATTAATCGAAAATGTGTTACAGCCTCACTGGAAACTTCATCGTCAAACTCATCTCCCACACAAACGATAATGAGACAATACAACGGCAATGACAGATGCTAGTGACCGGATTAAAAGCAATGATAATGTTGACATTATAATTACTTCATTATATTCAAACAATTTTGTGACAACAAATTCAGTGTTTACATTCACAACAACATCAATATCGCATACAAAAGATTCAATGACCGAAGTAACGACTACATTTAGTGATGTACAGCCATCCACAGGAAAGAATGAATTTTCATTCGATAAACATTTTCTCACATCAACGGACAAACATCATCCCTTATTTTATCAACAATCCTCATCGTTGCAAATTAAATGAAAATATCCCTAGCATTTGTCATAAGAATAAAAACCCACAAAATTCATTAAATCAATTACATAAAAAAATATCTTTAGTCGAACAAGTAAAAAGTATTATGAAAGTCGATCAATTGTCCTCCGTGGATCCCGGATCAAAATTGTTTTCCACTTCAATATCGTCAGAAAAATTCAAGGTAAACCAATGAACTCATTTGTTTTGTTTAACGTTTATTTTGTATGAAATAGGAAAATCTAACGATGACGGAAACAAATACGAATAACGAGTATTCTAGTATGATGATTGATCAATCTAAGGCTAATGTTGTTGATACAAAAGTTGATCGAATAAGTGGTTTAAATGAATTTGTCAAATTGTTTGCATTAGAACCTAAATCTTGTGTAAACAATAATAAAAATCAATCGGTCGCCATCGGTGGTGGTCGAATAATTACGAAACTTCAAATGGCTAACGATTCGATTACATCTTTTCGTGGGCAAAAATTTTCATCATCAAAAACGACAAGTGCTTCAAGAATGTCGCAGGGTGAACAACAAACTTCAAATCGAACCAATCTATCTGTGTTAAGAAATCTCCGTAAAGGAGGATTGATATAAAATTTTTAATCTCAAGCTTCTCATCAAAATTTATTTCATAAACCCAATACAAATTTTCTGTAGTGTTTGCTAGTCTTCTCAATGCTTTTATTTTGTAACTTGAAATTGTTTCGTTTTTTTTGTGATAGATTTACAAAAATACACTTATGATTCTTCTTTTTTACATTTTCATTATTCTCAAGTATTTATTTATATGATAAATAATGCTAACTGATAATGCCATGACAAAACATACAAAATATGTTGGGATTTGTTGATTCTTTTGTAAATAACCATAAATAATTTTACTTTTTTACGTTCGATCGCTCAGTATTTTTGTTCAAACTTGACCATATAATTGATTTTTTCATAAATTTAAAATTTAATTTAATTTATTGCAAATATTTATTATAATAACGAATTATAGCCATTCATACGGTTAACACAGTAATATGAAAAAAAAACAGACTAGACCAATAACGATTTATAGATATTTTTTCTTAGTTAAATGAAACTGTGTAAATAACATTACAATAAAGGAGAAAAAATAAAGTAATTTTAACTTTGTATGAAAGAGAAATTTTACGCCTGAAATATCGTTTTTTCTTTTTTGATTTCAAGTATTTTCAAAAAAAAGGCACTTGATAATCAAAATAAATTCGAATGTTTGAAATAAATGTCAACATTTTTGTTTGTTTGTTCTTTTCACAGATAGGTTTGATGATCAGTTTTTGATTGCGTTATTTTGGATGAATTCGGATTCGATTTGGAATTGTCATCAATATCAGGATTGTTATTGTTGTTATTCAAAGTCGAGATCGAAGAAGAAGCTGATCGTTGATGTCGTTTTTTTAGTGATGGAAATGAAGTTGTATCCAATATTGAATCACGCCCATCATTCATGCTTAAATTCGATGATGATCCAGTTGACGAATTAGATGAATGTGTCCGTGGAGGTCTATGTGGCGGCGGTGGCGTTGATGCCGGTTCAAATGGAATTTTAATTTCTTCTTCATTTTCATTATCATTCTTTTCCATCATTGCCTCTAACGAAGGATAAATTGATGAGTGTTGTTCGTCAATATTTGATTTGGAATCATCTTTGAAATCAATGAGAACTTTTTGCTGTATACTATGATCACTCAAATCTTTTGAAGATCTGCTATTCTGATCATCGGATTCAGAATCAATATGATTCAGTTCTGGGTATTTATCGACCAATTGAATATTATCATTAGATGATAGTTGAGATTTCGAGTTTTGATGTCCGATTTCAGCTTTAGATTGTTTTGGTGTCAATGATGGGCGTGGTGGAACACTTGGTGGAGCGACCATTGGCCTTTCACAAACAGATTTTGGACGGATTTTAGTCGTCGCCATTATGGGTGGTTGCGGTCGAAAAGTTGACATCGATTCGGGAGATTTTCGTAAATAGATTCCGGGTGATTCATCAGTTCTAACAGTACCTTTTGTGGTAAGATAGATTGCAGTCGGTATTGGTTCTTCACGGTTCGATTCTTTTATAATTGGATCCGGATTTTGTGAAATTTCATTACTATTACTAATGGTAATATTTTCTCCTTGTTGAGTGAGAGTAGGCTTATTGAGAGCGGAAGGCTTTTGAAATTTGAATGATGCAACTTTTGAACGAATTTTCGTTGATGATGATGTCAAACTACCAGTTGGACTTAGATCAATATTGGTTGTTTGAAGTGATGATTGTGATGATGTCATTGATGACGGAGGCTTTGGTGCTGGTTTTTTCTTCTTATCCACCAGTTGCTGATTGATTTTATCATTGCTACTATGATGATGATGATTCAAAATTGGAGAAAATTTTGTAGCATTCAAAGAAAAATCTTGATCATCAGAATTATCGCTAAATGATGATGAATTATCAATCATGTTTGTTTGTACCGGAGAAGTAGGTGAATTTGTCGCAAATTCGGGAAATTCTAAATAGAGCGCAAAAAATTTCTTAAAATTTGTTTATTTTAAAACGATGAAAAACTAACCATTAGGGAAGAAATAATCACAATAGGTAATCAATGCTTCAACTAATGTCGGCAGATGATTCGACATGCTTAAACTGTTTGGGAGAAAAAAAGTTTAAATTCAATTAAAGTTCAAATTTCACTAATCGTAATGTTAAATGATCTACATACTCGCATGAATCTCTTTCAGACCAAAGTAAACTTGGACCCAAAGCAATGGCTAAATTTTGACTTGACATTTTATTAAGTTCGGAATATTTTGTTAATTCATGTAGAAATTTCATCAGATAACAAAGATTGTTCCGATTTGCTTCCGGTAACTTTGTACAAACTGTCCATATCGATTTCAACCGTTCATTCTGATCCGATTCTCTGCATAAATGGATTGAAATTGTGCAATAAGCATAAGATTTGTGAAACTTACTTGGAAGCTTCGATCCAATCCGGATAGAGACGGAATGTCAATAAAGGTTCAGGTAATTCACGAAGATAGGATTTCAATGTACTAACAACAGCAGGTGCATCATTTTTCATTTCACTCAACGCTTCTAAGCGACCAGCATTGAATGCATTGCGCATCCGTTTAACTTTGGAAAGACTACCGGATATACGAAACAATCCTTCTTCGCGTACGAATGGAAAAAGATATTCAACACATTTTTCGATCACAACAGAAATTTTTCTTCCAGACGAACGAAGATGCTCTTCCAATGGACAACCAAACACTGGTCGTTGTGATGTATTCTCTATTCATAATAAAATAATTTTATTTGAAAAGATTGTAATTTTTTTTCTAAAAATGACTTACTTAACACTCCTTCCAAAACCGGAATGTAATGACGAATTTGTTGTAACATTTGTTCATGATAGATTTCTAATAATTTAATATATTGGAAAAAAATTTCCGATATTGTTAATTCTTTGCCAAGAAAATCAAAGATTTCAATTTCATATGCGTCCTGACATTGTTCCAATTTATGTTCACTATATTCTACATCCTTTTTCAATGTTTCAATCTTGTTCTGTATATCCAAACTTTGTTGAGCACTTCTAGTGAATGAATCATGTTTAGAACGTGCTGTTTTTAATTCTTCATATGCTTTTGTTAATTGTTTTTTTGTACGATGTATTGAAGGTAGATCTTCATCAAGATATTTTTCAATTCGATTTAAACAATTTTGTTCAATGTTTGATTCATGTTCGGCAAGAATTTGTGTGAATTCATTCTGCAATTGAGAACATGTTAACAATGTTTTACCTAATACCGAATCATTTTTTGATAAAGATAATATTTCAGATGCTTCATTGAAAAATTTATTTAGACTAGTACTAGGAAATTTTTTCGTTTTCTTTTCCGGTGCAACCGGATCAGCACCTAAAGTACGTCGAGGACTTATTAAAGAATTTGATAATTTTTTTTCGGCTGTTGTCAATATTGATTTAATATTTTCCATATGTTTTTCATCTTTCATCACTTCGGTTGATAAGATTTGCCGATCATTTCTATTTCATTAAATTGATATGAATAATTTTAAAAAAATAGGATTAGCAAATTTTGGTAAAAAGCAATTTAGAAGAAAATAAATAATACTGACTTTGATTTTGAAAGAACCGGAATTTCCGTGAACAAAATCTCTAAACTTGTTGAATTGATTCATATTTTTTTCTTCTTATTATTGTAGGGCGTCGATATTTATCGATGAAAAAAAGATAGATTGATTGGGGTGGGAAATTTTTCTTGTTAAACACAAGTGTTTGTTATTTTTTTCGTCGTAATCAGATCATCATTATAATCATCACTATGATTATTACAGTAAATGGATCAAAAATCCAAATGTCATTCACATCTTTCAATGATCATTGTGGAAAATCCTAAAATTAATAAAAGAAAATCGACACACACATCACGCACAAACAAATAAGTTGTAATGAGAAAAATTTTAAATTAAAATATAACCTGAAGCATAAATTGAACGGAAATTATTATTTATTTTTAAAAAAAAATTAAGTTAGCAAATTTTCGATGTTTCAATATTGATGGGTCATGGCGTTTTTTCCATTTGCATATAAACATAGGATGATTAAGTCAAATTCGATTGAATGTTAAATGCACAAACAGAAAAAAATATTTGTTCATTGAATATTGATTGACTGGTTGAATTTTTTTTTCATTTAATAATTTTGTGTGTAACCACCAAAATATTGATGATTAAACAAATTATTGATTTGATTAAATGATTTTGCCCATTCATTCCAACTTGTTGATTATAATCATGACATCAGTTATTGATGATGGTGATGGCTGAAAACCATATAACCACAGAGAATAATATCAACAACGACAACAGTAACAATCAACAAGTCAATAATGTTGATGATAATAAATTATCCCTTATAATTTTTGATATATACATCTGTATGATTGGATTTGTTATGTATGATAATATATTGCCCATATATAAAATATTTAATTTGTTTTTTTTTCTACAAACTAAATAAAATGGATCACGGATATCGTCGATATGTTTTTTTCTTGATGCTAAATATATTGAGTCATTACAAACGTTATAAACACAGACACCGAGAAAAAAGAGAAACAATAATTATCATCACAAATATTGTCATACAAAGTTTATTATTATTATTATGATGGTGGTGGTGGTGGTGGTGATCATCGATGATGAACGAATGATTTAGGACAGAAGGCCACTATGTTTAATTTTTTTTAGAGTTGATAATTATGAATAAATAATGGATTGAAAACGAATCAAATGAATGGATGAAAGAAATATTTAATTTTTGTAACCGCATTCAGTTTGTTTTCTTGAGCACAGATTATAAAAAAAAACGTAAAATAATATTTTGGTTTCGAAATAATAACAATCGTATATAGTCAACAATAACATTAAATTTCACAATATCAATTATTATTAGATGATTACAGTTGAAACAATAATATCAAATATCGACAAAATTTTTGTTTTGAAAAAAAAATCATAAATGATGATTACTCATCGCTTAAATTCTTCAAATAGTTTTTTTCGGAATAAAAAAACTGAATGATTATCACTGAATCAAAAAAAAAGAAACAAATTTTTCATAATCATTCGACAATGACGTTCGAAAATGATGTTGAAAATTTTTTTTTGTTTGGAAATTGAAATAGATGATGATTATAATGATGATGATCTCAATTTTTCAATTAATTCGAAAAAAATCAAAATAAAACGAAAATAATAATCAATAACAACAGTGTGTTGAAAAACAACATCAACAAAAAAAAGAGAGAAATCAATCTCGATAATATATCAAAGTTAGGTCAACAATACTTTATCATCATATAAATCATATATTTTCCATTGACATTTTCGAACTCATGTTTCAATTCTATGATTAGAAAATTATTCAATAATAATGATCGTTGTTCCAAAACATCTTAGAATGGTCGTAGTTTTTATGGTGCTAATAATGATGATTAGAGTTGTTCTCTGTTTTTCTATTGGTATTTCTCTTTTTTTTCGTCATTTATTCTCATATATCAACAATATGTGATGAAAACAGAAATGAAATCGAAATTTTTTTTAATAGTAAAATAAAGATGAGAAAAAAAAGAGAAAAGAATGAAAAATGTGTACATATCTTATTGAGAATGGTGACAGTAATAATAAAAATTACAATGAATGATGTTGGGATACATTACAGATAAAAAAAAACATTTTATTGTCGACAGTAGAAAACAACAAATACACACCCCGTTTCGAATCAATGTAATTAAATGGAAATGATAAAAAAAAACATTGGCCACATTTTCATACAATGATAAAAGAATTGGAGAAAAAAAATTTACTTGAAATCTATAAACATGTTTCTGTATATTATGAAAAAATACATGCATGTTCCAAGATGATATGATATTTTCAGTTTGAAATCGAATATCATCATTATTGTTGTAGTTTTTTTGATTTCGTATTTTTTTATAAATATAAAAACGATGCGAACGACACAACCATTATTTTGGAATAAATGGATGAAAAATGGCCGAAAACCGGCAAGGCCACCTTATCGTTTTACTGAATGTAAAAAACTAGAATTAAAAGATTATGTTAGTGGTGGAGATCGCCATTCATCTGGTAAATTCATTATTGAACATATGTTTGCTAGATAAAATAAAAATTTTTCGAATGATTAATTATATTCAATTTACAGAATTGGCATGCAATTCCCAAATGATGGACATGATGAATTGCCTGAAACAGTATGATTTTGATGAACAGAAATGCTCTCAACAGATCAAATCATTTCGTTCATGTTATAACACCTTTTTGGTAAGACTTCTATCTATTCTTGTATTAATTATAGATGTGATTTTCTAACCAACTTCACCATTAACAGGAAAACCAAAAAAAAGCAAAACTTGGTTCGAACAAAAATGAACCGATTCCTCATCAACAAAAATTGACTCGTGTTCAAGTAAATACAATGTTAAAACGTTATCCTCAACCTCGATAAATATTTACTTATAAATTGTCTTGAATAGAAATAAATTCTAGATTTGTTTTATAAAATTTTGTGAATAATTAATAAAGAAACATTAATGAAAAATTAGATTTTTCGTAAATGAATTTTTATTTTTTCATAATTTGTTGTACGCTATTATAACCCTAATTAGGGTGTATATAGACCATAGAGTCAATGATTTTTTATAATTGCCATCATTAAATTATAACGAGTGAATTTCATTTCAATTGAAAATTTAGTTTTCATGGTTTTATATAAGTAAAATATGAAGATAATAAAGCCAAATTGGGTCAAACAAGAACATAAAGGTTAGATCTCAATTAGGTATTTAATATATCGATGATATATCCTTTTGACAGGTATACCGCTTTCAATATTTTCCATTGATATTCATCCGGATGGGACTCGATTCGCTACTGGTGGCCAAGGAAATGATTGTGGTCGGGTTGCAATTTGGAATTTCTCAGCTGTCATATCGACCAAAGTAGAAAATGATGAAAATCAGCCAAAACTTTTATGCCAAATCGATAGTCATCTTCAATGTGTCAACAGTGTAAGATGGTCACACGCGGGCAATTATTTGGCCTCAGCTGGTGATGACAAATTGATTATGATATGGCAACTAGGCGGAAGATATCAGGGCCATACAGAGCATTACCGCACAGTTTCTACATTGCGTAGTCATTCCGGTGATATTCTAGATTTGAGCTGGTCTCATGATGACAGATATTTAGCTTCGTGTTCAATCGATAACATGATCGTCATTTGGAATGCACAACGTTGGCCAGAGATAGCGAAAATTCTGAAAGGACATTGTGGCTTAGTGAAAGGTGTTACTTGGGATCCTATCGGAAAATATCTTGCATCACAATCTGCTGATAAAACATTGCGAATATGGCGCATTTCCGATTGGTCGGAAGAAGTTTGCATCAAAGAACCATTCGAACAGTGCGGTGATACAACACATGTTCTTCGACTTTCATGGTCGCCCGAAGGACAATATTTGGTCTCAGCACAGGCGATGAACAATTGTGGCTCGGTTGCTAAAATAATCGAGCGCCAGGATTGGTCTTTTTTGCGCGATTTTGTTGGACATCGTAAAGCTATACCATGCGCACGTTTCAACCCAAATATGTTTAAATTTTTTGCAAAACCCAAAAAGAAAAAGGGCCAAAATGAAGCTGAAACAAATAACAAGGATGTGAAAGATAGTCAAAGACAAAAATTCAAAACCCATTGCATCTGTGCTCTCGGATCGCGTGATCGGTCCATTTCAATCTGGTCGACAGCTAGACAACGTCCATTGGTCGTCATTGATGATGTTTTTGGTAACTCTGTTGTCGATTTATCATGGTCAAGATGTGGTTATCAACTTTTAGCTTGTTCCGTCGACGGTGGCGTGATTTGTTTTCAATTCGATCCAAAAGAATTGGGTTCAATTTACGACCAAGAAGAACGTGTACAATTTTTACAACAATTATATGGAAATTCATTGTTTTCTCCTACAAATTCCATAGGAAATAAATTAATCGAAGATATGGACATTTTATTGTTGCAACAAAAAGATGATAAGAAAAATGAATCATCGCAAAATGGATTATCTTTCAATTCGGATGGATCAGTGAAACAATTAGGAAATTCAACTAATCAAAATGATAGTGAGCAGAAAAAAACTGTAAATACAACACTATTGAAATCTTCAACTACCTCACCATCATCATCATCATCATCATCAATGGTTGAAAACAAAGAGCCACCGAAATCATCAACAAATCATAGTCCCGGAAGACTAGCAAAAGGTCCTACCGATAAGCAAATAGAAATTCGTTCTGCTGATGGTCGCCGAAGAATAATTCCATTATTCATACCTCCGACGACTGTGGCACCAGATTCGGTCGCTAACAATACCGATACGAATAACTCGATTAGTAATCAACAAAAACCACCTTCAAGCTCTGCCTCTTCACGTCCAATTTCTTTCAGCTCTTCAAGTGAATCTAAAAGTAAAATTGTCATCGAAACGTTAGATGAATCTAATCCTGGATCAAATTTACACGAAGCATATCAGTATTTGAATAGTAATTCTTTCAATGGATTCGGAAAATCCTTGGATTCGAATGCCAAAGATCCAACAGATAAAATGCAAACGAATGGCGAATCTGAAACCAATGGAGAAATTCTTAAAAATTCATCATTTCCAAATGAGTTAGCTTCATCGACCAATCATAATGTTATGCAAAACAAATCATCTGATGATTCTTCTGATAACGAAATTGTTATCAAACGTTCTAAATCATTAAAACGTCCTCCAAGCAAACAACTAACAACATCAGTTGAGCGGCAAGCAAAACGTAAAGCAAGCAAATCTATATCAGGTGCACCAATAAGCCTAACAAAATCTAATTTTGGTGCTCAAGATTCAATCAATACCGTGACCATTTCTAATAATGAAATGACAAAATGTACAGAGCCAAAAATTTCTTCCTCAAATAAATCTTCATCATCTATGATAAACATTACTACAACAAAACCTTCTTCTTCTACACCAAATCTTAATATTCAGATGACAACGGCTAATGGGCAGCAATCATCACAGATTTCTTCTACACCCAATTTCATTTTTCCACCATCAAGATTGCCTAGGCAGAATCAGTCTAGTATTCGATTATTTACAAGATCTGAAGATGGCAAACAATTCGGTAAGTTTTTTTCTAAACAAAATTCTTTAATGCCTTCAATATCTATTATATTTGTTAGCTGTAAGCATTGAATATCCACTATCATCAAGCGGTATCTGTAAATTATCTGCATTTGTCCATGATCAACTTTATTGGTCAGTAATGATTTCCGATCCAATATTAGCGGTTGCTGGTAGCGAAGAATTGGTAGCTTGTTTCTGTCAAGACTATACCCTACAGGTTTTCCATTCGAGCGATGGACGACGATTATTCGTTCCAGTTATTCTAGATTCTCCAGTGGCACGAATGACTTGCGCCAATAAATTTCATCTTCTAATGATAACAAGTAATGCTCGTTTATGGCTTTGGGATTTTCGTATTCCAAAAGTTTTAGTTCACGGCGAGAGTTTGGTTCCTCTTTTGTTAGATCCAAAAAAGTCTGAGCAATTCTCTTTACAAGGTGCATCAGTATCAAGTACATCTAAGCCGATTGTTACCGTTTCCAACGGTAGAACATATATTTTCGAACCCGATTTTCAATCATGGTGTCTTCTTAACGATTTGAACGATCCATTAAATTCTTGTACCGAACTTCGTCCTTGTGCAGTAAATACTATCAAACAACTTTCATCATTTTCAAAATTTCCAAGGTTTGTAACATTCACACTAATCATGACTATTAATTTTTATTTGATTTTTGATAGTCGCTCAATCATGAATTTTTTCTCCTCAAACATACCGATGGCACAACAAAGCGCAATGAGTTTTATGGAAAAACAAATTGAAATTGCTAAGCTTATTGGATCGTCAGATGAATACCGATATTGGATTCTTAATTTTGTTAAACAATTAGTAACAATGCATTCAAATGGTGGTGGTATGCATGCGGCAAATATTGAAAATCGCTTAAAAGAACTATGTAAGAATTTACTTGGTCCACCATTTTCTCTTCAATTGTTGGAACAGAAAAATACTCAAAGCATTGTTGGTGTAAATAAGCATAATTTATTACGAGAAATTCTATCGATATTAGCTTCAAATTTAGGCCTACAAAGATTATATCTAGAATTCAAAGATTCACTCGATTCAGTCGCTAATTCAACAAAATCAATGCTGAAAAATCCGTTTGCTACTCGAACGACATCAAATGATTTTAATGTTGGCGATTCGAATAAAAATGAAGACGAACAAAAACTCACTCAAAATGAGTGATAACAATTTTTTGAAAAATTTTCATTTATAAAATTTCATATTTTAATTACATTTTTGATAATTAACAGAGTTTTTCAAGAATTCGAAAAATAAATTATTTTCCGAAAAATTGCCGCCGAAAATTTATTTGAATTTTTTCTCATTCTATTATCAAAACAAAAAAACTTTCCAGGAATCACATATCTGAGTTCGTTGTTTGGAGCAGTGGCTGAAACAAATGGTCCCTTGTGTGTGTGTCAGTGTGTGTGTGCTTGTGTATGATTTCATTTCTTTTTGTTTGGTTTTGTGGTTGATAATTTTAAAATTTTTCTTTAGACAACGATTTAAAATCATTTCATCACAGAAATTATATTCGTAATGAGTATTTCATCTTCAACACCAAATCATAATTCACGAACAACATCGGAACATGGTAGCCGAACTTCAAGTCGCGGTAATCCGACACCTGAAACCATTCAACATCGTGTTATGAAGTCTGTTTCTGATTATAATCGACTATTGAATCAAGAACGAAAAGAAGATCGCCGTGTTTGTATGGATCTTCAGACCTATACGATTCAATATCCCGTGGGTCTAGGACGTGAAAATAGAGGCCTTCGACAATGGAGTAGAAAGCGACGGCGAATTTCACCAATTTGGCGTAATGGTCGTCGATATCCAATCGCGTTGCTTCCCAATCAGTACCAAGATTGGTTTCTTCAATACACAACACAAGAACTTAATTATTTGCCATTAAACACTGTATTACATGGTCCTGTAGCTCCTGATTTCGATAAATTATCATCATCATTATTGCAGATGACAAGAAATCAACAGAATGAAAACGATACCGATTCAGAAATGGATGGGTCAGATGTTTTATCTGATTTTGATGATGATTCAACATGTAGCTGCGGCGAAGTTCATAGTGCACCAAGTCCACCTATGAAATCACTAGAGGAATCTATGGATAATTCACAATTGTCAACAAACAATAATGAACCACCACTTGATAGCTTTAATAATGGAAATTTTTCTCAACCATTATCAACAAATCTTCAATTTCAAAATGGGCATAATAATGATAATCCTTCCGAAGTTTCTTCGTCATTGAAAGGGGGAAAGATTTGTAAAATTTGTAGACAAGATACACAAGGATCAAATATCGAACCACTTTGCTGTGCTGATTGTGGTGTTATTTGTCATCCTGCTTGTCTGGACATTAGTGGTGAATTACTCGACGCTATTCGTCTTTATCGTTGGCAATGCCAAGATTGTAAATCATGCCAGAAATGTGGCCATCCACATGATGAAGA
Source organism: Dermatophagoides pteronyssinus (assembly GCF_027571235.1). Taxonomy (NCBI): domain Eukaryota; kingdom Metazoa; phylum Arthropoda; class Arachnida; order Sarcoptiformes; family Pyroglyphidae; genus Dermatophagoides; species Dermatophagoides pteronyssinus. The sequence continues at coordinate 157,617 of NW_027461550.1, read as the reverse complement.
AAGAATGATGTTCTGCGATAAATGTGATCGCGGTTACCATACTTATTGCGTAGGACTTACTGATATTCCCCAAGGACATTGGGTTTGTTCCCTATGTGCTATCTGTGCAAATTGTGGGACAAAAAATCCAGGTGAAACATCCAGGCAAACATCAATGCAACCATTGACGATTTCGACAGCTAGCCATCAAAATAAGCAATGGCAACATGAATTGATCAAAATTCATAGTCCAGATGGACAAACATTGGTTAGACATTCGGTATTTTGTGAAACATGTTATCAGCTAAGAAAATTTTGATCGTTATATTCATGACAAAATCATTATTATCATTGTTTAATTTAGACCAAAATCATACACATTCACGAATAGTGATTAATTTTAAAACAATTTCGATTTTTGTAAAAAAATTAATTTCATTAATAAACACACCAATATTGAGAGAGATTGGTAATTTTTTCAAAAATTTTTAAATTAACAATAATAAGGATACAATAATCAAAAATCAAATAATCAACAAAATCAAATTTGATCATTTTTTTTGTCTGTCTTGTCGCTTTTTTCAATTTGATTTGTAACTGTAATGTTCACAAATGGGATGACGAAAATTCAAATTGTAAAAAATTTTACGTTTCGAAGAAAAAAAAATCAAATTGTAAAAATATTTTTATTTTTATTATACAAATAAAGTAAAAAAAATTCTTTTCATTCTTCACAAATCATCATCATGATCATGATCAAATATATATTGCTGTAGCGTTTATTCAAGCAACAATTTGATTATTACAAAAGCAATGTGAAAATTCATCATCTTGGGCTTTTTTTGTTTGGACAGAAACTTCGATGCTCGTATGCAATGAAGAATAAAAATGATTGAAAATCGTATGACAAAAATTTTTGTTTGTTTGTTGATCTTTTTATGGCTCAAAATATCGTATCTGATCGGATTGAAATTAATTTGTTTTGTTATGGATAAATTTTGTCTTTTTTGCTGATAATTTATCTAAGCTTTAAAAAATCATCAGATCCTTATGTTTTGAGAGAATTTTTTTCAAAAAAAAAAAATTGAATGGCAAATCATATTTGTGATAAATGTGGATGAAAAGCAAAAAAAAAAAAAAAATTAATGTGAAAATTAATACGAAAGCAAAAATATATTTGTATCGAAATAAATGTGTTTTGGTGTTTTGTTTTTTCGAATTGAATGATTGACCAATTGAAATTAAGAAGAAAAAAGATTGAATAAAGAAAAAAAAAAATTAGGACAAAAAAAGGTAATAATTAAATTCAAGACAAAAGAAAATACGAAATTGTAAATTAAATGATTTGTAATAATAATTTTCATGAAATTATATGGCTAAATTCAGTGTATTCATTTATGTGTGAACCAAAAAAAAAAAAAAAAAAAAAAAAAGATTCAAAAATCAGAAAATTTGTGGATCAATGGATAAGGCAGAGAGGCACATGTGCAAACTCTATTTCATCCCGATATTTTCATTTGAAAAACAGAAATTCCAAATTACATTCGATCATGATTCATCATGGAATGTAATCGGGATTCCGAATTTATCTGTTTTGTATAGGTGGTGTTTGAATTGAAAAAGAGAAAAAAAATTCATATGAATTATATAAAGGCAATAATATAGAATTATTTGTGTCAATACGAACGATTAAATATACTTTTGTTCAAGAAAAAAATTTTTTGAAAATTTTAGGATTATATTATGTGAGCCATCGTAATGAAAAAAAATAGATTAAATTTATGCTTATGTATGGTGTTAGCATGTGAAAATTTTCACTGGATTTTAAGTAAAGAAAAAAAATGATTTAGCAAAAAAAAAGAAGAAAATTGTAGATGAACTTAAAAAAATACGCATACGGCAACGAAATCGTTCGTTGTCATTGCCGCGAATTTCCGCTAGCCAATATATAAAGATTGAGTATCTCAGGCATAATGATTGTTGTTGATGTTTGTTGAACATTATGTTGTTTTCAATAATTAAAAATTATTGTCTCTTATTAATATTATTGCTGTTTATCAATGTTGTATTATTTTGATTTGACTTTCCTCTCCATTTACGATTTGATGGATTGGACATTGAATGGCTGCCATTATTGGATGTAGCCAAAACCGTTCCGGTTGCGGCTGCATTCATCATGGCAGCAGCAGCAGCAGCTGCTGCGGCTGCTTGTCCATTTGGACCAGCCGTACCATTAGTGCTACGGCGATTAGTGTTCTGCGGTCCATTAGCATTTGTCGGACAATATGGTGACATTGTTGGAGGCACCTGTCCGCCGTTTGTTAGACCATATGCATTCCATTGTGTAGCTGCTGCCGCTGCTGCTGCAGCTGCAGCCGCATTCGGTGGAACATTCGAACATGGAAAATTAAATTGATGATGAGGTCCGGGACGGTTTGATGCTCCGTACCACCAATCCGATGGATCATAAAACATAAGAGGATTCCAGGCATTCGGATCTAGGGAAAAAAATAGAATTGGTAAAAAAGTTACAATGAATAAAATCGAATTACTTTGTCTATTGAATGTTACTGGTAACATCGGATTAAAAGGCTGAGGAAAACGATTTCGAACGTTTCTACTCATCGGTAAAATTGGTGTTGCAGCTAATGGAGGAATGGATGAAATCGGTGGACGAATTTGTGATTGAGGCACTCGTGGATAAGTCATCATTCTGAAATGTATGAAAATAACAAATCAATTAAAAACACATTAAATAAAATATAATCATACAATTGTTTCTGTTGCATCATCATTATCATTCTTCTTTCACGATTACGGAGAACTTCTTCCTTCTTTTTACGATCTGATGGTGGTTTAGCCAATGAAATTTCGATGTTTGTGCCACAAAAGTCTTTATCATTTAAATTATTCATTGCATTCAATGCTTGTGTACGATCTTCGAAATGTACAAATGCATAATCTTTGATTTTTTTAACTCTTTCAACAGGACCATATTCTTCGAATAATTCTTTCAGTTCATTTTCGCTAACATCACTTGATAAATTTCGAACATAAAGTACTTTAACTTTTGACATTGTCTCTTCATCCGGTTCTTCTTGGGGATCAGCCCAATCAACCAGAATGTCACTTTTGAATATTTTCATTCCAGTCGTCGTTAATTTACGTTTAGCAGCCGATGCATTTTTGTGGCTATCGAATTCGAGAAAACAAAAACCACGATTTTTCTTTCGATCATCCGGCAAACTATAAATTATTACTTCAGTCAATCCCTCTGAAAATAATGAGGAAATTTTTTTTGAATTAATATTCCTAATGTAAAAATTTGAAAATTACCAGTGACTTTATTGAATTCGTTGAATATCTGTTCTTTGCCCATTGCTTTGGGAATATTTCCGATGAAGAGCCTCAAATTTGGCACTGATATGTTTACTTTAAGTGGATAGCCTTTCGAACGTATCTTGTGTCCATTGAGCTAAAAATATTTATCAAAAATAGATCCCAATTAAATTATGAAAGAAAAATTTCAAAAGAATAGCCATTACTTCTTGTACAGCTTTCTGTGCATCTTCTCTGTTACAATAAGTAATGAATGCATAACCACGTGATTGTGATGAAAGTGGATCGATCATTAAACGTAGATCCCATAGTTTTCCAATCTTTTCAAATAATGGAATCAATTCATCTTCATACACATCTTTTGGTATGCGACCGACAAATATTTCTGAACCAATCGGTGGTGTTGTATCAGGCATTTCGGGCGGTGGACCACCATATTTTCGTTGACCAGCCGTTACTTGATGTGGATAATCTATTTGTTGGCAAAAAAAGATATTATGATGACGATGATTCAATTCAAATGTTATATGAATTGAAATATACACCAAACTTACTTGTGCGTTCAAGTATAGCTTTTAATTTATTTGAATCAGGTCCAGGTGGTGTAGATGATGAGCAATTTATCTGTGAATCTGATGAACTACTTGTAGCTTTTTCTTGTACGCTACCATTTTCATTGCAAGTTGTTGTCGATGTTGATGATGTTTTCCACATATTTACAGGATCCATTTTTATTTTTTTTAAATCAAGGTGAAGGAACAAAATCGAAAATAAAAAATTTCAAAAAATATGAATGAAGGTATTATCGTTGCAATTATTAATGTTGAATTTTTTTTGTTTCTACATTTAAACAGATGATAAATTTATTTGACAAATATTGATTCAACTATGGATTGATGAATTGAATTAAATGGATAAGGCGCTGAAATTTATGGACGAATTGTTTTGTTGATTTTGTGCCATCTAAAAAAAACATAACCATTGAAAAAAAATACATTAGAATCAATTTGTAACAATTACCTTAATGGATTATTTATTAATCATTTTGTTGTTGTTGTTGATGCATTCACAAAATTTAAACTAGATGATTTATTTTTCAATAGTAATCAACAAAAAATGATAGACACAAAGAGATGAATGGAAATTTAAAAAAAAAATAATAAACAATTCGGACGGAAAAACGAATTACAAAAAAAGAAAAGAAATTAAGAATCTTCAATTTGGAGATAAAGAATTTTCCAAAAAAAAACACAACAATAATAATATTCATAAATTTTTTCTCGTCATTTTTTTTTAATTATCGTGATTATCTTTACCTTTGTTTGTTTGGCTTTTCAACTAAAACACTTTTGTTTTTGTCACGTCGGCCGGCTCCGATGTCACATAACACATACCGCCATCATCATCATCATCATCATTTACTTATTTATTCAATTCATTCATTTCTTTTCATTTACACACAAACACATACACAAATCTTTATCATCACACGTGTTTGGTCATTTTCCGGTTTGGCATTCGCTACATCACATATACAACACACACACACACAAACACACATCAAATCATTTTTTGTTTCTCTCTCTCTCTCTCTTTTTTCTTAACAATCGAATTTTGCATGTTATGTATGTTTGTCGTAGTAGTATTAAAAATAGTAGTAGTTGATGGTTGTAGTTACAATTGAGAATTTAAAAGTGGTTAAAATGATGATGGGAAGTAGTACATGGATTTACAAGTTGAAAAAGCTTTAGGTTTGTTTTTTTTTCTATTTCTTCGCATACTCTTTTTTTTTCTTGAATAATTGAATTACAGCGGTATTTTGGTTGATATAATAACGATTATAACTTAGCCATGGAAATATTGATCATTATAAATTCATTTGATTTATTAAAAAAAATCTTAAATAAGTTTAATTTAAAAAGATATTTTTGATCAATTTTTTTCATTTGAAAAATGAATTATTCGAATTGCACAATTTTTAATCGAGATACCGCTGTAATTTGATTGAAGGCGGGAGGATAACGAACGTCAACGACAGACTTAAAATGATCTTTTTTTTAAAAAAAAGATTAAAATCGATGTTTTTTTTCGGATAAAAAAAATTCAAAAATTTATTAAAATTTAATTAAAATTTTAATTAAGGATTATATGCACAATATTTTTTATTTTTTTTTGTTCAGGTATTCGTTGTATTTGTCGGTGATTGAATTGTTGTTGCGGTTGTCGATGGTAATCGATAATTTGGTTTTTCAATACGTTGATAATTTGGTAAAATTTTTCCCAAAAATTCAATCTGTGATAATTGCACGGATGGTTTTTCATGCTGTAAACGTCGTTCACATCTTGAACCATATATAACAGTATTTTCAGCTAATATTTCATCATAATTTATATTACACATTGCACCAATTACACAACCATTTGTTATACGGGTACGCAATCCAACATGACATTTTGATTCCATTACATTATGATCACCAATTTGTGGTGTTTGTATATTGGCACCAACTTCAAATACATTATGATTACCGATCATCATTATAATGCCCGGTGTCTTATTTATAATCGTAACATTTTCTTCAATAAGATTATAATCACCAATAATAATTGGACCACATTCGGCTATTATTTTAGCTGTTGGATGGATAACATTTTTCAATCCAATTGTAACATCACCTTCGATTCTTGTATGTTCCGTACAAATTATCGAACTATATGATATTTTAACACTTGAATAAAGAAAAAATTAGAAATAAAAATATCAATAAGAAAATCTATACATCCAATTCTTTCACATACGTTTCTTTATTAATTGACATGATGGATAAGGAATAAATATGAATATCAAAAATAAATTTTTAACACAAAATTTGCAAAAAATATAACAATTTTATCAACAAATGCTAAAAATGTCTATAACTGTTAGCGAAAACTTTACGAGAAAAATTTCGCATAAAAATTTTCATAAATTTTTCAGGTAAACTGAATAGCCAATCAGAAACGAGCATTACAATTGAATTGAGAAAATTGATGAACACGCTAGCATTTCAGTTACAACTGTCATTTTATTGCCGTGAGCCAAAACGTTCGAAGATATTTATTTTGTTCAAATGTGTGTGTGCGTGCTTTTTTTTGTTATTTTCTTTATTCAATTATTCAGATTTTAAATTATAAAAAAAATAAACAAATTAATGAAAATGAAGGGCGATAAAATCTCTGCGAGTAATTCCAAATCTCGTCGATCATCCAAATGTACATTATTCGAATCAATCTTGAAGAAGGCAATTTGGCTAAAAAAACAGGGAATAACATCGCAAACTTATGATCAACAAATATTAAATTCAACTATAGATGATTTTCATCAACATCTTGAATCGGGATGTTTTTGTGTGATTCGTTCATTCACCTATATTGCATTGGCCACCACTTATCTGGAAAGATTTCATTCAATGTTCCATAGCTGTGTAATGTTTTTGAGCGAACATGAAAGTCGATTACATAAAGCTGCTGAAGAAATTCGTAAAGAAAAGGAGAAAAATTTTGTCAACGATTTAGATTTCAAAACTCAAAGTTCATTCATAGCCGAAAATAATGACATTATTAATGTATCCAATTTTAATAAACTAATCGAAAATTTAATTGATGCTGTACAAATGTTTGAAAAAGGTTTACAATATGGTAAAACCGAGTCTGTATTGAATGCATCATTTCTCGATCGTTTCGGTATTTTGTCCAACATGAATGCATTATTTCAGATATTTTCATATTATAGCCTGGACTTATATGCATTTAGAGTTGTTAATCTTTCTTTGTCTCTTGTTGATCAATATTATTCACCACATGAAACTCAAAATGAGAATACTATTTTGATTCAATGTAATTTATTACGTATTCTATTGAAACTTGGATTCGTCAAAGTAGCTGCTTCATATTATAAACGTTTTTTTGGTCATATCAAATTTTTGGAAATGGAAGACAACAGTTGGATTAATTCATTTGAACGATGTAATATATTTCTTTTATATTGTGAATTATCACTTCGTAATCGAAATGGTAAACAAATTTCAATGAAACTAAAAGATTTTATTAAAAGCGAATATCTTCAAAAACCAACAATCAAACGATATACGATTAAAGCGTTAGCTTTTTCACTCGCATCACGTTTTCCTTCAATTAATTATTCGTTTGAAAATTTTCTTAATGAATTCATCGAGCCCACACAAATGTCCGTTGGAATGTGTCGACGATGGAAATTTTTCACAATGTTTTTTCCAGATAATTTCAATTCAATTCATGTCAATGATGTCTGGTGGATTCGATTCACTGTATTAAATATATTTAAAAATTCTTTCGAAACATTTTTAGACTTTAATCTAAATAATGGAATGAATAGTGATCCAGTTTTCTATTATAAATTAGCCGTCAATTTATTCACTGTTACAATGAATATATTCAGGTAAACTATTTTTGTTTGTAAGTTATTGTTTTGCTAATTGTAATTTGAAAATTTTTAGTTTAGGAAAATTACGACTAATTGGCGCTCTTTATGATATTCAAAATGCATTCCATATTGATGCTAAAATCAAGATGATTCTCTTCAAAAAGAATCTTTAGTGGCCATAGCATATGCAATGAAGAGATTTTCCAAATATCATCAAAAGAATCGATAAAAGAAAGTGAAAATATTGACAATGAAATCAATCTTAAACTCAACGATTTGAACAATATCCAAGATGAAGCAAGCGGTCAAGATGAAGATCCTAATTCGATCAAGGCACTTTATAAAAGCCTAAAACAATTGATTAATGATGGCCGCGGAAATTCGAATGACAATGAAGATTTACATTCAAATTTTTATCGTGAAAATATTCCGATTGAAAATTTATCCAAATCATTTATGAAAGAATTTCGATACACTATTAGTCATCTACCTCAAGATTCAATATTTAATCTATTTCAACTCTATATTTTACATTACATGATATCAAACATGTTGATCTATGAAGAAACAAAAAATGTCGATCTTATCTGTAAAGAACGGTATATTAATTTGCTGAATTTTTTTGAACATTTTACCATGAAAATTTATTTGCCCGAATTGAATAAACAATTGAAATCAGCAAACACGACAATCGTGTTGAAAACAACAATGGAAGAACAGATAGTCAATGGACCAATTGAAAAATTATTCTGGCTTTGGAATACATTTTTCATCAATGTATTAATCTCATCGGATAATCATTTGGAAGCTTTACCATTTTTAAATCGATTGATTGATATTTCAACATATTCTTATAGCAGTCGAATTCACCGTACACAGATGTTTTATTATCGTGCTTTGGTTCTTTATAAACAACTAAAGAAAAACGTTGAATTAGTTGATAAATCCAAAAAGATCTTCAAATTATTCACCCATCATTTGGTGGATAATTTAAAGCAAGATTCGAATTCATTGGAAAAAATGTCGACACCATCTCCAAAAAATCGAAAAAAAGTGACAAATTTCGAAGCTCCTAAAAAACGAGATTTACTATGTAGTGCTGCCAAAGAATATAAAGAAAGTTTGTTGGAAAAAATACAATCTACTCGTAAGGGAATGGTGGTCACAGAAGGAACACGTAGAGAAGGTTTCAAATTCGATTACGATGATCTTGATTTTAATGATAATGAGGACGAGTCAATAATAAGTTCTAATACAAAATTATCGAAGGAAATTAATCACAAAAAACCAAATTCCAAATCTGTTGCTTTTACTAGAAAAAAGAGCGATACTGATTTGTCTACATTTAAGAATGGTGAACAATTTAGTGTTTTTGTTGATGATGATTGTCATTGGGTCGATGAATCGCTTTCCCAACTTTTTTCCACTTTAACAGTCAATGATGAAACAGAAACGACCGAAACAAATTTGTATTTCAGTAAACTCTTCAATATTGATGAGATGGATAAAAATTGCAATTTGGATTCAATTACCAATGAAGATGTTAAACAATGTTTGAAAAAAGCAATAAGTTATATTGGTTGTCATCCAAGTCATAAATTATATTCCCAATTACATTATCTTTTTTACAAATTATATAAACTTATGGCCAAAAATAATCAAACATTATGTTTTCATTTGGCCGAGACTGCCTCATATCATTGTTTCCGTTATCGACTTTTATTTAATACATTCAAAAAAATCAATGCTTCAAAACATCCACAATATGATATTGATTCGATACGATTTAGAAATGAAGATTTTGGCTGCAATTCATATATGCATAATTTACCGAAAACATGGCGATTTGTGCAAATCAAATTGATCGAAAATGGCACCAATAATCCTGATCTGCTATTATGTAGATTTCAGAATGGATATCAGCCTTATTTTGTTAAGATAAAAAGTGATCAACAAAAGGTTAGTGTTCGATTAGAAATGTGTTTAATAATAATGAATATTTTTCATATAGGACATTAAATTTTTCATGGATGAATTTTCTGAAATCATGAAACTGAATAGTGTTTCAATACATGAAACAGAGAAAAAAAGTTTCTGGCGAATGCGATTCGAAACTGATTTTCAATTAAAAAGTTTATTGTGTATGACCGAACGACATGTTTTTGGCTTAGCAAAAGGATTTTTCATGGGACAACCGAATAATAGAAAATATCTATCTTGTTGTACAAGTTTTCGAAAATGTATACTTGATCTTGCCAAGGAAATGAAATTGGAATGTCAAGATTCAAATCTATTGAATATTTTCATCGAATCGATTGTATTGTTCACTGCCGAAGAGGCTGAAATCGCTGCACAAATATTATTTCAGACAAATGAAAATCGATTCATAAGTCAATATGAAGAACTTCGAAAAAAATATTTCACCACATGGATGAAAAGTGATAAATTGGACCAACTCTTCAACGATATTGAACCAGTCGGATTAATTATCGATCCATCATTGAATCAATTTCCTTTCGAATCACTTCCTAGTCTACGGAAAAGGAACCAGCCATTTTTTCGTATTCCCTCAGTGAAGATAGCTTCCTTGCTTTATGAAAAATATAAACAATTAGTTGATGATGGAATAGATGATGAAAAAACCTTCTATGTTCTGAATCCAGGTTCCAATTTAGCAAGTACTGAAGCATTTTTCAAGCAAACATTTTTATCCATAAATGAATGGACTGGTTTTGTTGGAACTGTGCCCGATGGTCAGGATTTGGAAAAAAATTTTGAAACAAAAGATATTTATGTGTATATGGGTCATGGATCTGGCAGTCAGTATTATCGGGCAATTCCTAAAGGATTTGATGTGGTCAACATGAATTCATTATCCATTGTTGTTGGTTGCAGTTCTGGCCGTGTGACAAAAGAAACGAAAACTTCTGATGTTTTTGGTTCTGCATATCGTTTCCTGATTAATGGCGCTCCAGTATACATTGGCACATTATGGGATGTTACCGACAAAGATATCGATCTTTATATGGATGGTTTCATGACACTTTGGCTTCCACGATGGAATCGTGATCAAGAAATATCTATCAAAAAGAATAATTCACTTTGCAAATCTATATCATTGGCCAGAGATGCATGTAAATTACGTTTTTTAAATGGTTGTGCTTCAGTAGTCTATGGTCTTCCATTGAAAAATCAACATACACCTCAATGAGGATTAAATTAACCAACAATATGATTGAATTTTGGATTTTCAATTTTATTGTAATTCAAAATTTTTACCATCATCATGTCGTATGTTAACAGCTCCTAACATGCTCTGGTTGAATTTATTCATTCAAAAACATTCAATTTATTTTATTTTTTTTTAAATTTATTATCAATTTTGATATTTTTTCAATGATTCAATAATGATAAAGCCAATTCAAAAATATTCGTGTAAATTTATTAATTTTTTGAAATTCTATGAGCGTTATACTATTATTAGGCAACATAATTCTTTAGCACGTACATTGATGTTAGGTATTGAAACATCTTGCGATGATACCGGTATTGCGATTGTTGATGAAGATGGACAAATCATTTCAGAAGTATGTGCATCACAAACAGCTTTACATGTCTCAAATGGTGGTATTATTCCACCTGTAGCACGTGATCTCCATAAAACCGTCATTGATCGTTGTGTCGCTAATTGTTTACATAATGCAAACGTGTTTCCAACTGATCTTTCAGCCATCGCTGTTACAATTAAACCTGGATTACCATTATCACTATTGGTTGGCTGTAATTATGCGAAAAAACTTTCAGCAAAATATAATCTCCCTGTGATACCAATTCATCATATGGAAGCTCATGCATTAACTGCTTTGATTGAATATCCTAAATTGTCATTTCCATTCGTAGCATTACTTATATCTGGTGGTCATTCTATAATTTGTTTTGTCAAAGGAGTCGAAGATTTTCGATTAATGGGACAATCAATCGATGATGCACCGGGTGATATATTGGATAAAGCGGCTAGAGCCTTGAAATTAAAAAATCTCGGACCACCTTTCAGTATAATAAGTGGTGGTTCAGCCATTGAATTGATGGCTAAAAATGGTGATCCTTTTTCATATTTCACCCGCGTCAAATCCTATCCTCTTTACAGTAGCAGACATCGAACCTGTAATTTTAGTTTTAGTGGTTTTTTAAATGCAATCCAGCGAACAATTCGTCAACTCGAAATTGATAATCAAACATCACCCGATGAAGTTTTGAACGAAGCTCCGGATTTATGTGCTTCAATTTTATATGTCATTTCTTTTATTTTAATCAAACGCATGCAACGTGCTTTTCAATATTTGGATGAAAAGGAAATGTTGTCAAGTTATGATCAACGAAAATTAGTTGTTAGCGGAGGATGTGCCGCCAATCGTTTCATTACCGGAATGATACGAAATTATTGTCATCATGAAGCAATCGATTTATTTATTCCAACTTCTAAATTATGTACGGATAATGGTGTTATGATTGCCTGGAATGGCATACTAAAATTACAAAACGAAAAAATTTTTCCACAATTTGTTATTCGTGAACAACGATTAATTCAAATGTTAAACATAGATTCTAAAGCTAAATTAGGTCTTGATATAAGTAAAGATGTGACCAATGCCAACATCAAATGTGAAAGAATAGACATTAAAAGTTTTGTGAACTTTCTTTAATTATCAACGGCAATTGTTTTCAATGGTTCGATTTCAAATTGTTCAGCCAGTTTATCCTAATTATATTTATGTGAAAAGTTTTGTAATTAAAAATTTTTTAAAATAAACCAATTTAATACATACAGCCATTTTGATTTGATTGATATGATATTCGATACCACCTTGTTGATCACATTTTTGCATATGTGCTCGTTCTGGATCACCATGAACCAAAACAGGGCGATCAGGATCAGCAGGCTTCTGTGTTCGTAAATTATGATTCAATTCACTCATACGATCACTGAATCCAGGAGCAAAACAATCCGGATTAATAGCAATAAAGCATTGGCCCTTTTTTGATTTTTTCAAAAATAAAAATAATTGTTTTTTTTTGTTAAAATAAAATTCTATACCAGATTTGCTTCAGTATGATTATCTGACCAACTTCGGACATTTGGAGCCATTGCAGAGCCGCCAAGTATAGAGGTAAATATTTCGACTAAAGCTGCTAAGCCATAACCTTTATAACCACCTAAGAAGTTTTTGGCCAAGAAAAAAATCAACAAGTTGTAATTTGATAATTAGCAAATACAAACTAGAATGTTCTGGTCCGCCTAATGGTAACAATGCGTGAAAATTAGCCGGATCATCGCTTGTTTTTCCATTCTTATCGATAACCCAGCCATGTGGTATTTTCTCTTCTTTACGATTAGCTATTTCAACTTTTCCAAGAGCAACTACCGATGTAGCCATATCCAGAACAAAATCATCATTCTTTGAACTACTTGGAGCACTTAACGAAAGTGGATTTGTTCCAAAAAATGCTTCTGTACTTCTGGTTGGTGCTAACAATGGCGATGCATTCGTGAATGACATTCCCTTTTTTTAAGATTATTGTTTGATTTATAAAATAAAATTGATTAAAATTATTTAATAAAAAATAAATATTTTATAATTTACCAATAATTTGTGTGAAAGTGCCATCATACTATAATATCCAGCTATTCCAAAATGATTACTACCTTTAGCCACTACCCAACCAATGCCACTTTCTTTGGCTTTTTTAATAGCTAATTCCATACAAAATTTACCTACAACAGGACCAAGCAATGCATTTCCATCTACCCATGCTGTAGCGGATGTTTCTTTCAAAATTTTTGGAATTCCATCCTTTTTACATGTACCTTGTTGTATATCTTTGATATACAATTCTATTCATCATGATCAAATATTTGTTTTCAATAAATAAATACATAAAACAATTTAATAATGGATATAATTACCGATACGATTAAGTCCATGACTAAAATGACCACGATAATCACCGGTTACTAAAACATCGGCAAGATTTTCTGCATGTGATGGATCAACATTCAATTTGATCATAATATTTTTGATGAAATTCTTCATCACTTCAACTGGAACAATTCGTGAATTTGCCATCATATTCAAAACGTTCAAATTTGTCGAATTAATTTTCGAAGAAAAAGTTGCTATGAATCATATAAATTGTTTTTATAGTCTCGTTTTAATTTAATAACTTCAAAGCATTCCGATTAAAGTTGATAAAAAAAACAGAGATTTAAATTTCATCCTCAATTGCAATATGAGATGATTTGATTTGATTAAGAAAAAAAAACTTTTTCTAATGTTTGCACTAAAAAATCATTCAAAATGATTAACATATGATTTTACCAAATATGGTTAAAATCATTATCATACGTATTGAATATTGATTTCAGTTGAAGAATTGATGAAGAATCCAAATTGATAAAAATTTAAAATTTTCAATACAAGAGAGCAGCACAGAATTTCTTTTTTCTTTTTCTTTTTTTAAAATATTTTCAATCTGTCGAGAAAACAAATTTTAAATTACAATTTGATTGATTTTATTGATTAGATTAAAATACTCGTGATCATTTTATCACACAAAAGAAAGATTCTATCTAAAAATATTTATAAAAAAAGTTTTTGTTTTTTGACATTATCAATGGGAAAAACAATAGGATATCCAGATGATAATTTTATTTTTATTATTGCTTTTGTTTTCCGAAAAAAAAGTACAATCATTTATCCGATCCAATAAAAAGATCATTCTTTTTCAATTACTATGAATTGCAAGGCTAATCAAATGATTATTGATAATGATTTAAAATAAATCAATTGTCATCAATGATCTTTTTGTTAGATAATTTACATCATAGAAAAAGGCGGACAAAAAGAAACAAAAAGTATTTTACAGTGTAAAAAAATAGAAATCTAATCATAGCTTAAGCACTATGGATTATTATTACATCTTGACATGCATCGATTAAATTCTGATTGACAATTTCGATTTAAACAAATTTTTTTTCTTAAAAATAAAACATCAAATTTAAAGTTCTATTCTTATTTTAGCTTAGATTATGATCATTCACATAATCATAAGGTTTTGGTAACGATTTATAATGTCTGAAAATATGGAATTTTTAAAAAATGATGAATTAATTGATTTATCCGGCTTAAATGATTATGTTGATGATGATGATGATGATGATAATGATGATAAAATATATCAGAATCTTTTATCTGGTGCGACAATTTCGAATACAGAAATATCATCAACATGTTCTTTCGTTTCTTGTGGTCATGACAATAATGAGCGTCTTATATCATCTTCGTACGGATCGACGACTACAGAAAATTCTAAAAATTTTAATGATGTATTTTTAATGCGATCATTTCCGCTCACAACACAGCATCATAATTCATTATATTACAATGGAGATAACCAATGGCTATCGAAACAATCATCATATATTTTTTGTCATTGGTTAAACTGTACACAATCATTTTTGACCATAAAAGAATTGGTAATTATTAAAATTCTAGATTCATTAAAGTTTTATCTTGTAATATAAAATAAATAGGTAGATCATATTGAACATAACCATGTTGATTTACAGCGACATGCGAATGGAAAATTTTTCGTTTGTAAATGGAATGATTGTAAACGTAATGGAAAACCATTCGATCATCGTTATAAATTGATCATTCATATGAATGTTCATTCTGGTTATAAACCAAAAATATGTCCTGTAAATATTTTATTAGAAAATTTAAAAATTTCATTTCAATTATCTTATTTCTATTCAGTATGATGGATGTGAAAAAAGTTTTTCACGTCAAGAAAATCTCAAAAATCATTTACGTACGCATACAAAAGAGAAACCATATTGTTGTGAGATTGATGGTTGTATGAAAACGTTTACGAATACATCCGATAGAGCTAAACATCGTCGAATACATCGAGATCCGGTAATTATTATTTGTCGTTGTTTTTTTCCCGGTATTTGATTCAACTAATAATTAAATTTTTTTTCACTTATAGAAACCATGTCGATGTAAATATCCCGGTTGTACAAATGCTTATACCGATCCAAGTTCATTGCGTAAACATCGTAAAAAGAAACATGAATCACAGCCGAATGCATCTATTACTACTCAAAATCTTTCGAAATCATGGTCGATTGATTGCAGTAGTTCAAGTACATTCGCCAATTATGATTCAAATTTGGCAAATTCGTGGACAAATTCATCGTTCACTAATTATGAAACAAGTGTATTTGATTCGAATAATAATGATTTTCAAAATTATAATCATCCTGATTCGTTGCAATTACAAAATGATTCAAATGTGAATCAAAATCCAGCACCATGTTTTCCATTTCAAATGCAAATGGCAACAAATAATCCAAACATCAATTTTAATTATCATTCAAATGATCAACAAGTAGATTATGGAGAAACAAACTACAGCAATTACAAAAATGATAATAATAATAATCAATCATGGCAAACTCTACATAAAACTTTGTTTGTTTATTAAATAATTTTTTCAGATTTTTTTTCTCAAACAATAAAATATTTAACTTATTAATCAAACAATAATACCGGTTAATATGAGTGAAAGATTCATAGTAGAATTTGTGATATCATTTTTCCATTTTTCATCCTTAATTGATAATGATGGACGATAACTCAATTGCCAATATTTAGGATTGATTACAACTAATTTTTTATTTTTGTAGGAAAACAAAATTCATATTAGATAATATTTTTTGAAAAAAAATTTATACAAGGAAATTACTTGAACGATATGCTGACAAAAAAATTGATTTTACAGAATTTTGTTTGCAAATATTTTGGCAATCATTGATGGCTGTTTGTAAATACAATTCAATTTGGCCTTGTATCTGTATGACGACTAAAAAATCAATCTGTCGTGATGGTAATATCTAGTTTTTTTTGGTGGAAAATAGATAAATCAAAAATAAAATCATAGAAAAAAATTTGCCTGATCAAGTAGTTTATCATAATACTACCGATTTGAATGTCCGCCTAATCGTTTTATTGTTATCATGTACTGACAAAAGAAGCCAATTTGGTTTACTAAATTCAATCATTGGCGGAAAAATCGAAGGTCGTCGATAAAGGCGGCGAATTTTTTTAATCTCTTTTAATGCACAATTTTCCCTGCATTGATTTTATTGAGCAAATATGAATTATAAAATTATAATAAATAAGAATTCTTAAGAATAAATTATCTTACCAATGTACGAACCAAGATCTATCAATTTGTTGCTTTTCGTATTCATCAATTTCATTGAAAAATTGATAAGGGTTATTAACATTGATCAAACTTGAACGAAACATACAAATTCCATGGCCATCAAAGTTTGTTTCATTATAAAGCTGTATCATAAAGATTTATAGAATTCAGTTTCATATTGATTGTCAAAAATTATGACAAAATTTACCATTTTAAAATCGGTTGTACGATTGAAATTCTTTCGTATTGGCCAGGATCGAATTTCATCTGAATTTTCATCATGATAAATGAAGGGCAATTTGTTGGTAATAAGAAATGTAATTCGATCCATCAAGCTATGTCGATTGTTGCCATCAGTAAAATTTTCATGAATTTCAAATATTTGATTGACATCCTCACAATAATTGCATCGTTCATGATTGATCATCGGCCAACTTTGTACGGTTGTTGATGTTTCAATTTTGGTTGCAGATAGCAAACATCGATCATAATAAGCGTCCATCCAATTCCAATGATTTTCCAACTATTAATCAATGTAATTGATAACCATTCAGATTCATTAAATTTCAAAAAAATGAATAAATTTACTTGAAATAGAATCCGTCGTCCGAATCGCATTCCATAACGTTTACATATGGTACATGTAGAAAGAAAAGAGATCAATAACACAAAAAATGAAATACCAATGATAAATTTTTGATTAAAATATTTTGATGATATCGAAAACTTCGAATGATTTAAATCAAAATTTTTAACTATAATAGCTGTCAATTCATCGTCTGTCAATCCAATCAGACGAGCATCGATAATCATTCGATCAAGTTGATCGTCAAATTTTTTTAGTAATTGTCGTTTTTCTAGCCTATCATAGATGTTTTTATGAAGCGAATTTGTTTTCAATTTTATAAAATTGAAAACTTTGTCGAAAAAATTCAATGACAATTCTTGTTCGTTCATGATTCCTAAATGAAAGTACAATTATGAATCAGGATCATTCAACACCATGAATCTAATGGAACATGTTTTCGTATATTTTTTAAGGATTATTTTTTAAAAATTTTTTTATTTACATTATGGATTTTTCAAGCAAAACAACAAAAAAATTCCAATAATCGATATCATAACGATAAAGAGAATCATGTGAATATGAGAATTATGTGTAGTACAAACAAAGATAGAAAAATTAAGTAAAAATGAATGAGTAATGCAATTTTTCCGAACATCATTTTTTAGCAACGAAAAGAAAAAAGAAAAAAAACAAACATACATTTATGAAATAAATATCAAGCTACACACATACATCAAGAGAGATACAGAAAAAAATAATGATAATTATTCCATGTTCTGTGATTTTAGCATGTGAAAATGATGAGATAATTTAGTTTTGCTATTTTACAATAAGAATGATGATTATGATAATGATAATGAATCAGCGTGTTGCATAAGTAATTTTTTCTCTGTAATTGAAGTTGATTAATTCATTCTTGTTTCAATCACAATTTTCATCATATTAATTGTGAATGAATGAATAATTTAATCTAATAATAGAAACGATAATTTGGTCGAACCTCTTGATAGGTATATGTTGATCGTGGCTGATAATAGCTAAACATTTGTGGTCGGGTAAAAATTGTTGGCTGTCGATAAAGAAATGGTGATGAAAATGTTTGTTGTAATTTTTCCTTTCTAAATTCAATTGGATCGATAGTTTTTTCATTGGGAATAACATTATTAATGGGTTGATATTTTGATGGTTGTTGTTGTTGTTTGGCATCATATTCATTTGTTTGTATTTTATCCACTGAATTAGAATTGGATGAATCAGATTTTTCCATATTACGATCACGAACACGAATCATTGCCGGAATTGTGCAGCCAAAATTTTCCATTTCCAATTGTTGACCATCATTATTCACTTCAACTGTACAGTATAAAACATTCTGTGCATGATAAAAAAGTTTAAAAATGAAATGAAAAATTATTTATAAAATAAATTATCATAATGAAATATCAGTTCATATTAATCATAATTAATCAGAAAGCTAAGTGAAACAAAACAACTGACATTTTTTTTCTTGTAAAAACTATCATAATTAATTATCATTTTTCATCGGAAAAAGATTATATAGCTTTAATCTGTTTTAATATCAATCACCATTTTGATTCTAACTAATAACTTACATTTTTAGCATCATAATCGGTGTTAAAGATTTTTTTCAATGTAACACGAAGACGATAAATGGTATCGATTTTCTCGGCCGAAGTCAATTCCATTAGCTTATATTTGATACGTTTATCCGACATTTGTCTTGCTGCAAATGCTGCCATTTGCCATAAATATGGTTCTTCAATATTTAATTCTTCAACTGGTTCAATCATATCATCGTTTAAAAATGGATTTATAATCGATTCCGATGGTTTATCATTATTATCATTAGATCCAACGACAACGTTGATCATGACAATCATTACAATAAGAAGCGAAATTTTAAGAAAATACATGATTCAAGCTATAAAAGTTGAAATTAATCAATTCAAAAAGTAAAATATTTGAAAACAATTGGAAATCGATTCGTCTCGAATGAAATTTTATTTATAAAATTTTATTTTCAATATCGTTATTTCGTTGTTTTTGTTCGAAATGTTTATCAAGTTGTTTGTTTGTTTGTTGTTTCTGATATTCATTCAAATGATTTGATGGTCGGATTTATATATTCGCCAAAAAAAATCATTCAATGATGATGACGATTGATTATGAACGATATACATGTTGAATTTAGTCTGCATGTGTGTGTATGTATGAAGAGAGTAAAGTGGTTGATACTGCAACGATACAACAAAAAAAAAAATTCCCTCAACTATGAACATAGCGGTGGGTGATGATAATTTCCAATGCAACTGAAGCTAAACACCAACGTTTGTGTTGTTCGTTTCGTATGCATCCGACTTATTCAGAAGAAGAAGAAAAAAACAAAAAATTTTTATCCTCAAACAAATCTTTTTTCCGTTGATGAAGAACCAGTTACAGAAAAAAAATAAATAAATTCAAAGCAAAACAAAAACATAGACAATCTACGTATTACGAGAACATTCGATGACCTCATCAAAATCGAATTAAATTTCCCACAAACACCGGAATTCAACACAAAACACCATCAAACAAGAATAAACATATACCTGGATGCTTTAGAAAAAAAATTCTTTATACCAGATGTAAAAGTAAAAATAAAAAACCTGCGGGAAAAACCAAAAATATTTAATTTTTTTCAAAGAAAAAAACGTCTTTCCATATCATATCATTCTTCATCGGACATTTCCATTTAGCATGCTAATGTCACGTAAATTCCATCATTTTAGAATAAGTACAGTATTATGATTTGATTTGATTTAATTTGATGATGATGATGCTCATCGATGATGAAGGTGATGATGGCAAAAATATTTTTGTTATAATAAAAAAAAAGTTAAACGGGAGAGACATTCCTGATCTTAAACTGATAAAATTGTTAATAATAATAAAAAAATTAATTATTATTGATAACGAATTTAAAGCTACCGATCGTCATCAATAATCGAACTCAATAAATTATTAGAATGATTCGCGTGTGCTTGTGCGTATGCATGACAAACATATAATATATAATTGTAAGTAATGAAATTTGAAAGAGATGATATTTATCATTATCATCATCATCCTTATCGATTTTGATCATCAAGAAAATTGAATTGATTAATTGATCGATAGGAAAAATGATTGGAAAGATAGATAGATGGAATTGATAGATAATATAATTTTGAAACAGATGGGATTCCTTTAAATCGTCATCAACTTGATTGGATTAATAATTTTTAAATGTAAAAATCATTGAATTTCTTTCGAAAAATTTCTATTTGGTATCATTCCTTCATTATTGACATTGTAATTGTTTAATTATCAAATGATAGTTGAAAATTATGGATCTTTAAGGAAATAGATATATTATCATTGAGCATAGAAAATTATAATTTCACGGTGTTGTTGTTGCTGTCATTGTTATTGATTTCAAATTGGTATTTTTTTTAAATTGAAAATCACACCCTAAAAAACAACGATGGCATTGGAATTTAATCGATATAAAATTAATGTAACAGTGATGACGTTTTTAATTGTGAGAATCCGTATATAATTATGCACTGATGATGTACATTATCATTATCATTTATCAAAATAAAAAATATGCAAATAATTTTCCACCCTTATTTTTTTCACTTTAATTGCTCATCCTTAAAACTCATTGAGATAATTACAACACAACAAAAGACAAACAATATTCAAAATTTTTTTTAAATTATAATTAGTTTGAAAATTCATTCAAACTAGATTAAAATAATAATAAATCACGCAAACAATTTTGTTTTACGTGTTTGTTATCCATTTTGGATGGATGACATCAGAAATGATAATTATTTTTTCTTAAAATATTTTCTTGACTTCATTTTTAATGTTTGCAATGCGTGCAAAGAAAAACGAAAGATTATATCAGATGGATGACGTATTTCTAATGTGTGTTTGTGCATAAAATAATAATCAATATTCATCATGACAATCTAATGTCTTTGATCATTCATGGATTAATCAAATCATCAATGATGTTAATGATAATAATATGGATTTCTCTATCTTTGTTTCATCATTATTATTATCAATTTGACAAAATGATGATTTGCAATATCGAGCAATGAACAAAAGAATGACATCATTATTATCATTATCGTTTTTCACGAGTAATATTTATCAAAAAAAAAAAACATTAGAAAAACAAAAAAAAAAAGAAGAAATTAGATAGAAATCATTTTGAACATCAATGTGACATTAAATTTTCGAAAAGAATTCAAAAAAAAAAAACAAGTAAACATAATCTTAATTTATGTACAAGATTATCAATGATTTCATTCTTTTTTGATTCTGTTATTATGCTGAAAAAAAACGATAATATTGTTTAGTGTTATCAGTTTGTTGTTGTTTTCAATATTTGAACGATGATGATGAGAATTAGGAATTTCCAGCCAGTAAAATTTTTTTTATTTTTATTTGATTAAATGTTGTTTTGACTAGGATTTTTTTGGAAATTTTTGATGAATTTTATAGATTAAATAATATTGATTTTTTTTATGTTTGTCTTAATCATCAATTTAATTTCATGAAATTCATTACTTTTTCACAAAAAAAAAATCATGGGATTTAGGAATTTTGTTTTGTTCAGTTTTTTTATTATTATTGGAAAATTCTGTTTATTGGTTGCAAGCTGAAACAAAAAAAAGAGGTGAAAATCAAACAAACAAACAAACAAAAATCTTCCTCCCTCACAAATAACCAAAAGCGAACATTAATCCCATATTGATTGCATACAAATTTATTTATTTACTTTTTTTCAATTTTCAATCAATAATTAATCGAATTAAGCTTTAGGATTAATGTACACACTTGTAAAGATTAATCCGATCAATATTTTAAAGAGAAATAAAGCGATGGAAAAAAAATTTCCCATGATAATTTTTAAAGCAAAATAAAAAAAACTATTTCAATATATTGAATATATTGATACAATGAAGGTGAAAAAAATAATAAAATTACATTAATCGATTTCATGTTTTTCTCGCACTTGTTCGTCACCCACAGGTCATAAAAACATGTTTCATTTTGGAAAAAAAAACAAATTTGCATTTATTTTTCAACACTTTTTATAATTATTTTGCTATAGCAGATTTCATTTTTTTTATATTAAAATAAACAAACAAGTTGTTTACAAGGTATTTCTTCTTCTTCTTCTTCTTCTTCTTATTGAACATCATTCTTGATGATGGGAAAAAACCCAATCCACATACTTAAAGAAAAAGTGAGAGAAAAGATGATTTAATCTATTCCAAGTTTAATCTTATTGATCGGCGTTGGTGGTGATGTTTTTTTCTTTCTTTATATTTTAGACAATTCATTCATTATCACACAGGAGATTGAATTCTTTAAAAAAAATTGTTTTGAAAACAACAACAACTTTTTTTTGGGGAAATTCATTCAACATTCTTTTTTTCTTTTAACCAAAAATGGTATGATTTTTGACAGACACACACATACACAAACACTTCAACAGCTAAAACAAAACAAGAATTCATCAATAGAATTTTAGTAGTTAAAGTAAATAAATTGTCCATACATTAATCATCAATGAATTAACACTTTTTTTTCTATCTAAGACTAAAGTATGGACAAATTTGGCTATTATTAAAGATTTCAAATCAACGTTTAACGCCTACACATGATTTAATAATCAATAATATTTATTATTATGACAGCAATGATGATGAATTCAACAAAAACACTCACACATTGATTTATTATGTTGATTTTTTTTTCGTATTTTGTTTTGCTTTTCATCAATCAATCAATCAACCAATCAATTGATCAATGATAATTCATAAATTCCTTTTCATTTCAAAGTTATCCTTTTTTTTCCTTCACTTTTCATAATCATCATCAGAGTTTATACGGATTAATATTAACGTCACATGATACAAAAAAAATGCCATAAGAGTGCTCATCAAAAAAAAAAAAGAATTTCCAAATGTCTGTATTTTTTACAAAAAAAAAATCAACTATTCTTAGATCAATCAACTACTTCAAGTGTTTTTTACGTTGTTTTTGTGGATAAATAATGAAAAAAATAATGATGATGATGATAATTGTCAAATGTACGATTTTTATCATTTTATGAAAGGAAAAAAGAAGAAAATCGATGATGAACGCTTTTTTTAATTTTCCATCATCGCATCATTTTTTTTGAATTCTATATAATCTAATCATTAATGATTTTGTTGATCATACACCACCACATCATATCTTATCGATGGTATTTTTTCAAATGTATTGGATGTAGTGTGAAAAAAAATATTTAAAAAAAACCAAGAAAAATCAAAACAAAATCGACTATGTTTATGATTTTGTTGTTGTCGTTGTTGTTTTCAATGAATAATGATACTCAATTCAATAGAGAAATGTAATTAGTTGGTTTTCAACCAGATTTGATGGAAAAAAATTGATAAGCCGAAAATTTTTATTTAGTTTTTTCCATTTCACTTTCCTAATTAAATCGAATAAAAAACCTTAAATGAAATTATCATCAATCTATTTACATACATTTATTAAGTAGAAAAAAATTAATAATAATGATCTTAATTAAAATCTGATTTCAAATTCACCGAAAAAAAAAGAATATATAGGAAAAACCCTTTGAAATTATCGATAATTTTTAGGTTTTTTTTTCTCTCCTTTTTTGTAAGCTTTAGAATTGTCAATGAACTTTCGACAAAAAAAAAGAAGTCCAAAGACAGATGAATTCATCATTCATTCGTTCAACTTGCTTTTCGAATTGAGATCTAATCAAGTAAATTCTGAAAAAAAATTCAAATTCCTTTCACATGTTTGAAATTTTTTATCTGTAAAAATAATCATTAAAAAAATTTAGAATTATAATGATGGAATTTATTTTCTATTTTCAATTGAATGCAACATGATATATTTTGGGGATTTTTTTATGAAATTTTTTTTATTGTGACCATTCTCACAGTGGTGATTTCTATAAATTTCATTTAAAATTAATTACATTTGTTTTCGGTTTGATTTAGCATAGCCAAATACATTTCTGATGATGTTTGGTTAATGATAACGATGATGACATTTGTCACATGCTAAATACTGAATCACGTTTTGATTACCATTTTGAAAATCCTTGAAATTTAAATGGCGGGACGAAACAAAATAACAAACAACCAAAAAAAAAAAAGAATTATTTTTTTCAAAAATGAAAGTTAATCTTTTTTGATTGGATAGATGTCGCGATGTTGCACACATGTGAAACTCAATGTTTATTTACATTTTTGAGGATTATTTTTAAATTTTTCATTTACCTAATTTTGTTGTTGTTGTTGTTTTTTCTTTAGTTTTTCTCCTAAATGTCATATTATGATAATGATCAAAACGGTGATGAAGGAATTGTTGGCACACCATTCCCGGCATTAGAAGCTGATGAAATCGTTTCTCGAAAACCCGATATCGATCAAACGGTACGAGATGAACGTGGAAGACGACGATTCCATGGAGCTTTTACCGGTGGTTTCTCCGCCGGTTATTGGAACACTGTTGGTTCGGCTGAAGGATTTACACCAAAAATTTTCAAATCATCACGTAAAGATAAATTCAATAAAGATGATTTCGTTTCGAAACCAGAAGACTATATGGATGATGAAGATTTTGGATCGTTTGGAATTGCTCCGAAAAAGATTCATACTAAAGATGATTTTGTGGAAAATTTTACCTTATCAAGTAATTAAAGTTTTGATAAAGTTTAGGAAACAATGAAATAATTCATTACTTTTTGTTTATAGGTTTAAAAGATTCTCATTTAACATTCGACGAAGTTATAAGATCAGTTTTTCAACCCAGTAAAGAATCGATTGGAAAACGATTATTCTGTAAAATGAAAAGAACCGCAAAATTAGAGCAAAAAGATTTTTACGAAGATGATGAACCTGTTGATCCGAAAACTAAAGATAACCATTTGTTGATACAATCGAAAACCAATCGACACGGTCTTGGTTACAAAGGAATGTTAAATTCAGAAATTTCTGATTCTACAAGTGATAATAAACGGAAACTTGATTCTGGCAATGCTGTTTTGGCCACGATGAAAAGTGGGCGCCGATTAAAAATTATTGGTGAAGCTTTCGGCTATGGAGCGTTAGAAGAAGATGATGCTATGGATATCTATTCACATGATGATCTGTCAAAATATGATTTTGAGATAGGACCAGTTGCACAGAATAAAAAACCTCCAACAAAAAAACCTTTTTCGACTAATCCAAATGCCACAGAGCTTGACGGTTTCACTAAATTCAAAGAAAATTTTAATTTATTTCAAACTATCAAAAGTAAATATGCGTTACCAGAGTTGCCCAAAGGATGGAAGCCAAGAAAAATAGCTGAAATTTCAAATTTAAAACGACAATCTAGATGGGATGCAAAAAATAATCAACCAATTGATTCGGATTCGAATGTGAAACAACAAAAAGTACTTAATGCAAATCTAAGAGCTGTGATTCTTGGTGAAAATGTTGTACATAAAAGTGGTGTTGCTAAATCTGAGCCAAATAAAGAATTAGAATTTTCTAAAGCGATCAAGCCAACTAATATGATAGCAGCTAATGTGTCCGTATCAAAAACTCCTTTGTCGGGATATTTTGCATCAAAATTTACTCGAAGTTCATCGACAACGACCGATGAGGAACAATTGACAGCAGGTCTTAATACGTTTGAAAATGTTTCAATAACATCTTTGCAACTAGATAGAAAACCAGAAACATCATCAAATAAAAAAGTTGAGAATTTAGCTCCAATAAGAACTGTTTATGAGTGGCATCCTCATAAACTTTTATGCAAAAGATTTGGTGTACAAAATCCGTACCCACAATTTCCCGATGTGATCGGTATTATATGCATGCGAGAAAGTGATAAATCACGTAATATGATTACTCGAACTAGTTCTAATCAAGCTAATCAAGAGAAAAAATCTTTATTTGGAAATATTTTTTCTGAATTAAATTCAACAAGTGATATTCAACCTTCTACATTATTGTCGAACAAAACTAGTCAAAGTAATGAAAGTGAAAAGTGTTTGCCAATTGTTTACGAAAAAGATCAGAGACCTGTATTGGATGAAATTACAGAAAACGAATCCGAACAGCAATCACAATTGATTGAACAAGAAAAATCTAGACCATCAATTGATCTTTTTAAATCGATTTTTGCATCCGACGAAGAGGAAGATGATGAATTAGAAAATGAAAATCCCAATGAATCAATATCAAAAAATCAAAATGATAATTTAATTTCCAAACAATCTGTGGGTATATTTGCAGGCATAGATTTTGATCAACTAAATCAAGATTTCGATCCTCGTTTGAATTCAACATCGGATGACACAAAAGATCAAGATCTTAAAAGTGTCGACGAGGCTGATGATGATGATGATGAGGAATGTTATGGACCTGCTCTGCCACCCGAATTATCTAATCCCGAATCAATCAAATTGGCAACCCCATCGACTCATACTATCAATGATAATAAACCTTTACGGCATAAAAAAGTAAAAAAATCTAAAAAAAGTAAAAAATCTAAAACGAAAAAATCATCATCAAAACATCATTATCATCGAAAAAAGAAAAGGACAACGAACATCATCGAGTTCTTCGGATGGTAGTAATAATGATGACGATAACGATAATGATTGGCAAGAATCTGAGATTGATCGAAGTGTGAAAGATAAATTAATTGATTTCATCAAAAAAGTTAAACATCGTTAATGACAATAATTAATTATCAATGTGTATGATTGTTCGAAATGAACATTGCATAGTGATAATGATTAAAAAAAAATATGATTGAATCTTGTGCCTAAAATGTGATTTATGATAAAACATTGCCAAGCATATTTCAATAAATGAGCACGATCAGGCACGATGGTTGATAAATTTTTCGTTATATCTATCATGCCACATCATTATGATGACCATTTTTCATGGGTTGACAAAAATGACTATCATGATTATTTTTTTATTGGTTTTGATTCTGTGCCGTGTGATCGAATGTACTTTGAAGAGATAAAATGAATGTTTGTCGTTGGTAAAATCAATATAAAATAGACCGCAGAGAATCCATATTGTATTAGACATCATTTAATTACTTTTGCGAATAAATCAATCAATTATCAATTAATAATCATCATTATGGATGCTGAAAAATATTATGAAGAAAGTTTCGAAACTCGAGCTGTACATGCCGGCCAAGAAGCAAGTCAATGGAATTGTCGAGCCGTTGTACCGCCGGTTGTATTAGCTACTACATATCAACAGACTGGTCCCGATGTTGATTCGGCCTATGTTTACAGCCGAAGCGGAAATCCAACTCGTCATGCATTAGAAAAATGTATCGCTTCATTGGAAGATGCCAAATATGGTATGCAATTGTATGAAAATTTAATTAGGATTGAATTTTAATTTTCTTATTTATGATTTAGCTCTAACCTATGCATCCGGATTAGCCACACAGATGAGCATTACTTATTTGCTTAGTGCTGGTGATCATATTGTTGCTGGTGATGAACTTTATGGTGGCACTAATCGATTTTTTAGAACGTGTGCATCAAAATTCGGATTAGACATTGATTATGCGAATTTTCAAAATGTGGATGAAGTTACCAATTCAATTAAAAACAATACGAAACTGATCTGGTTCGAAACACCTACAAATCCACTATTGAAAGTTAGCGATATCAGAGCTGTTTGTGATGCTGTAAAACAGAAAAATCCCAATATAATTATTGTTGTGGATAATACATTCATGAGTCCATATTTTCAAAAACCATTGAATCTTGGTGCAGATATATCAATGAATTCTATTACCAAATACATGAATGGCCATTCGGATGTCATTATGGGTTGTATATCGACAAATGATGAAGAATTATTCAAAAAATTGCAGTATTATCAAAATGGTATGCATTGATACACTTGAATTAATTGTTTTAGTTTAATTATATTTTTTTGTTTGTTTTTTTGATAGCTGTTGGAGCTGTACCATCACCATTCGATTGTTTTCTGGTAAATCGAGGATTAAAAACTTTGGCTGTTCGTATGGAACAACATTACAAAAACGCTTTGGCTATTGCAAAATTTCTTGAAACACATGAAAAAGTTAGCAAAGTTATCTATCCAGGATTAGAATCTCATCCTGATCATGAAATAGCCATCAAACAGAGTAATGGTTTTAGCGGTATGATTGGTATGCACATTCAAGGTGACATTGAAAATGCCAAAGAATTTTTATCACATTTAAAAGTATTTACATTGGCCGAAAGTTTGGGCGCTGTAGAAAGTTTAATAGAAATTCCCAGTTTAATGACACATGCATCAATACCAAAAGAAACTCGAGAAGCCTTGGGTATATTTGATACATTCATTCGAATTTCGGTAGGAATCGAAAATGTTGATGATCTCATTCATGATTTAGATCATGCATTGAACAAATCCGAAATTGTTATTCCAGAAGGGGCTTAATCCATAATCAAAACTACACACTATATATAAATTCACTGTAAATTACTAAAGTTTATGATAATTAATTGATAATGAAAATTTTATTTACAAAAAAAATTAATAATAATAAAAATAATTAATCATTTTATGTTCTTCTTTGAATCGAATATTTTTTACTGTGTAAATCATTCAATGTAACTTTGATTTTGCCTGAATTGCCAGAATCATTTGATTTTTTCACAAGAATTTCGTTACTACCAATTTGTACAATAATTGAAGGAGTAACTGAACCGTCAAGAGATTCAAGTAAAATGTTTTGTCCGCGATGAAACCATTTTTTATCGAAAAATAATTTACCATAATCAATTCTTGCATCGACACCTGAGTTATCCGATTCAGCATGTTTTTGGTTATGTGATGAATTATTTCGATGATTACTGGACGATTTGGAAAATAGGACTTTATTGATGAATTTCAAATCTTCATTGATTTCAGAATCTTCAAGAAGATAATTGATTTGTGTTGGTGATGTTCGACGACGTCGATCGGGCAATGGAGTTGGATCATTGGGACGACGTCGCAATTTTCGTGTAGTTAAGGTCTTGGGCTCTGAAGTATCGTTTACTAGCTCAAGGCTGCTATCTGTTTCCATAATTTTTTTCTTTTCTTCAAGATCAGAAATCAAACTTTCTATCAATTCTTCTTTACGATCTCTGAACTCTTTAATAGCAGCACTTTCTTCGACTTTATATTCATTTTCAATCAATTTCTGTTCTAATTTGAAATTACATTCAATAAAAAATAAACGTTCTTGATATTCAAAATCAATATTGTTCAATTGACGTAAATAATCAGGATGGGTACCATTTTCCAGATGTATGAGTTGTTCTTTGAGATGAGCTAATTTATCTCGATAAATTTGTTCTTTGATTTCATATGTAGAATCAAATTCATCCATGCCATCATAAGCACCAACATAACCATCATCATTATGATATTTCATCGATTCTGTTTCGCTAGCATCTTCAGTATCTTCATCTGAATCACCATAACCATGGTTATCATTATCATAATCGTAATCATTCATTGTCACTATTTTTTCGTTTGAAAAAAGATGAATTTTATTTTTTCGTAGATTTTAACGAACAGAAAATAAATATTTTTTCGTTGAGAAAAAAAGCCATTGTTTTTATTGTTCATAAAGTACATTACCTATTCAAATTTAATAAATTAAGCAGTAGATGGCGGGCTCGAATCTTGAATGAAAATGTATGAAATGATCGATCAAAAGAGATTGATGAAAATCAAAAAAAAAAGCAAAATTTAATTAAATTGAATTCTAATAATGATCACATCGATTCATTTGTTGACATTGATAAATTAACTTAACATTATTTTTTCGGATCATTATTAATCAAATATTTCAGTTATCATGTAACAAGAAAAACATTCACTATGGTCATAAATATTATTTCATGGATTTTCATTACATTTTAAGATTTTCAAAGCGGAGAGAAAACAGACACTAATACACACACAGAGAGAGAGAGAGAATTCTTCAATTAATTAAAACGACTTTTTCTTTCTTTGCATTCATTCATTGATCATGATGGTGGTCAAGACAATTTGACTGTCAACAAGATAATCAACAGCTTGTCTTTTTGTTTCGCATGTTTTTGCGAACAAATCAGTGAACAAAACATATATTAGGAATGATGACAGTAGCAATTTTTTCATTTTCACATATATATTTTCTTCTTTAAATCACTGTAATAGATTCAAATGAATATTGATGGATCGAATGTCAAAGAACCAGAAGGAAAAAAATTCATGTAATACAAATGTTCTTCAAATGATATATCTGATATCGTATGGTATATGATACAAATAATTTTTCAGCCATTCAAACATTTTCACATTGTATAACATATATACAATGTCAAAAATTTTTCATTTGTCGTTGATTGTTGTCATCATCATCATTGATTGGTCGGTCGGTTTGTATATCTTGTCCAATACGATAGTGTATTCCAAAAAAATTTTTTGACTAAACGAAAAAAATCAAATAAAAATAAAAGAATTTGAATGAAATTGTTTTTTTTTTGTGAAAAAAAACCTCGTTAATTTTGAAATACATTTTTTTAAAACAAACAAATGATGAAACATAACGAATGACAAATTCATGTCGGTTTTTTGAAAAACTTTTTCTTCATCATCATTATCGTCGTTGAGTTGATCTGAAGGAAATGTTTTTTTTCTCTCATAACCATAATCATAAATGGATGATTGACATTTAAATATCAAAAAACGAAAACGAAGACTAAAATGATCAATTTTCATTGTCGTTTGATGATAAAATGTCGAAATGGCAACCAATTATCATTCATTCATTCAATGGATGGATGGATTCAATTCAATTCGATGATTAAAATTTTAAATCGATATAATCGATTTTCATAATCTACGATTACGCTGATATGAACAGTAGCCGATGGTAAATTTTCTTCTATTTTTTTGAATTTTTTGCAAAAAAAAGATGGCAATTATCTTTGTTTTTAAACAATAAACCTAAACATATTTTGTGTTTTTGTTTGTGTGCGGCCAACATTGATTATTTTTTTTAATATTCGTAATGTATAAGTATATACTGTCATCATCATCATCATTCTTATTGTTTTTTTCCTTTACTTCAATTGTTTCAATGCAGATCGATCGATCAATCAATCAATCAATCAATCAGTTCATTGAAAAATAAATAAGCATCAACGAAATGTTATTGTTATGCGATATTTTATTTTTTTCAATTTTTTTTTACTATCCGCTAAATCTTGATCAAACTGTATGGTATTATATATAGTCCAATATAATAATTAGAATTTCTGAACATAAATGAACTTTGAGAATAGTGAAAAAAAACTTACTTAAATTCTTTTCTCGCTGTGTGTGTTTCTTTTTTCTTTTTTTGGTTAGTGAATCTAAAATACTGAAAAGTTAATTTGTTTTTCAACAAAAACAAAATCGAAGAGAAAGAAAAATGCATCAGTCTAAAATAGATACAAACAAACAAAAATCTAAAATGTAAACAAAACAAAACAAAAATTTTGGATGCACAAGGAATTTTTTTTGCAATTGAAACTGAATGGTGGATGAACGAAAGTTGAATGAATCAAAAATTTAAAAAAAACTTCATCGTAAAATTTGTTGATTCATTGATTTATACGATGCAATCGATAAATTTGTTTTGGTTTTTTTATCCATCTTTTTTTGTGGTTGTAGAAAAAAAGAAACTTAAAAAAATTAGTTTATATTCAATAGACTTGGCCATATGTATTAAAAGCGAAAGTGATCGACATCATCATTTTTGTTTGGTTTGGTCATCAATGAAGATAATCATCAACATTATATACCGTTATATGATAAACTATCCATCACATTAGTTTACATCAAATAAATATAATTTACAAATTTATAAATAATGACTATGTGATCTGTGTGTTTAGATAATAATAACAATCAATGATCAGATTTATGTATGATGAACATATTTTGAAAACAGAAGAGGAGAGAAGAGAAAGATTATCTTTCTCAAAAAATTTAATAAC
This sequence comes from Dermatophagoides pteronyssinus, assembly GCF_027571235.1. Taxonomy (NCBI): domain Eukaryota; kingdom Metazoa; phylum Arthropoda; class Arachnida; order Sarcoptiformes; family Pyroglyphidae; genus Dermatophagoides; species Dermatophagoides pteronyssinus. The sequence goes on along the minus strand of NW_027461550.1, from coordinate 124,860 downwards.
AATAATTTATAAATTGTTTAAACAAAATTTTTTGTTTTTGTTTTTGTTCATAAATATGATATGATGAGCCACAATAACAAAAACATTCGAATTCGAATCATTTCAAAGAGTGGCATTCGAATTCGAATAATTCGAGAGTGACATTCGAATGGGGTTTGTTTGGATATTCGAACTACGAATGGGGTCATTCATGCTGTGCGTTATATATAATTTCGAATCATAATTTTTTTCAACTGATCAATATCAGATCTTTTTTTTCGATATAATAACCGATTCGATACCAAAATAAAATGAAAAACCAATTTTTTTCTGAAATGTTATTATTGTTCATATCTTTGTATCTAAACAATTTCGAATGGATTCAGAAAATGAAGAATGTCAGTGAATGTGAAAAATTTCCAGAATAAATTCTGGATAAATTGTGAATCTAATCTAATCGACTCAAAGTTTTTTTTTGTGTGTGATCTCGTTTGGCCAACATGTCAATTATTTTGGTCAATTTGTAATTTATTCTTCTTCTTCTTCTGTGTGTGCATATAGCACTTTAAATTTTTAGACAACAACAAAAAAAATGATTCAACATATTGAATATATATAGCAGACTATATTGAAAACAAACGGGCATATGGAAAAGAAAAAAAAAACGGGAAAAAAATCCAGATACATCCACCTCATCATCATCATCATTATTAGATGATATGATTAAGTGAGTATAAGTGAATTGAATGTTGAATGTTTTTTTTTATGAAAACCAGACCACAAACAAAACAACCACCGAAAACATCATATAATAAATGATGATTGCATCTATATCCTATACTTTACGCATACTTATTGAACAAAAAATAATAATTTTAAAAAATCCCTTCCAAAAATTATGAAATAATGTTATTCGGGAAAAAAATCAATTAAGTTAAAGAGAATCCGCAACAAAAACAACAACAACAACAAAATACGAAACTTAAATTCAAATTATGTTTTTTTGTTGTTGTTGTTGTTATTCTGACTTTAGTCATCTATGAATTTAACCAATACCAACGAAAATTATAGAGTCGGAATTCGGTTATAATTTCAATTATAATTCAATTAGTTCGATTACATTATAATGGAAAAAACAACAACAATAATGATGATGATGGTGATGGTTTTTTGTTTGTTTGGTTGTTTGGACTCGAACCAGAAAAGAAAAACAAAAATAAAGTTATTTTTTTCTCTCTCCATATTATTTATCCATATTAAGGCCAAATAGAAAAAAAGTTGTTTATTGAATTAGAATCGTTTTCTTCAACAATTCATATATAATCATCATGGATGATGACAACATATTACACAGGTTGATCGAAAATGGCAGAAAACAAACAAACGTTGCATCCTTCAAGAATGTGTATTTCCAACAACAACAAAAACATCCGAAATCTATATGCAAAAGCTGAAAAAAGGGCTGCCTTTTTTCCAAACTTCATTCATTCAGGCACAATTTTTATTTTTTTGGCCACACACCATTGGCGTGTTTTTTTGCCATTTTGTGAAAATAATAGAGGGAGAGATAGGCATACACACAATAAGTGAATGAAGTTTTTTTGTTTGTTTGAAAAAGTGAGAGATGATATCGAATACGAAAAACATCATTTTATGATATTTTTGGTTTAGTTTTTCATTCATTCATTTGAAAAAAATATTGATTTCAAAAAACAAAACAAAGTTATTCACATTTTTCATCAATGAATATGATATAATTTTACAGAAAACAAAAACGAAAAATTCATAAAGAAATTGATTGATTTTGAACGAATATTTTTCTCTGTTTCATTTCGTCTATTCAACATTTAATTTGTTGATATTTAAACAAATTCGTTTATAAAATCATAATTTGAAAAAAAAACTCCGAAACAATGGATCTAGGTTTTTTGCCAAGTTTTGCACATCAATATTCAAATATTCTTACAAATTATTCAAATGAATCACCATCATCATCATCATCATCATATCCAACATCTAACATTAATTTAAATAATCAAAATTTTTCGAATAATAATCAAGAAGAATTACCATTAACATATTATCCACATTATCATCATCATCATCATGTTTCAACAATTAACAATAATAATGATCAACATCATCATCATAATCATCATTCAAATTTAACACCAACAAATACTGCATCATTATTTCCAAGTGTTTATAATGTACAACATTATGGTTATCATCATCATAAACCATCATCATCTTATTCATCATCATATCCAACCTTGAATATTGATCATCATCATCCTAATCATAATGATCCATATTCTATGGAAATATCAGCAAATAATTTTATTCCATCAACATTATCATCAACTTCGACAACCATTGGTTTTGAACCAACGGAAACGATAACAAACAATAATAATTTTGATTCACCAATATCAACAACATCATCTTCTACTTCTTCATCATCATCATCAACAACATTTAGTTATTGTTATCTAGAGAATAAACAACAAACAATGAAATGGTCAGCAACAACAACAACAACAGAATCATTGATCAATGATGATGATGATGACGAGAAATGTAATAGAAAGAATAATTCGCATCATCAACATCGACAACAACAAAAAAGATTGACCGCTTTAGCGAAGCCGACAACAGCAGAAACGATAAACAATGATCAAAAACAATCATACAAAGAAATTGATTCGGATTATTATTCACAACAAATAACGGAAGAAATCGATGATGATGATGATAATAATAATAAAAATCATTGTTCGTATGATTCAAATTCATTGAAAATATCATCAAATAATGATGATCATGATGATCATAATGGCGGTGATACTATTATTTGTAATGATGATGGCGGTGTTGTTGTCGGTGGTGATGGTATTATTGTTGATGATGAAAATTATATAACAATAACACGTACAACATCGAATGGTGTTGTACAAGTGGTTACAAAACGTCGTTCAGCAAATAAAAAAGAACGTCGTCGTACACAATCGATTAATAGTGCATTTTCAAATCTACGTGATTGTATACCGAATGTACCGTCTGATACAAAATTATCTAAAATTAAAACATTACGTTTAGCAACAAGTTATATATCATATTTAATGAAAATTTTAGATAGTCCATATGAAAATTGTACAAAATTATTATCAGAAGGTTTTCGTGCCGATTTAACTAATGCAAAACGTTCAACACAACAGAATCGTATTGAAACACAAAATGTAAGTATTATTTTTAATTCAATTAAGAAGAAAAAGAAGAAGAATAAAAACCAAAGAAAGAAAGTAATCTTTAAGATAAACAAAATCTTCCCTTTTGTATCTGTGTTTGTTTATTTGATTTTGAACAAGATACTATTGATAGTTTGTTTATATTGTACATTTATATAATGAACATGTCAATAGTTTTGAAAAGTCATCACCATCAAAATTGAATCAAAATTAACATTATCTTGATCAAGATGCATCATAATATCGATATGATAAAAAACAAAAAACAAAAATAATAACGGTCAAAATCTTTTGACCGAATTCAAGGTTATTATCAATAATAATGATTATTCAATCAAAATTATCAGGGATTCAATTTATGGTGATGTGATAATAAAATATTTTTCCATTAAAAAAACTATTATAATTTTTCAACGATAATTTGAATACCATTTGATTATCGTTATCATATCAATGATGATCAAAAAAAAAGAAAATATTAAATGATGATGATGATGACCCATAATGATGACCTCGATAATAATTTTCAAAGTCAAAATTGATGAAGATAATTTTATTACTATTGAATTCATTCATTCATATCATCATTATCATTTACGATTGTCAACAGAATTTTTTTTTGTTGGATAAAATTTGACACATTGAACAACAAGAAAAAAATCGATGGGAAAATTTTAATTGATCTTCAACATCAACATCGTCTCCAGAGATTGAATGATATATGATCTTTGTTGATAACGTTCGAAAACAAAAAACGAACGATGATGAACGATTCAATTCGATATTCGATAGTTTGGTCGGTCGGTCGGTTGTTCGCTCGCTTCATTCATTCGAATTGTTCGTTGTTTTTTTTTGCATTATCAAATCAAAAGATTATGAAATAACGATGAAATAGACAAATCATCATATCTTTGTTTGGTTGAAAGCTTATAAGTGGAATGATAAGATGCTAATAATTTTCGGTACTTACGTATTAGCCTCAAGGCGAGATCAAGTTAAAATATAAAATTTTTTATTATTTTGTTTCAAAAAAAAAAAATTTATTTGTCTAGCCTTTTTTGATGACAAAATTGTTCATCCATTTTGGTGTTTATTATATGATTCGTCTGGAATTGGTCAGATTTTTGTTGTTGTAACAAAGAAAAAAAAGCTTTTTTATCAAGTTCGTTAACCCTTTTTTTCTTTGAAATTTAAAGAAAAAAAGAAAGACGGACATGGTATTTTTTTGCAATAACCTTTTTTTTTGTCTAATTTAGCATACCCAAATACAATGTGATAATAAATGATTTTTCTTTTTTGTTGGTAAAAGCGATTAAATTTCATTGGATATATAGTGAAGAGAAAAAAATGTTTAGAATCAAACGAAACGTGCGTAATCAAATACGCGATTGAGACGAGTAATAATTTTTCACCATTTTTGAAATCACAATTGTTACATACACACTTTTTTCCCTTTTACCAGAAAAAAAATTGTCAATTGTGATTTTCAATTTTGGGTAATTTGAAACTTTTTCTTTTTTTTTGGATACAAATCAAACAATTTAAATATAGATACAGACATGTGTGGCCCATCAATATATTTGATGTGAAAATATGTGTTAATACATCTGTTATAATGTTTTTCTTTTCTTTTCTTCAAACATTCAAATGTTGATCTACAAACATTTTCATAGAATGGATACAATGTTTTCATTTTTTTCAATCCTTTCAAAACAATAATAATAATAATAATTTTTATCTATTTTGACAGGAAATTCAACGACAATTACGTCTTCAGCAATATAAACAGGCAATTGTAACGAAAAAACGTACGACAAGAAATCATAATAATAATAATAATAATAAGACAAACATAACTTCATCATCATCAACATCATCATTCAATAATGAACTGAATCGGAAATCATTTTCAAATGAAAATATTAATTACCATCATCATGTGAATGATCATTCTCATCATCATAATCATCATCATTATCATAATCATCATAGTCAACAACCTTTCGATCTTAGCGTAGAAAAATCGACTATAACAACAATGTCTACAAATATCAATCCAGAAACAATGAGAATAAGTGGAATAAATCCAAATGAAACATTATCACCATTATCATCATCATCAATTACGATAGGAACAACAATAACATCACCAACAGAAGAATTATCATTGGATAAAGAAATAGCAACATCTGAAACATCATTATATAATCTAACAACAGCAACAACATCAACAATTCAAAGTGATCATGATGATGGAATGATGATGGTAACACGACCACGTTGTCGTACCGGTTGGCCACAACATGTTTGGGCATTAGAACTTAAAAATTATGATCAATGATGAATGAACACAACAACATAGGTCACGTGTTGTTGAATACAGTTATTCACATTTTTTTACCATGTCATTGAAAATTTCCATATATTTCTATCTTTGTCGTATCTATTTTCATTTTTATGTTTCTTTTTTCGATTATCAAACAACATGATTTATACGGATAATTAGGTTATAACTTGCACGTGTGTAGAAAAAAAACAACAAAACAATCAGACTATAGAAAATGTTAATCATGTAATTGAATGAAACATTTTTTTTTGCTACCGGTATCAATTCATGTAATTTGAAACCATATTTTTGAAACAATGTACGGTGAATAATTCTAATCAAATCTAAACGGTGTGTAATCCATCATTCTTTGCCAGTAATCAGAAGAGTCAAGAAAAAAACCCATCTCATAATCAAATAATCTACTTTTTCTGTCAAAAAAATTGATTTAAAAAAAACTTTCAAATTTCATAAATTTTTTTATTTAAAATTTTCCAACAAAAAAAAATTCAACATTTTTGAGTAATAAAATTTTTCGCAGCATCAATTCCGGATAGAAAAGCTCCATGTACAGTTGAAAAATATTCCTTATGTGTTGCTTCTCCGCTAAAAACGATTGCAGGCTATTTAAAATGTTTTTGAAACAAAATAAACAAATTGAAAAAATACTCCATTATCCCATTTAAAATGAAATAAAAAATGACATACCAATTCATCATTTGGTCGTAGATAGATAGGTTTTGATAATTTTTCAATATCATCTGGTGATGAATCTTTACTAATAAAACTATATGATCCTAATGAATATTGATCCATTCCCCATCGGGTTATAATAACATTATCTGCACGTGGAAAATTTGAATTTTTAAATATTCGACGAAATTGTTCAGTTAATTGATCATTGATTTCATTTTCATTCATTTTTTCAGCTATTTCAGCCTCTTTTCCCGAAACCCAAAGCTGTATACAATGATCGGATATACGATAAATCGAATAGATTTTTTTATACCATGGTTGTTGTTTGGTTTGAATTGTATCAGTTTCCTCTATTGGTTGATCATCATCACCATTTTCATCCCATAATAGCATTATTTCATCGATGGTATCGCCATCTTTTGTGAAAGCATCAAATATAGTACTTTTAGAAGAATATTCCATAAAAATTTTATCAACAATATCGATGCCCATTCGTTTTATACAATCAATTTTATATTCAGGCAATGGTGGATCAAATAGATTATGAGCATATTTCTTTAGACAACCAAGTGTCAATGTTAAAACAAGATGTTCACATTCGTAAATAGTTCCATTGGAACTTTCGATTCTGATTGGAAATGTATCCGCAATGTTTTTACTGTCAACATTATCATTAACATAGTTGGTTGTTTTGGTAAGCCCAGGCCATTGGATCTGTTTGATTGGAGAATCGAGAAAATAATGAAATCTATTTTGATCGTTATCAATTTCTTCAATGTCATTTAGAAGGACATTTATCAACGAATCATAACCCAATGGAATGGTTATATGTGGACCTAGATATTCTTTATATTGATCAAAATATTGTAGACTAACATCGTCCAACGAATTACATCCACTGATACATGTTTCTCGTTTGATCAATGATTTGAATAGGCTACGAACAATGGGACGGAAATTTGATTCGGAATCAATTTCAGTTTCGATCCATTTATTGACTTCATTTTCAATATACTTTCCCATAGAATCCTTATAAAATTTAATTTCTTCCAATTTTCCGTCATTGCAAAATCGAGTAGTTCCTTTTAGAATCGTTGAATAAGCTTCATATACTTTACGTATCCAAACAGTGTCAACATCATTTCCATTTTGACATATTTTTGCCTGAATATTATAAACACTTTTATTCGATTCAATACTCGAATCGATGATTCTTTTTCGATATAATAATTCATAGATTGGATTATTAATGATACCATGGATCCAATTGGCACCGATTTCAATTTTTTTCTCTTCGATTTTAGTTTTACTTGTCCATATACGGCCACCGAGACGATCTCTTGCTTCAATTAGGCCAATCGTTCCTAAAAAATTTTGTTTTAATAGATGAAGAGCGGTACTTAATCCAGAGCATCCACCACCAACAATAATTAAATCAAATTTAAGTATTTCGGACATAATCCTCAACAGAAACAATTAGTTAATATATTAGTGAATATAATCGAATACCAAAAACACACTAATCACAGTTTCAGAATACAGTGGTACCTCGGTTAACGACGATGATCGGGTCCTGAAAAACCGTCGTTAACCGAAATGTTCGTTAACCGAGGTACGATTTTCCATAGGTTTCAATGGAGAGCGGATAAAATTGATCCGACCTCAGACCTTGATTTCCTATTATCACCTTAAATTCTCGAAAAAGCCATGTAATCATAATAAACTGATTATTTTTGAATTCGTTCTTATCTAGGCTAATCCATAGACTGGATCTGATAACGGAAATCATCACTTTTCGGTGATAAAAATGAAAAATGTCCCACTTCCCTTAAAAGTTTGCTTCACTGTCATAATTCTTTACCTTTTTTCTCAAAAGAGTTGCAATATGTTTTAGATTGTCTAACGATGGTCACTAAAAAATCCAAATTCATTTGTTTGAAGATCATCACTAAAAAATCCAAATTCACTTGTTCGAAGATCATCACTAACGAATCCGAATTCACTTGCTTAAAGATCATCACTAAAAATCCAAATTCACTAACGAAGCAATGTTCTCTGACAAATCCAAATTCACTTGCTTAACGATGGTCACTAACAAATCAAATTCACTAACCAAGCAATGATCACTGAAAAATCCAAAATTCACTTGTTTAACCATTCCAACAATGGCCAGTAAAGAATTCAAATTCACGTGTTTATAACGATTCAATTCGTTCAAAACGATTGAATTCAAAATGAAATTTTGCAAATTTTAAATCCATTCAAACCCAGGAAATTGTTTTCTTATTCAAATCCGAAATCTTTCAAAAATGAACCATATTCTCCCATAGCACTTTTTGATAACCAATCGAATTTTATTCCTTGATCGATAAGATTTGTTAAACTTTTCATTCTTTGTTGGACTTGTTTCGTTTATGAATTTGAATTCGTTACTTAGTTGAAATTGTTTAGAAAATGAATTTGGATTTTTCAGTGATCATTGCTTGGTTAGAAATTTGGATTTTCAGTGATCATTGCTTGGTTAGCAAATTTTGATTTGTTAGTGACCATCGTTAAGCAAGTGAATTTGGATTTTCAGTGATCATTGCTTGGTTAGGAAATTTGGATTTTTCAGTGATCATTGCTTGGTTAGGAAATTTGGATTTTTCAGTGATCATTGCTTGGTTAGCAAATTTTGATTTGTTAGTGACCATCGTTAAGCAAGTTAATTTGGATTTTTCAGTGATCATTGCTTGGTTAGGAAATTTGGATTTTCAGTGATCATTGCTTGGTTAGGAAATTTGGATTTTTCAGTGATCATTGCTTGGTTAGCAAATTTTGATTTGTTAGTGACCATCGTTAAGCAAGTTAATTTGGATTTTTCAGTGATCATTGCTTGGTTAGGAAATTTGGATTTTCAGTGATCATTGCTTGGTTAGGAAATTTGGATTTTTCAGTGATCATTGCTTGGTTAGCAAATTTTGATTTGTTAGTGACCATCGTTAAGCAAGTGAATTTGGATTTTCAGTGATCATTGCTTGGTTAGGAAATTTGGATTTTTCAGTGATCATTGCTTGGTTAGTAAATTTGGATTTGTTAGTGATCATCGTTAAGCAAGCGAATTTTGAATCGTTAGTAATCATAGCTGAATAAGGGAATTCAGATTTGTTCAACCAAAAGAATCATTTTCGGCTAGCGATTATTATATTTGGAACTTGTAATTTTCATGAAATTTCTTGATTAGATATCAATTCTCATAAGTAGGATGTTGTCTTTGTTGAAAAATCAAATATTTATAATAAATTATACGCAAAAAATCAAAAATTGATTTTTTAAATCGTCGTTAACCGAAAAAATCATCGTTAACTGAGGTAATTTTTTCTCCTGACCCATCGTCGTTAACCGAAAATTTCGTTAACCGAGGTGTTCGTTAACCGAGGTACCACTGTATAATTCAATTAAAATGCACGCATTTGGTATTTTTGGAAATATTTCTGGAATCATTTTTGTATCATTCAAAATAAACTTTCAGAGAATTTTATTTTATTATATCCAAATTATCGTCTGTTATTTAATTCATTCGATTCATTGCTATTACGATTTAATTAATTGTAAACAATTTTTTAAAAAGCGCATCTATAAAATATTAATGAGAAAATATAAAATTTTGATGCAAAGGCCACAGGAAAAAAAAGATTAAATTGTCTCAAGCGATGTTGTATTTGCCCATGCTGGTAAGGAATTCAATGAAAACATTGGAATTCCAAGTAAGTAGAGATTGCAGAACATGATCGAAAGACAGATAATTTTGGTAACAAATCCCGGTAATATCTGAATTTTTTTCAGAAAAATAGTGATGTAAATTATTTGAAATTCAAGCTATTATGATAATTACCGTATCAAAAGGTTTTAATTTTGCATGAGCTGCAACTAATGCATTTGCCGGCGTTCCAACTTGAAGAACAAATGCATATGAACATGATAATGTTACCGGTATGATAAAAAATAATGGATTTTTGTTCAACAACAATGCCTGTTGGAAAAAATATTTAGGAATTTGTCAAGAATTGATCATCTTACATTATTTACTTACCATTTGGCCTGAAATCGGAAGAAAAACCGAAGCTATAGCAGAATTGCTAGCCAATTCGGTTGTAAAGGAAGCTGTCAAACTAACAATCACTACAACCGACCAAAAAGGTAAATAATTAATTCTAACCAATTGTTCACCGATCAATCTTGTTAGGCCAGAGCTCTATGTGAAAAAATTTTAAATAAAGATTAATGAAAATTATTCATATTAAAACTAACCAATGCAGTATCGGCCATTGCAAATCCTCCACCACGTAATAAAATAACACCCCAGGCTAGTTTAGATTGAGTAAATGTCCAATCCAATAATGATTCGCTTGGAAATGGACCGAGTGGATTACTCGGTATGCAAAACAGCAAAATGACTATTAATATAGCTGGTGTTGTATCCTTTGGAATGCTGTTGAAAATGTTTTTTTCTTATAATTTGCTAATTGTCAATCAGAGATCAGTCTACTTACATATCATGTCCTAACATTCTTGACCATCCAGTTAAAAATTGTGGATCACGAAACATCCATAAAATGATCAATGTAACGAATGTTGTGCATACGGCAATCTCATGAAATGTTATCGGTCCAAGTTCATTGTATTTCTGTATCAAAGTTGTTTTCGATGTATTTTTCACCTGAGCAATTATTCTTGGACTAAATGAACCAACGAATTCAAGAATGAAGAATGAATTTGATTTTATAATAATAAACTTACCGCAAATAGACCATTGTGATATAACACCAACTAAGAAATACACTCAATATAGTGGCAGGAAGACAGAATAGCAGCCATTTTGTGTAATCAACATCAGGTACATTTCCGTAAAATCTGGAAAAAATCATATGGGAATGATTTTTTTTGTCTTTTTTGACAAAAACTTACTCATCTAAAACAAATTGAAAGACTAAATTCGGTCCATTGCTAGTTAAAGTTGATGTACCGCCAATTGTTGCCGAAAAAGCAATACAAATATAAAGCAGCCTTTTAATATAATTTAATTCGGGCGAGATCTTTTTTGAATATTTATGAATCACATCTGATTTTTGAATTTCGATAGAATTACTTGTTGGATTTCCATTGATCATTTCTAATTCGGGATTTTTTTGTGGATAATTATTGAAAATTTCGCTGACAACAACATCAGCGATAGGCAATATCATTGCCGTTGCTGCCGTATTAATAATCCATATACCCAAAAACATTGTAACAAACATAAAACCGGCAAAAAGACTACGTAGATCATTTCCGATGGCAATAAGTACACGAAATGCTATTCGTTTGTGAAAACCACTTTTTTCCATTGCAATAGCAATAATCAAACTGGCCATGAAAAGCATATTTGTTGATTTTAGATATGGTTCACATGCTTTTTCAGTAGTTGCCAAACCAAACAATGGAAATAAAGCTACAGGTAACAATGCAGTGACGGCCAATGGAATTGGTTGAAATATCCAATAAAAAATCATAAGAAGTACGACAAAAGCACATCGTGATTCCTAAATTAATTAATTAATTCAATAATTCAATATAAAAATCATTTTTATGCTTACCGTAGATTGATAATTAAACCATAATAATGGTGATAATAATAAAGGTGTTAAGATTAATATAAGGCCATCTTTACATTTGATAAGAATATTTGGTAACATTTTTCTTTCTTTTGAAAAAAAAATCAAATAGCTGTCATATATGAATTCTTCAATCACAGGGAAAAAAATTTATGATTATGATTCTTGTTATTGCTGTTGATATGTTATAAAGTAATGAATAGTTAGGATTATTATCATCATCATTTTATTAACTTCCTTTGGCATTGATAGATTCGTTAAAAAAAAATTTTGTTTGCAAATTAAATTGGAAATCATCAAAATTTTTCATAAAACGTCATCAACATTATTCAATTAACCAATACATCTATCAACACGCGAATGAAATATTATAAAGATATATCCACTATACCACTATCGTCAAAGTCCAATGCTGAAAATGTTTTGTTTTCATTTATATTCAGTAGAAAAAAAAAGTAATTTGATCAATAAAATTTGATAAATAAAAATTGAAAAGTTTTTTGTTGTTGTTGTTGTAACGAAAAGAAAACAAACAAACATTCCAACGAGATAAAATTGATATTCAAATCATAAGTGTAACGATTTCGTGATTTTCTGATTGCCTAAAATGATGATTATTATCAATCAATAACGTCAGCAGTGAAAAAAGAGATCATTATCAATTATCATTTCGGAGTCATAAATAAAATTCATAGCCTTGAGCGCAGATTTTTCTTTTTATTGATGACAAGACCTACAATCACATATACAAACATTCAGATCATTCATCAATATTGGCTTCCATTTTCGAATACATATCATTGCTTCATTTTTATCATAAATAAATAAGGTAATATAATCCATTCATCTTGAATCTATCGTTTTAAAAATGAAATATTTTCTTTGATAATAATCAAACAATGTGAAAACAAAGAAAAAAAAACTGATGAAAAAATGTAAATTTCAAATCAAATCAATCATCACTATTTGTTTTTGTTTTGTTTTTTGATTTACGTAAAAAGGCTTAAAAAGATTATTGCATGGAAAGTTTTTACCAACAGAATAAAGTCCATGTTGTCAATATTTGATTGTAATATTACCGCATTATGATGATGATGATGATTTATGAATCAATTTCAATCCAAATCATCATTTCTTGAGTGCTGGCAACGTGTTTGTCATAATCATCGTCATCATTGTTGTTGTTTGAATGATTCTCTATATAATCATTCGGGTTCTGTTTCTATGTTTCTTCTGTTCATGTGCTTTGTCTTTGATTCGTTTTAGCTAAAATGTCTTTGTATGTCTATGTTTTTGTCTTGTACATAAATTGAAGGAATCCGGTATTATGTAAATTCAACTGCAAATTGGTGTGTGTGTTTATGCATAGAAACCTGCTATGATTCTATCATTATAATCATAAATCAAATATGATGATGATCATGATGATAATGATGACCATCCTTGACGTTTACATATTTACATAAGTAATTGACAAAATTCATATGTAAAATTCCCGTTGATGTTATATAATGTTCTTTTTGTTGTTGAATGGGTTGGATCATTATCAAAATACTTGAAGTAATATCCTCTAGCTATTTATTCTTCCTTGAAAAGAAGTAATTATTGATTGATTATTAACATCTTCAATTTGTCATTATATTTGAAACAATTGATTATTGTACATTGTTCAAGTGTGTCTGTGTGTGTGGTATTTTGAATTTCCCGTGTACAGGTAATATTTCTGTATCTGTGTGCGTGTGTTGGTTGATAGAAGAATAAAGACCAGGTAAAAAAAAGAAATATGAAAGGAAGCGAGAGAAAATGAAAATGAAATACAATCCACAATAACAGGTATAAAAGGTTTTTCTTTTTAGTACATTTTTCTAGTTTTTTTTTCCACATGAAATAATCAAAATTTTTGTTTTGACAATATTTTTTTAAAAATTTCACATTTGATTCTGTGAATTTGTTGAACATTTTTATTCTGATAATTCTTTTTGTTTTCATTTTATCGATTATTAGCAATTATCATCCATTTATCATGTATAAGCATCAACATCAAAATAATCAATTGGTCATTTATTTCATATCGATAATTATCATCATTTCAACAATAATGATAACAGCAAACGAAGCAAGAATTGTACGTAAAGAAAAAATGTTGCGTCTTTGTCTTTGGACACCATGTAAATCGATAACAGTGACAAAAAAATGTCCATCATATCTGGAACAAAGTTCGCGAAGAAAATGTAAATTACCTAATGATGAAATTGGTTTCTATTCCAAATGCTGTCTATATGAAGGTTATTTACCAGCGATCAAAGAAACACCAAACAATCAAATCGATGGAATGGAATGATTTTATAATTCTTCAAAACAAAAACAAAAACAAAATTTTCTCTCATCAAAACTTTGATATTTTATTTTAATTTTTTTAAAAAACTGAATAATTTAATTTATTTTTATTTTTATTTTTTGGAAGATTTTAAAATCTGTAAATCAATAATCATTCTTATGTTGTTTTGTTTGCTCGATAAAGAAATGAATAAAATTAGAGAATGAATGATTATTATATTGATTGAATATTTTGATCGATTATCATTGTATCTTCGAATATTGTTTCATCATTTTTTGATCGTTCAAACGTATCGATCATCATCATTGTTGAATATAAACGTGAACGCATTGGCCATTTCTTTTTTGTTTGAAAAAAATTGTCATGATCACCATTAATCGATAGATGTTTTCAAACGATAAAATTAAAAAAATCAACAAAATGAAGACCGAAAAAAAAACAAAAAGAAAATTTTACCTTGATTGGACGATAAACCTTCGACAATGATTGATTTGAAGAATTTTCAATTGTGTAAAATGTTGTTGTTGTTGTTGTCATTTCTTCGGTCAACGTTGATGATGATGATAATGTAGCTGTTGATTGTTTGAAATCAATTGAATGATGATAAATATTGCATTCTTCATGAATATTATTACCATTGTTTTCTGAATCATAATGATGATGATGATTATTATTATTAAGTGTTTGCATCAATATTTGTATATAATTGGTTGCTAAAATCAAAATATCAAGCTTGGATAATTTTGTATTCGGTGGTACTGATGGTAAACATTGTTGTAATGTTTGAAATGCATTTCTTAAACATCGTACACGGCTACGTTCACGTTCAGCATTTTTTGCCGGTATTGGTAATCGATTATTATTATGATTATTAAATCTGGCCATTTCAATTTTAAATTCAATGTTAATCGTTATAACGATAAAACAATATTTAATGAAATCAATGAGCAAATCAGAATTTGAATGATTCATTTATATACCAATTTTTTTTGTTGTTTGTCCATAATCTATGTGTAAGTTCCATTCGAATGTTTTCATTTTTTTGTGTGACTATATTGGAAACAAAATAAACATTTGATCCATTACATTTATCATTTCGATATATATCACTGAAGAAAAAAATTAATCATTAATCATTTGAATAAAATATAATCTGATACATAACTTGTTGTTGTTGGTTTTTTTTTCTAGTGAACCAGAACAATAAAAAACCCACTTTAAACACACTGGACAGTATTCATTTCATTTCATTTTTTTCAAAATAATTGATATTTTTTTAACGAAGAAAATTTTACTTCAACATTTTTTCTCCCTATATCATTATAATGTAATTAAAATCATCTCTAACGGATGATGAGAATAATAATAGCTGAAATACATACATAAAAAGGTATAAAATTTAATTATTAGGATTTCTATTGAATAAAATAGAAAATTTAACAAGGGATTTTCCCCTTCCATGTATTGATGTCATTTTTCGTGTGTATGGTGTTTGGTTTGTACAAATTTTCAACGAAACAAGAAAAAAAAATGGTGAAATTTTTTTTTCTCGTTATTTGTGGTGAATATTTTTCAATGTCCACCATTGCAAACAAATTTGACAAATTGAAATGTCGCTGTCTTTGTTCTGGTTGATTTCATTTTTACCATTTGTTTCCTATGAAAGTGATAAATGATTCTGATTTTATGGATATGAAACATTCATTTTTTTTATGAATGGTGGGAATTTGTTTATTTCTTTATAAATTTGATCAATTATAATCATTGGAAAAAAATGATGTTGACATATAATGAATTGGCAAAGCTGGATGTTATCATTATCGATTGAAGATTGTGTTTTCATGATCTTCCTTTTTTTTCTGCAGAACATGTACATTTTCATCCGCTGAAACGAAAAAACCAACAAGTGTCATGACAATAATTCTATAGCACACGTCATATCTGAATAAACAAAAAAGAATTCATATGGTTTTTCTGCGGCAATATTTCCAAATTAATTTTGAGCCGAAAGAATTTTTTTTTATTTTTTTAACTTTGAAGAATAGTTGTATTTTTTCAGATTATTAAAAAAATGGCAAATTCCAATGCAAAATCCACTGCGAATACATCCATTTTTAGTACATTCAATAAAGTATATAATAATATGAAAATAACTAAAGAACAAATCTATTCGAATGTTGATGAGATTAAAAATATACGTGATGATTTTGAACAAATGTTTTTAATCGATACGGCAAAATTTTTTACCGATAAATTAATCACACTTGAACAAGATCATAATGATGTCGAAATTTATCGAATGGCTAAATTATTACATCAAAAAGAACAATATCATCGAGCTGCATTGTTGATAACGTCGAATAATTTTCATTTAAAAAATCTTTCCGGTCGTTTTCTTGCTGCTAAATGTTATGTGAGTATTTTCTTTAAATTTATCATTCATTCATTTTATTTTAAATCTATTCTAGTTTGATTGTAAAGAATATTCAAAATCATTAGAATTACTAAATCTACCAATCGATAATTTAACGTTTGATGAAAAAGGTGGTTCTTTCGATCAGGTATTTCATTTTTATTCTTTCTCTAATGAATAAAACTTTTTAAATGTTTTTATTTTAAAGTGGAAAAGTTCCATTCATTTATTAAAAGGTCATATACATGAAGCATTGGATGACAAAGAATTAGCTAATAAATGTTTTTTCGATGCACTTGTATTGGATCCATTCTGTTATGAAGCTTTTCAAGCTTTGATTAAATTCGATATGATCAATAAAGAACAAGGTATTTTTAGCCGATTAAATCTGAAAATTTCATAGATTAATTCAATTTTTCATCATAAGAATGTCAATTATTGGAATTTATATCATCCGCAAACAATGATCAAAGCGACAAATCGGAAGCAATCAATATGATGAAAGAATTATATAATCTTCAATTTCATCACCACCATCGTCATGATAGGAAAGATGTTGGAATGAACACTGAAGATGAAAATGAACAACAGAAACAATCATCGTCATCATTAACATTGTTAAATAATTCGCTTTTCTCCAGTGATGATGTTCGATTGATTCATGCTGAGAATTATTACAATGATTGTCAATTCAAAAAAAGTTATGCAATCCTTTCCGAGTAAGTAAAAATGGAAATAATTATACGCAAATTATTTTTACGACTTTTTTTTCTTTCTAGAATCCATTCGAATGATAATTTAAATCAAAAATGTCTATTTCTTATGATCGGTTGCCTTTTAGAATTGAACAATGATATTGTATTACAAGAGATATCGCATAATTTAGCTGAAGCTATACCTGAAAATGCAATTGCATGGTATGCTGTTGGCTGTTATTATTATGCAACATCAAACATGGATAATGCCAGAAAATATCTAAGCAAATCAACATTGATTGATCCAAATTTTCAAGCATCAATGCTTATGTATGGCCATTCATTCGAAATGGAAGCATTACATGATCAAGCAATAGCTGTATATATGGATTTAAGTAAAATTATGGCTCATTCATATTTACCGATTTTATATGTTGGCGTTGAATATTGTCATCTGAATTTTCCATCAATGGCCGAACAATATCTGAATCAAGCATTGGAATTATCTCCAGATAATCTATTTGTACTTCATGAATTAGGAATAGTTTTCTATGAGAAAAAAGAGTGCGTACATTTTTTATTAATAATAATGCGGAAATTATTATTTTCCCTGTCATAAACAGATATGAAATTGCAAAAGATTATTTCAAAAAAGTTTATAAAATTCTTGCTGATAAAAAATTACTGATGGAATATCCACAAAAATGGGAACCGTTATTAAATAATCTAGGCCATGTACATAGAAAATTGGGCGAATATGATGATGCTATTAATTATTTTAAGATAGCTATACGAATGATACCGGAAAATTCATCCACATTAGATGCATTAGGTTTGGTATATGGTTTGAAAGGTGAACTACAGATGGCGAGTGATTATTTTCAAAAGGTAATTTTTTTTGAATATATTAATTTTCACTTTTTTGATTCTTTTTTTTTCCTAACCACAATTGATTCGGAAGCCTGAAGGCTTTCGTATAAGAAAGATTTTTTGGAACTTTTCTATAACAAATTTCATTTTTTAAAATTTTGCTCATTTTTTAAATTTTCTTTTTCTTTCTTTTTTTCGTTAGGCCCTTAGCCTTAAACGTGATGATGCATTCGCATTGACAATGTACCATTTATTATCTGATTAGATGACAGCTTTAACTTCAAACACGAAAAATAATTTCAATTTTGTCAAATATAAATGGCCAACCCGCACCAATGAAAAACGTCAATTTGAGCTTCTTAATGTATTAATTTAATTTTTTCATATGAAAAAAAATTTGATAATAACTCATTTGTATTATGATTTGTTTCATTTTCATATCATGTATATAGTGTTTATTATTAATTGATTTGTATTGATATTATGGTTTTTGATTTTTTCAAAAAAAATTTTCTATTATAATATTCAATAATATTTATGGATTGGACATTTTATAAAAATTTGATTTTTGTTTCCCACGATAAATGATTAACGATCAAAAGCGAATTTTTTGTTTGGTTTTCGGCAAAATACGTTGTTTTTTATGTTTTAATTAAATGATTTAAATGTTAATGGTTATTATTCTTTCATTATAGATTAAAATGAGGTTTTTTTCACTCACTGTCGGTAGGAGATGGATTTTTTTTCTTCTTTTTCCTCATTATTGTTTGATGTAAGAAAAAAAATAAACACAAGCTGAAAAATTAATTTGATTTTCATGTTTCTTTTCCTATAGGCATTTATCGATTAAAGTAAATTGTGTGTGTATGTGTTTGTATTCAAGGATTTTGTTTCCTAGTTCATCAATATTGGTTTTTTTGCAAACAGACAAAAAAAAATTCAATCTTATTGAAATTTTTTCACTTTAATTTTATATTCTTAGATCTTGAACTTTTTTTTCTCCTTTTTTTTCGATTCTATTTTTGCGTGAGTTTGTGACAATCGAAATTTTTTTCCACAATGATTCCGTCTGATGAACACATACACTTACATAGACATACGTTCAATTTTCCAAGTGGTATACGAAAGATTTGATCAAAGATAGAAAGATCAAGAAAAGTATTTGAAATGATGATGATGATGATGAAAAGAATTTTTTTTAAATAAAAAAAAAGAAAAAAGAATTTCACTTTCCATATAAGAAACACACGCACATTTTGAGACACAATCAAGTGATGGAAAAAATTGAAAAATAAATTTTTATACACAAAATAATAATAAATTTACCAAGAGAAAAGAAAAAAAAATTTATGCGTATTCGGGATTTATGAGCAAATGATCTTGCATCTGGTGTGCGTGTATGTGTAACATTTCGTTCCATTTACATTCCTCTTCTACATTATAATGATAATTTTGGCCATATTATGTCATCTTATTTATCAGTGAAAATTTTTTTTCACATTTTCAATTTATTCAAATTGCATGGAATGAAAATGGTGACCAGATTTCATAAATGATTCAACTGGATTTATTTCCTCTTCGTTTTTTTTTGTTGTTGTTGGGCGAATCAAAAACTTTGCATCATCATCATCATTGTTGAAATTGAAATTACATTTCTTTTCTCTCTTTTTGAATCTAAAAAAAATTTAAATTGAAAAATTGTTATACAAAATGTACATTATGAGTATGTTCATTATATGAAATGAATCTTTCAGGTGTGAAAAAGTTTTTTCACTCGCTTACTTTTCTTTCATTGATCAAGAATACACACACAATAAAATGTCTTAAACTTTTGAATTAAATCGAAAAAAACTAGACAAAAAAAAGTCTTTTAATCAAAATCAATTTTATTCATTATCATTCACCTTGGTATTGCAAAAAAAAAAGAATTTAAGTGAAAAAAAATTTCAAAACTTTTTTTCCGTTTGAAAAAAAAAAAAATATATTACATAATTTTCAAATAAAACAGAGAATTTTTCTGACTTTTCACATACATTTATTATTATGTTTTTGATGTGATTTTTAATAATTCGTTACATAATGAATTCATGTGTGGTTTGTCTGTGTGTGTGTGTGTAAAGAAATCATTAGTAGCTTCATTTTTTCTCCTAATTTCAAATATTGATGGAAAGACACATTGATTGAATATATTTGATTTGAAGGGAAAAAGCGAAAAAGCAAAACATTTTTCTTCCTTCCTTTCACGTTTATTCAATACATTATAACCACGAAATGAATGAATGAATGATAAAAGTGGTTGTGATAAGAATTTTTTTTTACATTCTTTTCTCGTTTTTTTTTAGTTTTGGTTTCATTCCATGATTTACTTCGAAAAGAAAACTATTTCTGAAACTATATGTAAAACTAAAATCAATGTGTTTGACATGCGTTTTCGTTTGTCTGTCCTTTTTCGTTTCATGATTTTTTCGGGTTCGACCTCCAACATATTAATTCACTATTCTCTCTCCTTTATTCTGTGGTTTCATATAAAACTATTTTCGATTATTTTTTTCACCCATTCTCATTTCATTTCTTATCAAAATATTTACCACTAGCATCCTCAATGATCAATGACAATGTGTTGGAATTTCATTTTCTATCATTCTGGAACATCAATATATATATTTTTTTGGGTACATTTTTGTAGTCTATGGAAAACCAGGAGCCATTATAATTCAATGCGAATAGAATCATGAAATTGTTTTTGAATGAATTTCTTTGCATCCTATTTCTCGTCTGTTCATTGCCGAAAACTTTTTTGTTTGCTGATGCTACTGCTCAATAACAAAAAAAAATATTCATGGTTATTCCATTCGGATATTTTTTCGCCGTGTGTTTGTCAGTGTGTGCTTATGTTTATTTGTCTATGTGCGGATGACAATCAAGAATCCAGAATTCCCAACATGGACAAATAACTATAAAAAAAAATCTATCTTACTAGTTTTGTTTTCACCCAATTGGCTGACAAAAAAAAAATAAAGAATAAAATTGGAATTTATTTTCCCATTCTCTCTCACTCAATCACATTTTCGATACAACAGCATCACAATCAATTTACAGTGTCAATGGCTTTTAGTTTCTTTTTCTGTGTGTATGATTCATAAAAAAAAATTTGTCCGTCTTTTGGACATTCTGTTCAGAATTTCTTTATTTCTCTTCGTGTGTTAGCATCTCAATCGCCGAAAATAACTATTGTTTAATGTTATGTGTGTGTACGTGTATTCGCATATTAATTCTTTTTAAAAAATTATTTATTTTTTTCTTGGTTGTTGAGAAATTTCGTTTCGTCATTATCAATCAATGCTAATGCCGAAAGGGTTATAAAAAAAATTTTCAAAACAAAAAAAAAACAATTCATTTCACAACTGACTATAGGTGAATCAGAATTTATATGAAAAAAAATATAATAATTATTTTTAGCTATTTTGTGATATTTAAAAAAAAATTTTTGTTTGTTCAAGCCATTAGTAATCATCATTACGATAACAACAAATTTTTTTTTATAATATAAAATTCTCAACGGTAATGATAATGATAATATCAATTGTGATTTGAACAGATAGATTAATCTATAGATAAATAATGTAGAGATAATTCCACCATCGGCCAACATAGAATATTCATTACCTTTTTCCATTCAAAAAAAAAATTCTTTCGTTTTTTATTTCATCATCATCATTCAGCGTTAGTTTTTATATAAAAGCTTAATAGAGAATCATTCATTCGCTATATTGGAATTTCAAAACATTCAATTTTATTCTAGGGTTTTTTTCATTTTCATTTCCATTGTGCATTCGAAAACTAACAGACCAGAACGATCATCATCATCAGTAAAAAAAACAACAACTAGATCGGGTCTCTATTATCGTTTTTCTTTCTCTCACTCTTTCAATGTTACTAATACAAAATTGATGCTGAAACAAAACAAAACGAAAAAAACCAACACTAACAACATCCACCTTTATTTCAATGGTACGTATGGATTTGATTATTATTATTATTATTTTCAATTTAAATTCTTCGGTACAAAACAAAACAAAACAAAATTTAAGTTTCACAAATCGATTGCGTCATATATCCGCATATAACTGTCATAATGTCATTTCAAGTTTTTTTAACACTGGCAATGAAAAAAAATTTCGATTTTGTTTCGTTTTTTTTTTTTGTTGAGAGAATTTCTTTTTTTTAATAGGAAACTATATGGGAATTGTCAAATTCAATTTGATACATTTTCGATTATTTATTCTTTTTTTTATGAGGAGAAAAACTGAACGGAAATTATATTCGGTACAATGAGTAAAATTGTAACAATAATAACAATAACAACAATAAGGACAACTAGAAACAAAAACCTTTAAAGAATAAACACATATAAAAGTAAATTCAATCGTTTAGTGTCTAAATTAGATTAAAGTTTTATACTTTTTTTTGACACAATGTATATTCATCGTTCGATTCGTGAGCCAAATAATGATGATGATTGAAAATTGAAAATTTTCAAGGAAAAATGATCCAAAAATAAGTAACTTATTGTTGTTATTGATTTTATTTATTTGTGAAAATTGAAATTTTATTACTAAGTTTTTGTATTGAAATAAACAAAAAGTAACAGCCAATAATTATCGATTCAAAAATAATTAAATGTCAATTATAGTGATTGACCAGACGAAAAAAAAATTCTGTTTGCCAAAAAATAAAATCAAAGTCTGTTTCTTTCCATTTCCAAACAACAACAAAAAATTCTTTGATTTTCATAAAATCAAAGTCTATTTTTTTCCAATTTCCCATGTCATTCATATTTGTCATCATAAATAAATGAACACATGCCAAACACACAACAAGAACAACATAAAATCCATCAAAAAAAACATTGTGGTGATGACTTATGATGAACCAGAAAAAATGGAATTCAAAAGCAAAAATAGTGCAAGCTAAAAAACTACCGAAAGAAAAAGATCTATCATTCCATTTCACACGAAAATATATTCAATTAGTTAGTCTTTTTTTTTGGTTGTCATCATCATCATCATTGCCATTTGTCATGTTTTTTTCCCAGCATTTTTTCATAAGAAAAATCTCTTATCCATTGTCAATGAATTGAAAATTCATCATTGTCATCATCTTTTTTTTGATGATGATTGTTAGTATGGTTAAGAAAAAAAGAGGTGATGATATTAGAAGAATAAATGTAGAATAAAAAGCATCAATATTTATGTTTGTATGTTTTTTTCCATGTGATGTTTCATCCATAAATCATTTCATTAAAAAGCACTGTTCTGTTGTTGAGTAAAGCTGCTTTTGTTCATTTGATTTCAATTATATCTAAAAATCAAAAAAAATCTATTCAATATTGTAAAGTCTATTGTCATCATATTCTACAGAATTTTTATTTTTTTCCTTGAGAAAATTTTGTTTCGTTGTGCTGATGTAATTGATTATTTGAGCGGATTCAGTGGATTTGTTTTATTTTATGTTTCGAATAAAATGAAGCCAGAAAAAAAACGAAAAGATTAATATATTTGAAAAAAAGTTTACATTATTCGATGGAATCACATTTTGATGCCGTTATTTTTTTTTGGATACAGAGCGACAAAATGAGAGGTCTCTATACTATCATTACTATGAGATAATAATAATGTATTAATTTGAAGTGCAAAATATCAATGATAAAAAACTTTAGGGAAAGTCTCAAATGAATGAAGAGTGATGATGATGAACCAATAAACTATGAAAAAGTGAAAACAAAAACGAACATAGCCATTAAAAATTCTCATTAGTTTTTTTCGGGTTGAAACGTTTTTTCCATTTAGTTTCATTTAGTTGTTGTTGTTGTTGTTGTTAATTCTATGAAATTATTAAATGTAATCAAAGTTAGTTGATGATCATCATAAATGATTTACACTATTAATCACGTTTTCATTCATTCATTCATTGCTCGATTTGATTAATTGAGATGATTTGATCAGTAAGTAAGTAAGTCAATCAGTCAATCATTTATTTATATATTTAGGATGAAACAAATGTTATTAAGCTTTTTTCCAACGTTTTCAATAAGAAAGTACAGATATTCTTGTATTATTAATCATCAATTGATCTTTTCTCATTGATTCACATTATATGTTCAAGATGATGACAATAAAAATTAAGGAAAAAGGAAAACATGATGATATCATTTTTTTGTTTGTAATAGTAACGGGAAACAGCTTGTTTAGAATTGAAAAGAGATAAATGGGAAGCTGAATGATGATGATGATGTGGATGATGGTCATTGTTTTTGTTGTTGTTAATTCTAAAATTAGAAGAAAAGAAATCCGATACGGATTTGTTGTTTTGTTCAAGTTTTGTTTGTTTTTGTTTTATTCTGTTCTAATTGCCATCATTTTATAAAAGTGATGACCATATTTACATATTAGATTTTTTCTCTTGAAATAATATTCGAAAAGGCAAAACATTAAACAAAAACATCACACACACACAAAACACACCAAAAGATAATGATTATATTTGTTCGAACAAAGCATCAAATTGCATTTCGAATCTATATATGTGAAAATATATTGGAGATTCCAAAATATACTCGTAAATGATTATTAGACCATTATTACCATTATCATCATTATCATCATTAATAGTTATTTTCATTTATTTTGTTCATTCATTTTATGAATCACAATGCTATTGTATTCATTAAATTTAATGTATGAGGTCGATAATTTTTTCAAGATAAAAGTAGTGATTAACGGTTTAAACGGTGAAAAAAACAGCTCAATACGAGTGGATAATGCTTATAATAGACATCATTCAGAATAATTAAACGAAAAAAATTTCATTGTATAATCACTATTTTAAAAAAAATGATCGGACTATTTTATTGTTGCTGAATCAACTTGATGTTATTCATCTTTTTTTTTTTTTTTTGGTTTATATTCTGGTTAAGTTCGAAAAAACAAATATTCGAAATTTCGAACGTGATGAACATAATAATCGATACTGAATATATAGAAGAATCGATGGAAAATATTCGAACAAATTCATATATGAAAAATTGGTTACGAAATTGAATTAATAATGTAAACGATTTTTTAAAAAAAGTTGATCCTCAATCTTTGAAAGTTTTTTTTCGAGTTTTTGTTTGTTTGTTTTTTTTTGCATTTCGATTTGTATGTCATGTAGAAAAGACAAAGATTTCAAAAAAAATTGCTTGATCTCATCAATAATAGGGATTTTTATATTTCATCCGAATATTCTATTTGATAAATGTTGTTTTTTCACATTGATAGAATGTTGTTGTATATTGAAAATGGAAAAAAATATTCGATATATGTGGGAAAAGAAATAACAGAACAAAAGATAATATTCGATAAATGGATGAACGACAACAAAATGAGCTAATAGGAATTACTAATAGTATCTTTGAGAGTAAAAGAAAAGACAAAAGAATGGATGGCCAAAAATAAATGGCATCATTTACGGGCCTGTCATCATAATCATGATGATGATGATGATCAAATTTTATTGTTTCCTTTCCCAAGATATTTTTGTTGTTCAATGTATGATGATGATGATGATGGTATGACTTGAATTATTTTTGTCGAATAAATATAACAATAATCATATATTGTTTGAAAAATGATAATTAATTTCATACATAAATACATTCTCATGGGTGTGATGATGATGCTGATAATGGTGATGATGGAATCTTCAACAAAATCCCGAATTAGTTTGTATGTAAATGTCATTTTGAAACTTGTTTGTTGAATGTTATCATTATTATTATTATTTTGTTTTGTCTTGTGTTCGGTCCAGTTCGTTGATTACAATCGGTACCATATTTTTCAAATGAATAAACACGTCATTTTTCTTTCTTGAAAAATTTTTTCTCTTTATTTATTTAAAAAACAAAACAAACATTTCATTTCCTATTGGATCGTTGATGGCTTTTTTGTTATAATTTTGAATATCATTAACTATTCGTGTTTGTTCATCCATTCATTATATTCTTTGGTAAAAAACAAAGAAACAATAAAAAATAATAACTATTGTAATAGATGGAAAGAAACTATACTGTATCAACATTATAACCTCGGAAATTTTTATTTATTTATTTCAATTTACAATATGTACGTAATGATACGAAATATCAAAATTCTTCATTGTATTTAAAGTAATAAATATTGGCGAATATAAACAATACATCAGTTTACTAGGAATAATGATGTGATGATATTCAGTTTAAATAGACTGAATATAAACAATTTAATAATCATTGGAAATTGACCACAAATTTTCTGATGCTGATTTTTTATTATTCTCCAATAAATGTTTATATTATTAATGGTTATATAAATAAACGTAATATGTTTTTATATTTATAAAAATTATTATCATTGTCAATATAATAAACTATGAAAATATTAAACAAAAATTACGTAAACATTAAATTATTCATCTTAATATGAATGTTTTTTCCTCTCTCTCTTTGACAGCTAATAACCATTACATAAGATATAAATGAAAAATTCTGTTTTTTTCCAAGTTTTTATCAATTGGACCTTTAGGATTCCATATTATTACTATCATTATTATTTTTATGATCAACGCAGATGTGAAACATGTAACAAAGTCAAGAAAATAGTCGACCATATAGCCACACATTGTGGTAAATATGTTAAGTTTGAATACACCAGTCGCCATGATAGAGTTTTGAAGTGTTGCCATTTGCATATTATGAAGAAATTTGGTTTCACTAAAAATAATAAAATTGGTCTCCACAAAACCGAAAAATCGATGTGCAACAAAGATGGGTCCATAATAATTAAATCTGATACACCAATCTATACCCACAATCAAACAATTACGGAAAACAAACCAGACATTTATGTTCAAGATAACAACAATCGCAATATTGATATCATTGAAATAGGAATTACAAACAAAATATAATTTCCACGACCGAAATCACGAAACATCATAAGTATGATCTATTGGCAAATTCTCTTAAAGTCATGTATCCTACATTCACGACAAGTAACATTCCGGTAGTGCTATCATGGGATGGCTTAGTGACTAAATACAATAATAAATATATGCAAATGTTGGGCATTAACAAAAATTATGGCATTTATTCAATATAGTTCTTTGAAATCTACAGGGCGTTTGATAAGTCCCTGATGAGTTTTTTCGATCTCATTCAAAACTATAAGGATATAAGATATGATGTTTATGATGAATTTATAGGGAATTTATTAAGGTTTTTGAGTTATCATCAAAATTTTCCATCAATGATACTTTTGATGAAAACGATTTTTCCGAATCAATGTCTAAAATTTTCATCAACGCAATGGCATTTTCTCTATGGAGGCATAGCCATACTTTCCAATGGAGAGTATGCTATGATCGCGTTCGAATTTCTGTTATGTTGTTGAGCTAAGTGAAAATTGTGTTGAATGACCAAAATTGTGATTTTTCTGAATTCATGGATCATCCCGAAGAATCATAACTTGGAAAATCAAAATTACCAACTTAACAAAAAAAAATTATCAATACCATATTATCGTCATCCATTTTTAAAGTAATCTTGTCATTGTTGTTTTATTGTCGTTATCATATCATTGTTATTTTTGTTATAACCATATCATTGTTATCTTTTCTTATTATCATATTATTGTTATCCCCTTCTTCATTATTCATATTTTAATTTTTATAAGAAAATGTTCGTAAACCGGTCGGTGTTTGCTTTCGAGCCAAAGAATCTTTGCTTGCTTAATTGATACCATTCTGTGGTAGATGGTTAGATTGTTGTTTTAAATAATTTGGATTTGTCAAGTGATGATTCTTCTGGATGTTTGGCCGATTCAGAAAAATTGAAGTTTGCACATTCAAAATAATTCTCACTTTGCTTAACAATTTAGCACACATTGGAGTTGTGCTAATGTATGGCTATTGCCTCCATAGAGAAAATGCCATTATCTTGATGAAAATTTTAAACATTGATAGAATTACCAAGTGATGATTCCCGACAGGTTAGGTTAGTAATTTGAGTTTGTTCAAATGATTCTGGTCATTTTAGGTCAGTCAATTGGGATATGTCAAATAATGATTTGTAAAGGTTAGTGATTTGACTTTGCCAAGTGATGATCCTGGTTAGGTTAAGTTGATAATTTTGATTTTCCAAGTTATGATTCATGAATTCAGAAAAATCAGAATTTTGGTCATTCAACAGAATCCAGAAGAATCATCACTTGACAAATCCAAATTACTAACCTAACATGACCAGAATAATCAGACCGATCGGTTTAAGAAATTTTTCTTATAAAAATTAAAATATGAATAATGAAGAAGGGGATAACAATGATTTGGTTATAACAAAAATAACAATGATATGATAACGACAATAAAACAACAATGACAAGATTACTTTAAAAATGGATGACGATAATATGGTATTGATAATTTTTTTTTGTTAAGTTGGTAATTTTGATTTTCCAAGTTATGATTCTTCGGGATGATCCATGAATTCAGAAAAATCACAATTTTGGTCATTCAACACAATTTTCACTTAGCTCAACAACATAACAGAAATTCGAACGCGATCATAGCATACTCTCCATTGGAAAGTATGGCTATGCCTCCATAGAGAAAATGCCATTGCGTTGATGAAAATTTTAGACATTGATTCGGAAAAATCGTTTTCATCAAAAGTATCATTGATGGAAAATTTTGATGATAACTCAAAAACCTTAATAAATTCCCTATAAATTCATCATAAACATCATATCTTATATCCTTATAGTTTTGAATGAGATCGAAAAAACTCATCAGGGACTTATCAAACGCCC